>NW_027507870.1:5382246-5737246 GCF_037356315.1 Lithobates pipiens | reverse complement strand
AAGGTGAAAAACCTGGAGACTTTACAATGCCTTTAACCACTTCCAGTCCAAGGATGTCATATGAAGTCCTGGATTTCAGTGGGAATATCTGAATTATGCCTGCAGCTACAGGCATCATTCAGATATCCTTGTTTACAGGCGGCGATTCTGTGCACCATAAGACTGATCATTTCTGGCACTTAATCATTCTTACAGGCGAAGGGAGGGGACACCCCCCTAACCGCCATCCGGTGCGTGTCCAGGCTATCCCGTGCCATCAGGGACCCAGAGAAAGAATCAGCCACCGCTAGATGATGAGCATAGAGATGTCTGGTGACCAGATAGTCACCAGTCATCTCTATGACTGTCGGAGGCCCGGGCGCAACATTATGACATCACATCCGGGTCGCGGATGTAAACAAAGTTGCGGTCGCAGCTGGTAAGCATGAGATCATGGATCTCATGGTTTCCAGCCCAGTAGAGAGATATGGGGTCTTATTGACCCCATATCTCTCCATAAAGAGGACCTGTCACAAATGATTCCTATTGCAAGGGATGTTTGCATTCCTTGTAATAGGAATAAAAGTGATCAAAAAAAATGTTGTAAAAGAAAGTCCTTGGTCCTGTCCTCGGTAGCTCACGCTCAGAAGCGAATGCACATGTTAGTCCCGCCCACATATGTAAACACTGTTCAAATTACACATGTGAGGTATCACCAGGTGCGTTAGAGTGCAAGCAACAATTCTAGCACTAGACCTCCTCTGTAACTCTAAACATGTAACCTGTAAAAAAAATGTAAAGCATCGCCTAAGGAGATTTTTAAGTACTGAAGTTTGGCATCATTCCATGAGTGTGCGCAATTTTAAAGCGTGACATGTTGGGTATCTATTTACTCGGCGTAACATCATCTTTCATATTATACAAAAAAATTGGGCTAACTTTACTGGTTTGTTATTTTTGACATCATGAAAAAAAACGCGTTTGAAAAATTGGTGCACAAATACCGTGCGAGATAAAGTTTCAATGACTGCCATTTTATTCCCTAGGGTGTCTGCTAAAATATATATATATATATATATACACACACATACATACATGCATACATACATACATACATACATACATACATACATACATATATACACACACACACACACACACACACACACACACACATACATATATATATATATATAATGTTTGGCGGTTCTTACATGCTCCTCTCCTACATGTAAAAAAAATTATGATTTTTACATATAGGAGAGGAGTGCCAGAATAGGCCCGGTATGGAAATGGTTAAAGCCGACAATTGATGAATAATGGGAGGGGCCGGGTCCCAGAAGCCGGCAAAGAGACTGGATGTTCTGCACATGTCCTATGTATAATGATGATGTTTTGGGGTGTATGGAGCAGCTACAAAGTCTACAACTAGTTCAGTTGGCTTTACTTTGTGACCTGGCACCAGATTCCAGGTCGGTATGGGGAAAACCTGGAAAATAGTTTCAACCTTAATTGGTTGTATCATTAACCCCTTCACACCGACCGTACGCAAATATGCATTTTTAGGTTGAAAGGGTTGTACCGTTTGGCTGTTATTCTAAGGAGCAGAAGGGGATGCCCCCCTCCTATCTAACCTTCTGCGGCTCTCCCGTCCCACCAGGAGGCCCAAGCGACCAGCCGGCACCTCCGCTTGCTGGCCGAAGATGCGAATGAAGCCAGAATCAGCTCTGATCGGGTCTCCTATCTAGAAACATGGAAGCGATGTCATGACATCACTTCCGTTTTATTTGGTTGCCAATGGTGCCAATTAAAACAAAAACCCTAGTACTTAAAAAAGAAGATTTGGGCGTTTTTGAATACTTTTAAGTGCAAAGGAGGGATTTGGGGTTCTCCTATCCCTTCATAAAGAGTACCTTTCACCACCTATTACTGTCACAAGGGATGCTTACATTCCTTGTGACAGCAATAAAAATTATGAGACTTTTTTTTTTTTTTTAAACAGTGTAAAAAAGAAAAATTGAAAGCGGAGTCCATGCTCGCATGCAGAAATGAACGCTTACGTAGGTCACGCTCCCCAAACGTAAATGGTCTTCAAACCACACATGTGAGGGATCCTGACGAGCAATGATTATAGAATAAGCTCTCCACTGTATATCAAACTGATAATCTGTAGAAATTTTTAAGATGTCGCCTGTGGAGATTTTTAAGTACGGTAGTTTGTCGCCATTCCATGAGTGTGCAATTTCAAAGCATCACATGCTAGGTATCTATTTACTTGGCACAACATCATCTTTCACATTAAACAAAGTTGGGGTAACTGTACTGTTGTTTGTTTTTGTTAATTCATGAAAGTGTATTTTTTCCCCAAAAAATTGTGTTTGAAAGACCGCTGCACAAATACTGTGCAACTGTCAGAAACCATGAAACAAACTGAGACAGACGTACAATCAAATCACACTTGTTTATAAAAATAAAAAGATAAATAAATAAAAAAGCGTAGTCAAGCATAGCCAGTAGCCAGATCGGGTAGTCAGCCAGTCCAAAGTTCATTAACCAGATCGGATAAACAGCCAGGCCAGAAGTCAGGAATCCAAGGAGAGCAACCGCAAGCAGGATAAGAAGCCAGGTGGGATTCCAGCAAGCCAGTCTTGAAACAAACAGCAGGAGATGGTTCCTTGTGATGTGACCAACGTGAAGGCAAATGAAAAAGTGAGCAGGAAGGGTTTAAATAGGAAGGTCAGACGAGCATCATCAGGAACAGCTGGTAACTGTGGAAAGAGAAGAGAACTGGCAATTAGCTGACAGCTGAGCGGCCATCCCAGAGGAGGAAGGGCTAAGCCAGCCCTGACAGTACCCCCCCAATGACCCCTCTCCCTCGGAGGGCCACCGGGCTTGAGGGGAAACTGTCTATGGAACTCGCGGAGGAGAACAGGGGCATGTACGTCAGAGGATGAAACCCAGGAGCGTTCCTCCGGACCGTACCCCTTCCAATGCACCAGGTACCGTATGCGCCCATAGAACCTACGGGAGTCAACAATGAATTGTACTTCATACTCCTCATGGTTCTCAACCAGAATAGGGTGAGGACGTGGCACTGAGGTGATAAATTGGTTACATACCAACGGTTTCAATAAGGAGACCTGAAACACATTAGAGATGCGCATACTAGGAGGAAGGTCCAACGCGTAAGCTACTGGGTTAATCCTGCAAAGGATACGGAACGGCCCAATAAACCGAGGTGCAAACTTCAATGAGGGAACACGAAGACGGAGGTTGCGAGATGACAGCCAGACCCTGTCCCCAACCTGGTAGGAAGGCGCAGGCAGGCACTGTTGTGAGCAAACTCTGCCCAAGGTAATAGGTCAAACCAGTTGTTATGATGGTCAGAAATATAGCAACGTAGGAATTGCTCCAAGGACTGATTGGCTCGTTCTGCAGCCCCATTAGACTGCGGGTGATACGCAGAAGAGAACGCAAGCTGGATTCCCAACTGTGCACAAAAGGCACTCCAGAACCGGGAGACAAACTGACTGCCCCTATCCAAGACAATCACATTGGGCAGCCCATGTAAGCGAAAGATCTCCCGAGCAAAAATGGAAGCCAGTTCCTTAGAGGTGGGCAACTTCTTAAGTGGAATACAATGACACATCTTTGAGAACCGGTCAACCACCATAAGGATAACAGTGTTGCCTTGGGAGTTGGGCAATTCCACAATGAAATCCATAGACAGGTGAGTCCAGGGCTTCTCTCCATTGGGTATGGGTTGTAGGAGGCCCACTGGAAGGTGTCCTGGAGTCTTACTCTGAGCACACACGGGACAGGCAGCTACGAAGGCAGTAACATCAGCCCGTAGACTAGGCCACCAGAATTGTTGGGAGATGGCCCAAATGAGTTGATTCTTCCCAGGATTGCCAGCTGCCTTGGGAGAATGGTAAGTCTGCAGCACTGCAGTATGGAGATTCTCTGGAACAAAGCAGCAGTTTCAAGGTTTATCCGGAGGAGCATGGACCTGAGCAGCAAGAATTTTGTCACC
Source organism: Lithobates pipiens (assembly GCF_037356315.1). Classification (NCBI taxonomy): domain Eukaryota; kingdom Metazoa; phylum Chordata; class Amphibia; order Anura; family Ranidae; genus Lithobates; species Lithobates pipiens. The sequence continues at coordinate 5,733,234 of NW_027507870.1, read as the reverse complement.
CAAAGGAGAAGTAAGACTGGTGCAATACAATCAGGAGGAATCATAGGAACCGGAACCGACTCTGACTTGGAAGTGGAGGAAAATTGTTGTGACAAGGCATCATCCCTTACATTCTTAGTACCAGGTAAGAATGAGACAATGTAATTAAAGCTCGATAAGAAAAGAGCCCATCGCGCCCTTCTGGGAGAGAGTCGCTTAGCCTCAGACAAGAATGTAAGATTCTTATGGTCAGTAAGAATAAGAACGGGCACAGTGGTACCTTCAAGGAGATGTCTCCATTCTTTCAGGGCTAAAATGATCGCCAACAGCTCTCTGTCACCAATCTCATAATTGCACTCAGCAGGTGACAATTTCTTGGAAAAGTAGCCACACGGATGCATAGCACTCTCAGAGTTAGGATGTTGAGACAGAAGGGCGCCAACTCCAGTCTCAGAAGCATCAACTTCTAGGATAAAAGGCAACGTAGGATCAGGATGTGCCAACACAGGAGCAGAAACAAAGGCAGCCTTGACAGTCTCAAAGGCCTTAATGGACTCCGGAGACCAACTCTGTGGGTTACCGTCCTTTCAGGTCATATCAGTCAGAGGCTTGACCAGAGACGAGAAGTTACGAATAAACTTCCGATAGTAGTTAGCAAAGCCCTGGAAATGCTGCAGGGAATGTAAACCCACGGGTCGAGGCCACTGTAGGACTGCCGACAGTTTCTCTGGGTCCATTCAAAAACCAGCAGTGGAAATGACATAGCCCAGGAATGTAACCTGTTCACGATGGAACTCGCACTTCTCCAGTTTACAATAGAGATTGTTCTCTCTTAGTTTCTGAAGTACACGACAGACATCTGTGTGGTGGCACTCCAGGGACTTGGAAAATATGAGGATATCATCGAGATAAACCACCACACACCATTGCAACAAATCTCGAAGGACATCATTAATAAATTCCTGGAAAACTGCCAGGGCGTTACAAAGGCCAAAAGGCATAACCAGGTATTCATAATGGCCTGTTCTGGTATTAAATGCAGTCTTCCACTTGTCGCCCTCCTTAATGCGCACGAGATTGTATGCCCCTCTCAGGTCAAGCTTTGTAAAAACCGTTGCTCCCTTGAAGCGGTCAAACAACTCCGTAATCAATGGAATTGGGTAGGCGTTCTTAATCGTGACACAATTGAGACCCCTATAATCTATACAAGGTCTCAGTTCACCGCTCTTCTTTTTCACAAAGAAGAAACCAGCACCAGCAGGAGACGAGGACTTGCGGATACAACCTTGAGAAAGTGCGTCAGCAACATACTCCTCCATGGCCTTATCCTCCAAGACTGACAAAGGGTAAACCCGGCCACGAGGAGGTATGGCACCAAGTTTAAGGTCAATAGCGCAATCATAAGGCCAGTGTGTAGGCAAACTACCAGCTTGACCTTTATCAAAGACATCACCAAAATCATGGTACTCCTCCGGCAAGGAGGGGAGTGAAGCGGTGCACAGGACCTTGGATACCTTCAGGAAGCATGTCTCACTGCATTGTGGTGACCAGGAGAGAACCTCAGCACGGAGCCAATCAAAAGAGGGGTTGTGCCTCTGTAACCAAGGATAACCAATAACCAGCGGAAATCTGGGTGAGGAAATAACTTGGAATTGGATTATCTCATGGTGAAGAGCCCCTACGGCCATGGACAATGGAACCGTCTCATGAGTCACATGGGCAGGCTGTAAAGGTCTCCCGTCAAGAGCCTCAATGGCAAGTGGAGTGTCACGCAGCTGCAGCGGAATCAAGTGCTGCGAAACAAATGCAGCTTCAATGAACAGGCCTGCGGCCCCAGAGTCGATTAGAGCCTGTATCTCGATGGACGACTCAGCCCAAGAAAGGATGACCAAAACCAGGGGCTTATCCTTCTGGATAACTGGGGATGCAACAACGCCAACTAAGGTCTGTCCATGACAGGACCTCAAGGTTCGGGCGTTCCCTGGACGGGTAGGACAAGACTTCAAAAAGTGCCCTGCCTGGCCACAATAAAGGCACAATCTCTCCCTCCTCCTAAAGGCTCTCTCATCTGCAGAGAGACACGTGAAGCCCAGGTGCATGGGTTCATCTTCACAGACCAACTCGGTACCAGGAGGCATGAGAGGTGAGGGAGGCATGGGTGGGATTACAAAGCTTGGAGGCAAACGTACAGGAGGCTTCCGCAAGCGCTCCTTAAGAGAAAGTCTTTCTCTGAGTCTGAGTCAATGAGGATGGCAAACGAGATCAAGCTCTCCAGCTCAGTGGGTATATCTCGGGCTGCTATCTCATCCTTGATGGAATCCGAGAGACCATGAGAAAAAGCAGCCATGAGGGCCTCATTGTTCCAAGCAACCTCTGCTGCCAGAGTACGGAATTCAATGGTGTAGTCGGCAACAGTTCTCGTACTCTGATGGACATGAGGCACTTGGCAGCAGAAGCGGAGCGTGCGGGAACGTCAAAAACCCTTTTAAAGGAGGCCACAAACTGAGGGTAACTCAAGACAACAGGTTTTTGCGTCTCCCATAGAGGGTTAGCCCAGGCCAAGGCTCTCTCAGAAAGCAAAGATATCACGAAACCTACTTTGCTTCTGTCCGTGGGAAACGCCTGGGGCAGCATTTCGAAGTATATCTCAACCTGATTGAGAAACCCTCTGCATTGAACTGGATCGCCCCCAAATCACTGGGGAAGCGGAGCAGAACCAGACATATCTCTTATAGAGGTAATACTCGAGGCGGGTGCCTGCACAGAGACTGGCGCAGCAGCAGGGACGGCCTGCGACTCAGGTTGTACCGGAGCAGCCACCGTGGGGGATTCCAGGTGAGCCGTGCGATTCAGGAGCATTTGTAACGCCAAGGCAAACTGATCTATGCAGTGATCTTGCTCATCCAATCTGGAAAAAATATTACCAACAAGTGGATTGACTGTATCTCCTGAATTCATGGCCTTCGCGTACTGTCAGAAACCATGGAACAGACTGAGACAGAAGTACAATCAAATCACACTTGTTTATTAATAAAAATAAAAAGGTAAATAGAAAAAAGTGTAGTCGAGCATAGCCAGAGTCCTGTAGCCAGATCGGGTAGTCAGCCAGTCCAAATTTCATTAACCAGATCGGGTAATCAGCCAGGCCGGAAGTCAGGGATCCAAGGAGAGCAACCGCAAGCAGGATAAGAAGCCAGGTGGGATGTCAGCAAGCCAGTCTTGAAACAAACAGCAGGAGATGGTTCCCTGTGATGTGACCAATGCGAAGGCAAATGAAAAAGTGAGCAGGAAGGCTTTAAATAGGCAGGTCAGATGAGCATCATCGGGAACAGCTGGTAACTGTGGAAAGAGAAGAGAACTGGCAATTAGCCGACAGCTGAGTGGCCAGCCCAGAGAAGGAAGGGCTAAACCAGCCCTGACAGCAACATAAAACATTTGCAACAATCACCATTTTATTCTTTAGGGTCTCTACTAAAAATAAATATATAATGTTTGCGGGTTCTAAGTAATCTTCTAGCAAAAAATATGGATTTTAGCTTGTAAGCAACAAATGTCAGAAATAGGCTTCGGCATGAAAGTGTTGATTGGCACCCCCAGATCACTTTTCATCGCTGATTCTCCCAGGGGATGCCCATCAAATGAGAATATGGTTTAGGGGCCAGGAAGAATTTTGGTATATTCAGCAGAATAGAGAAACTCTTACATGTCCCCCATGTCAGTGTCAGTTCCCCATGCCTTTTGTTTGACTATAAGGTGGTTATTAGTCCTTCAAATGGCCAGAATTGGAATTAGCCCCCTGTTTTGTTTGTATCTTTTAATTTACTTTGCAGTAAATCAAGGAAGTAGAACTCCCCATAGTATATCAATACTGTATTCTTTTCCTAAACAAGAATGCTGCATATACAAGCCAAAAAATACAAGGCATACAGAGTTCTACAAATATGAAAACCACACACATGCACATGCTATCTAACCTTTCTACAAATGAACATTGACAATGGTCTGTATGGGATGGGATACACTAACAAATCACTTAGCTTGGGTTATACAGTAGTAGCTTCATGACCCCTGTAGTCAACAAGGACTCCAGGCTATTTTAAGCAATTGCAGAAATTGGGTTCTCTCCTAGTGTAGTTTTAGTGTCATCCCCAGGTGATGTGCCTTCTCTGGCAAAAACGTTCCTTCTTCAATTTTGTTGTTATGGAGCTTCTCTTTCAGATTATGCGCTAGCCTTTTATTTTGAAAGTTTGGGTAGACATTCCCACACGAGCATGTCCCTTTACCTCTTCCTTTCTACATCAGTTTCTATGAGAGAAGCATTTTCTAATGCAAACTCTAGATGGCACTATTAGTGTCATGCATGACCTGCATTAGTTCAAATATGTCAAAAGCTCTGGACATTTATTGATGTGGCCTGGGTGCAATGTTTGACCAGAACTCCTCTAAAACAATGGGAGCAGCTAAAATGTGTACATGACCCATAAAATATTTTACATTTGCCCAATATACAATAGTGTCTATTTTTCCATTGTATCACAGGGAAGCCTTAATATCCGCAACATCTCCAGAATTTAACCCTTCCTGACTAATGGCACCACAAAGCAACTTATTCACTCCTTGATTATTTCCCGCCTTGACTACTGCAACTCTCTCCTTAATGGCCGACCCTTAAGCAGACTATCCCTCCTTCAGTCTATTATGAATGCTGCTGCTAGACTAATACACCTCACAAACTGATCCATGACTGCCGCCCCTCTCTGCCAATCCCTTCACTGACTTCCCCTACCCCCTTGTCTAAAATTCTAAATGCTAATTATAACATACAAGGCCATTCACAACATCGCCCCCATTTACATCACCAACCTCATCTGCAGATATTGCCCTTACCTCCTCTCCTCCCAGGACCTCCTGATCTCTAACTTCCTTGTTACCTCTGCCCATGCTTGCCTTCAGGACTTCTCCAGAGCCTCTCCCATCCTCCGGAACTCCCCGCCCCAGTATATCCGATCAGCCCCTAATTTATCCGCCTTTAGGAGATCCCTGAAAACTCACTTATTCAGGGAAACCTATCCCACACCCACCTAACAACTGTCCCCGAGCCACCCCCATCAAATGATTTTCTGCAGCTATTACCTTTTGTACCACCCCCTCCCTTTAGAATGCAAACTCTTTGAGCTGGGCCCTCCTGTTCCTTCTGTATTGAACTGTACTGTAATTGTCTTGTCCCCCCCCCCCCCACCTATACATTGTAAAGCACTGCATGAACTGTTGGCGTTATATAAATAGTGAATAATAATAATTTTCCATTGTATCACAGGGCAGCATGTGCAAGCATTGTTCCAGTAGTCTTTGTATGAGAAATGTTCACACAAGATGTTTACTCCTAAAACAGATTTTGTATGCAATTCTGGAAAATGACCAGACCTGTACTATAATATATAAAGTATAATATACTGTATGTCAGTCATAGCACACCCTGATTTTTTTTTTTTTTGTGTGGTTCACTTAATTTTGAACATAATTAGTGATATTTTTCATGAAATGGGCACATTTTAATATCTTTTTTTTTCTTTGTTTACTAGACAGTGAAAGAAACTGTTAAATACTGTAAGGCTCACCACATTCCCTTTCCGAAAATTGCTAAAGAAAGGTATGAGTACCCTCCAACAAAAAGTTGCTACATCTTTGAAGGAGATGGAAATGAGACACCCGATGTGATGCACTTTCCTCTCTTCAACATCCAGACTTGTGGAGGTGAGTTTCCAGAGAAAAGTCCTGCAATATGGCTTGTGTTTTCATTGAGTGTCAGGAGCGAGATATGAATCCATGACTTCTGCTGGTTCAGGTGGTGGTGGCTCTTCTTGCTGAGCCACTTGAGAGGCTGAACAGCTTCCTCTCTGATCTCTTAGAACAATCTTGCTTTGTATCTTTTTTCTGGTGAACCTTAAGCTCTTTGCCCTTCCCATAAACTTGCCATTCAAGCCATGTCTCTGACCTGCCTATTTGCCAGCTTAGTGCTCTCTCCAGGTGATATCATATCTGCATTTATGTACCTGCATTTGTCCTTATCTCCACTACAATATGTTACCGTCCTTTGGCTTGTTCTTTGACTCTGTTTCCACTTGATCCCAACCTACAACCACTTGTTACTGACCTTTGGCTTGTTTACGGACTACCCTTCTGCTTGATCCTTACCTGCTATATCTGCTACTGGACCCAGGCTTACTCACCTCCTGGTGGGGAGACCCTGAGGACTGTGACCTGGTACTAACATGCAACAAAACCCATCCCCACCATCAGGAGCTCTGGTGAATACCACTTAGTGCCTGGATCCCGCACCTGGGGCGAGTCTGTGTCATCTGTCAGGGTGACCTCCTTGTGTACTTATTCAGCAGTTTGGTGGGAGCCTCTCTACTGCTATAAATGAAAAAAAAGGAAACAAACTGTGCTACGGGATAAGACAAGGTACTAAACGACCCAAAGGAAGTGTCCCTCGGAAGCTGCAACTCTGATGTACACCAAATATACACAAAAACAGAAAGGAAAAAAAATTGAATTGCGCTAACCTATAAATAAAACATGTGAATGTATAAATAGACCCAAAAGTGAAAATTAGCAATTCAGTGCTAAACACAACTGAATATCTCCAGTCACTACATTGAAAAGATAATAAATAAACCAAAATTAGTGTTGAAACGAATACCCATTCATAAGTGACAAATAATGATGATTATCACATATAAAATTAATAAATAAACTCAATTGATACACAAATCAATAATAGTGTTAATAAATAATTAAATGTGAAAAATTTATAATAAATTAATATTAATTAGTGTCCATATTAACCACTTGACCACTGGGCACTTAAACACCCTTAATAACCAGACCAATTTTCAGCTTTTGGTGCTCTCACATTTTGAATGACAATTACTCAGTCATGCAACACTGGACCTATATGAAATTTTTGTCCTTTTTTTCACACAAATAGAGCTTTCTTTTTGTGGTATTTAATCACCTCTCAGTTTTTTATTTTTTGTGCTGAATTTTTCTTCGTTTCTGTTATAAAATTTAGCAGATTAGTGATTTTTTCTTCATAAATTTTGGCCAAAATTTATACTACTACATATCTTTGGTAAAAATAAGTACAAATTGGTGGATATTATTTGGTCTTTGTGAAAGTTATAGAGTCCACAAGCTATGGTGCCAATATCTGAAAATTGATCACACCTGAAGTACTGACGGCCTATTTCAATTCTTGAGACCCTAACATGCCAGAAAAGTACAAATACCCCCCAAATGACCCCTTTTTGGAAAGAAGACATTCCAATGTATTTAGTAAGAGGCATGATGAGTTTTTTGAAGTTGTCATTTTTTCCCACAATTCTTTGCAAAATCAAGATTTTTTTTCCTTTTTTATTTTCCACAAAATTGTCATATTATCAGATTATTTCTCACACACAGCATATGCAGACCACAAATTACACCCCAAAACACATTCTGCTATTACTCCCGAGTAAGGCGATACCACATGTGTGAGACTTTTACACAGTGTGGCCACATACAGAGGCCTAACATGCAGGGAGCGCCATCAGGCGTTCTGGAGCACCCAGGACAATTCTGACATTTCTCTCCTACATGTAAAAATCATCATTTATTTGCTAGAAAATTACAGAGAACCCCAAAACATTATATATATATATTTTTTTTTAGCAAAGACCCTGGAGAATACAATGGTGGTCATTGCAAATTTTTATCTCACACGGTATTTGCGCAGCAATTTTTCGAACGCATTTTTTTGGGGGAAAAAACAGTTTTGTGCTTAAAAAAAAACAAAAAAAACAGTAAAGTTAGCCCAATTTTTGCATAAAGTGAAAGATGAAGTTATGCTGAGTAAATAGATATTGAACATGTCACTCTTCAAAATTGCACATGCCCGTGGAATGGCGACAAACGTCGTTACTTAAAAAATTCCCATAGGCGACGCTTTAATTTTTTTTTACTGGTTACATGTTTTGAGTTACAGAGGAGGTCTAGGGCTAGAATTATTGCTCTCACTCTAACGTTCGCGGCGATACCTCACATGTGTGGTTTGAACACTGTTTTCATATGTGGGTGGGGCTTACGTATGCGTTCGCTTCTGCATGCGAGCACATGGGGACAGGGGCGCTTAAAATTATAATTTTTTTTTTTTTTATTGTTCATTTTACTTTATTTATTTTAGTTTGAAATTTTTTTCCCCAAAAATACATTTTTGATCACTTTTATTCCTATTACAAGGAATGTAAACATCCCTTGTAATAGGAATATGGGGTGACAGGTCCTCTTTACAGTGAAATCTGGGGGTCAATATGACCCCACATCTCACCTCTAGGCTGGGAAGCCTGAAACAATAAAAAAAAAAAAAAAAAGGATTCTGGCTTTGATCCTACTGGCGAGTTGGTAGAAGCACCGGAGGGCGGTGAGGGGTGGGGGGGCGTCTATGGCTGGGTATTGCAGGGTATCTCCGAGTATGGCTGGGTATGGCAATTTATGGCAGGGTATTGCAGAGTATTGGCGGGGTATTGCAGAATATTGGGGGGTATTGCAGAGTATTTGGGGGGTACTGAAGAGTATTGGGGGGTACTGAAGAGTATTGGGGGTACTGCAGTGTAATGGGGGGTACTGCAGTGTAATGGGGGGTACTGCAGAGTATTGGGGGGTACTGCAGAGTATTGCAGGGTATTGCAGAGTATTGGCAGGGAATTGAGGGGTTAAATTTGGTGAGCAGCGATGTGGGCACTGCAGATGCAGCCCACAGCGCTGCTAACACCGATCTCTTTCCCCTCCGCTGTACCGATCGGTACAGAGAGGGGGAGGGAGGAACCGGCGTCATAACATGACGCCGGTTTGTTTACAAGTGATCACTTTGTCATTTGACGGAGTGATCACGTGGTAAACGGCCGCGACGAGCGGCCATTTACCGTGATCCGTGATGCGCCGGGTCCACCGGACCCGGCGGTCACGGATGATCTCGTGTGCGCGCCCCAGAGGGAGCGCGAGAGCAGAATTCTGGGAGGCCGTTAATTAACGGCCTCTCAGAGTTAAACAACCGCCCTGAAGCCGTTAATCGGCAATGGGCGGTTGTTAAGTGGTTAATGACCGACCACCCGTGATAAAAAATTTAATGAATAGCTGAATTCCAATAAAGTTCTTCAAGATTCAAATGTGCTCTCGCCACCACCATACATATAAGTTGGCTCCTTACCGACTCAATATGACCCCCATTACAGAGGGTCACAGCAGGTGAGAGATTAAATAGACTTTCACGTTATCAGGCTGTCCATCCGATCCTATGTCTTCCACAAGATGGAACCAGTTCACTCTCTCACAGATCCTCCCCTCCCGCGCATCGCTCCGTCCTACGCATTTCGTAGGGCCCTGGGCGACGTAAGGTATTACGAAACGCGTAGGGATGAGCGACGTGCTGACGTCACCTCGGTCTTCGTTTGTCAATACACCAGGAAACATGGGTTGGTTTGTTTGTGTGCGTCTGGCCGGCGCACACTTCCTATGAGCCCGATGCCATTCTACTTTTGTAAGTGCATTACTGTATATTTATTTATATGAATTAAAGTTGAAGGTTTTACACTATTTGGAGCCTTTATCTTTTATGTACTACCGCATTGAGCGGAGAGTGGTGCGCGGGAGGGGAGAATCTGTGAGAGAGTGAACTGGTTCCATCTTGTGGAAGACATAGATTCGGATGGACAGCCTGATAACGTGAAAGTCTATTTAATCTCTCACCTGCTGTGACCCTCTGTAATGGGGGTCATATTGAGTCGGTAAGGAGCCAACTTATATGTATGGTGGTGGCGAGAGCACATTTGAATCTTGAAGAACTTTATTGGAATTCAGCTATTCATTAAATTTTTTATCACGGGTGGTCGGTCATTAACCACTTAACAACCGCCCATTGCCGATTAACGGCTTCAGGGCGGTTGTTTAACTCTGAGTGGCCGTTAATTAACGGCCTCCCAGAATTCTGCTCTCGCGCTCCCTCTGGGGCGCGCACATGAGATCATCCGTGACCGCCGGGTCCGGTGGACCCGGCGCATCACGGATCACGGTAAATGGCCGCTCGTCGCGGCCGTTTACGACGTGATCGCTCCGTCAAATGACGAAGTGATCACTTGTAAACAAACCGGCGTCATGTTATGACGCCGGTTCCTCCCTCCCCTCTCTGTACCGATCGGTACAGCGGAGGGGAAAGAGATCGGTGTCAGCAGCGCTGTGGGCTGCATCTGCAGTGCCCACATCACTGCTCACCAAATTTAACCCCTCAATTCCCTGCCAATACATCCCTTGTAATAGGAATATGGGGTGACAGGTCCTCTTTACAGTGAAATCTGGGGGTCAATATGACCCCACATCTCACCTCTAGGCTGGGAAGCCTTAAACAATAAAAAAAAAAAAAAAAAGATTCTGGCTTTGATCCTACTGGCGAGTTGGTAGAAGCACCGGAAGGCGGTGAGGGGTGGGGGGGCGTCTATGGCTGGGTATTGCAGGGTATCTCCGAGTATGGCTGGGTATGGCAATTTATGGCAGGGTATTGCAGAGTATTGGCGGGGTATTGGCAGGGTATTGCAGAATATTGGGGGGTATTGCAGAGTATTTGGGGGTATTGCAGAGTATTGGGGGGTACTGCAGAGTATTGGGGGGTACTGCAGAGTATTGGGGTGTACTGCAGAGTATTGCAGGGTATTGCAGAGTATTGGCAGGGAATTGAGGGGTTAAATTTGGTGAGCAGCGATGTGGGCACTGCAGATGCAGCCCACAGCGCTGCTAACACCGATCTCTTTCCCCTTCGCTGTACCGATCGGTACAGAGAGGGGGAGGGAGGAACCGGCGTCATAACATGACGCCGGTTTGTTTACAAGTGATCACTTCGTCATTTGACGGAGCGATCACGTGGTAAACGGCCGCGACGAGCGGCCATTTACCGTGATCCGTGATGCGCCGGGTCCACCGGACCCGGCGGTCACGGATGATCTCGTGTGCGCGCCCCAGAGGGAGCGCGAGAGCAGAATTCTGGGAGGCCATTAATTAACGGCCTCTCAGAGTTAAACAACCGCCCTGAAGCCGTTAATCGGCAATGGGCGGTTGTTAAGTGGTTAATGACCGACCACCCGTGATAAAAAATTTAATGAATAGCTGAATTCCAATAAAGTTCTTCAAGATTCAAATGTGCTCTCGCCACCACCATACATATAAGTTGGCTCCTTACCGACTCAATATGACCCCCATTACAGAGGGTCACAGCAAGTGAGAGATTAAATAGACTTTCACGTTATCAGGCTGTCCATCCGAATCTATGTCTTCCACAAGATGGAACCAGTTCACTCTCTCACAGATCCTCCCCTCCCGCGCACCACTCTCCGCTCAATGCGGTAGTACATAAAAGATAAAGGCTCCAAATAGTGTAAAACCTTCAACTTTAATTCATATAAATAAATATACAGTAATGCACTTACAAAAGTAGAATGGCATCGGGCTCATAGGAAGTGTGCGCCGGCCAGACGCACACAAACAAACCAACCCATGTTTCCTGGTGTATTGACAAACGAAGACCGAGGTGACGTCAGCACGTCGCTCATCCCTACGCGTTTCGTAATACCTTACGTCGCCCAGGGCCCTACGAAATGCGTAGGACGGAGCGATGCGCGGGAGGGGAGGATCTGTGAGAGAGTGAACTGGTTCCATCTTGTGGAAGACATAGGATCGGATGGACAGCCTGATAACGTGGAAGTCTATTTAATCTCTCACCTGCTGTTTTCCTCTCTACTGCTATAGCTACTATAATTGTGTACAGTGTTGCATGACAATTGACAGTTAAAACAGCGCAGTGCAGAATAGCAAAAAATGCCCTGGTCATGAAGGTGGGTAAAACCTTCCAGAGATCAAGTCGCTAAAAACATGAACAAACCTACAATACATTCCTATATGGGAAGAAAAGAAAGTTCTCATTCTCAAGGTTTATTTCCATAACTGAGGTTGACACACCCCCACCACCCCACCAGGCCACAGGGGTCACGGGCAGCACCCCCCCAGTTGGTCAGTCAATAGCTGGGGACCCGCACTTACCCCATCTTGCGGGCAGCACTCCGCGTGTCGGGCGGTGACAACGGCAGCTTCTCTCCAGGCTGTGGGCGGCTGCATCACCTCCCTCCTCCTCCTGGTGGCCAACCCAATTTTATTTCCTTTCGGCCAATCGGGTGATGGGTCTTAGTTTCCTGATTGGCCAGGAGAATCAGTTTGACAATAGCAAATATTAATTCGCTATTGTCACGCAACACAACTATGCACCCAGAGCCCACCCTTTTCTGAAGCCTATATATAGCCCATATGTGTGCTTAAAAAACAACAACCCCCAATTGGAATCCATGTGTCCAGAACTCTGCATGTAGATCAAGGGGCCGAATGCATGGATAGGGGGGCAGTGCCCAAGCGTCCCTAATGGACTGGCCACTGTTCACACCTGCCAGTGCATGCTTTCCACTGGGATAACAAAGTGCACAGAGACGCATAGGCAGAAGATCTATGACAAGATAAAGCTCGAGTGGAGCGCCACTCTCACCTCAGGCTGGACTAGATGGATTGGCTCTGCTGGTGGCTAGGTGGAAGCAAGCGGCTACTACAAGAACAAACACCCATCTGCTGATCGCCACCGAGAAAAAATCAGTTTCTATAATCAACAATGAAGACAACACGTTTCAGAGGGGCAAGTCTTCATTAAGGGGGACATGCCCCTGAGATGCGTTGTCATGGCTACTAGTGCAACATGACCTTTCTTTTCTTACATCAGGGGACACAGAGCCATAGTAATAACTATGTGGGTTACATCGGCATATCAGGTGCTGGACACTGGCATGCCTCTTAAGGCATGAACTTCTCCCATATAACCCCTGCCATTACTGGGAGTCCTTAGTTTTTTCACCAGTGTCTAAGGTTTTGGTCACGTGTAAGGATGTGTGTACTGAGCTCCACGGGCAGTAATCCTTTGGTGCGAGCCAGCCATCCTGACCGGATCCATTCTGATGTCTCCGTAATGGACTAAATGAACGGAACGGTACCCGGGCCTCATCATCCGAAGACACAAGGTTTTGCTTGCGAATGCTTTTAAGCTGGGCCCTGGGATCCAGTACTTTTTGGTAGTAAGGCCAATAAAAGTTTACTGGCAGGGTCTTCTCGCAGGTCCAGGATTGCGGAATTACCTGAGTGTACCCCTGTTCCTGAAGGTTTCCTTTCAAGGTCTCGGAGCGAAGATTGGGCTTTTTATCTCTAATAAAGCCCTTCGGTGGAAAGGTAGGGGAAATTTTCTGAAAGGAATCTCCTTCCATGTATTTATGTTGTCATGCCATGTCTATGTGTCACCACTGGAGGCTGTATTGAGCACTCACCATTCTGACACTGGAAACAGCTGAAGCTTTCACTCTCCTCTCCGTTCAAGCCAGCTCAGGCCCTCAGGTATGAAGGAGGGTCTGATTACTTCCTGAGCCCCCAGAGTGGTGTTTTTTGTTCCTTTGGATGCCAGCCCACTGCCTCTTTTTTTCTTTAAAAAAAAAGAAAAGAAAGGACACCGGCCACACGTGGAGGAAGTATTTTGAGCTATGCAGGAAAAGCTGAAGTCTGGTGGTGGAGGGAAAGAGCAGAGTGGTTGCTGGTCAGGTTTGGTGACACAGGCCTCTCCCTTTTGATTGACAACGTTGTATTGTATAGCTAGGACTAATAGCAGTTATTGTACTGTACTATAGCCTAGCAAGTGTAACATTCTTTTGCTGGTACTGCCTCTGCTTTGTACTGTAAACTATGAGTGACAAAGGGACCAGGAACCTCTCTAAGGGTACTAAGGGGTTAATGGTATACAACAAACTAAAAACCCTTCCAAAAGAATTTCTGTCTTCCTCCCCAGGAGCTAAAAAGAAAAATATGGCCAGTCAGATGAGCCATCAAGGGTAGAACACTTCTGTCCCTGTACTTCATACAAACAGGTTTTTCTCCTACCATTTAAAAGATTATTGCTATGATGCCTCTCCATAGTAGGACTAAACATAGCAGATTCCCATCTAGTCCTCTGGGCCCTTTTGTTGAGGTGCAGGAGGCTGGGGATCAGGTAGTTCTTCCCAAATATTGGAAGATACTTATTTTTCCTCTTCAGAGGATCCTAACAGGGAGGGAGTAGCCGCACAAGTCAGGTGTTAGTCTACTCCCTTACTTAACCCTTTTTGTTGCCTGCCATAGCCTCTTGAGGTATCTAACTCTAATAGGGTTCATTTGAACCTCCCCCACCTGGGAGTCCATTTAACATGGTGTCCTATGGATCAAGTTCTGCAGTGCAAATCTGCAAGATGCAAAAAGCACTAAAATGGCATAGGTATGTATTCTGAATGGGAACATTTTTATGAAAGAAATGGGGAGTTCCAGCTATTAATGCTGCAATCGCATGTCCAGTGGATAATGCACTGATGTTAAAGGATCCAGCAAGTTAAGGTTGGATTTTCCTTTTAAAGACAAGATGTCTTTTGCAGTTCTGGCTGCAATTGGAGAAGCTCAATCCATTAACTCCTTAACGTCTGCTCCACTATTGTGGTGGAGCACATTTTGAGTCAAGCCAATGCATTGGAATGTGGACTCCAAAGGGTTAAGGAACAGGTGAGAGATACCTGAAAGTTCTGCCTGATCAGCAGGCCCAGCAAGGGGCTGGTGTATTTGATGCACTGTGTCTCACAGATGCTATGCAGGACTCGATCATTTAAGCCCTATGGCTTATACTTGGACTAGTGCATTTTTGCAGAGGTCCGTGGCTGAGATATTGGTCAGCCGAAGCACCAGGTGAAAACCCTTAGCCAGTCTGTGTCCCTTCCTGGGGTATTACTTTTTAGAGTGGATAAGTACATCCAAAAGGGGTAAAGGTCTCTTTACCAGTAAAAGGAGGTTCAAACCGTTCTCCTTTACTCATGCATCCTCTCCTATGCCTGAGGTATCTGCCTTTAGGCATTCTTGATGGTGTCAATCGTCAGGTTCAGGAGAAAGTTCCCAGGGGCAGCACCAGGATCTTGGGGGCAGAAAGCCCATGAAGCAGAATGCTAAGGCCTTCTCATGAAGCAGCACCCCCACTTGTTTGAGTGAGGGGAAAGGTCCTGCGATTCTCAAAGTCTGGCAGGAACAATGTTCCTGCCAGGATGGCCCAGTCAGCTTTCGATCCAAGGGTCCGTGGTTCGGGTTCTGTTTGGGTGCTGCCTGTGGGGTCCTTGGGGCTGCTGATGTGGCAGTCTTATGCAAGAGGGAGAAAGAAAGAGGAGAAGTGTCTCTTTCTGGTCTCTGGATCAGCTGTTATCCCAGTCGGTGATATCAGAGATTCCCTTAGTGGAACAGGGTTTTTTGGCTCAAACCTTTTAAAGTGGAAGTAAACCCTTCTATCGTTTTCAGTCAAGGAAGCCGCCATCTTGGCCTCTAATGATTCTTCAACTGCTATAATGCTGCACATGTGATCAGTTATGAAACCAGCCATTGGATGGTTTGAAAGTTTGGTTGAGAGCACAACCAATGTGAAAGTTAGCATTTCCGGCTTGCCTACAGCCTCTTGCTTCCCACTCTTGGTGCGTAGCTTATTCAGGGGGTAACACAGTTTATTCCCCCTATCAAGGCACCTCTAATCCTTAGGATTTAAGATTGGTCTTGTTGGCTTTGTTAAATCCGCCGTTTGAACCTTACGAGAAATTCTCTTGGTTCTTTGACAAGAAAGATCATCTTTTGCTTGCCATTTCTTCTGCTAGAAGAGTATTGGAACTAACAGCTCTGTCTTGTAAGAGCCATATTTCATCATGCATAAAGGGCGCGGTGGTTTTATGTCCTCATGCTGAACTCTTACCATAAGTGGTAACAGGTTTTCATTTAAACCAAGATATTATTCTTCCTTCTTTCTCCCCAGAAGCCTCAATCTGGGGAAGAGAAAGCACTACAGTATCTTGATGTAGTAAGAGCGATCAGAATCTATTTAAGGGCGACCGCTCAGGTTCGCAAAACACAGGTTTTGTTTGTACTGCCAGAGGGTCCAAGATATGGATGGGCAGCGTCAAGATCCACTATTTTCCAAATGGATTTGTCAGGTGGTTGATCAAGCTTCAATTTAAAGAAGAAAATTCTTCCTTCTCAGATTAAGAGCACACTCATCCAGGGCGATTAGAGCCTCTTGGGTGATAAATCATCAGGCCTCTATGGCTCAGATCTGTAAGACCGCAACATTGGTCTTTGGTTCGGACGATTATTCGATTTTTTTCAAATCGATATTAAAGGTCATGAAGATATTTTCCTTTGGGCACAGCATACACTGCAGGCTGCAGTATGAGTCCTCTGGCCTCCTGTTTCCTTGATTTTGTCTCCCCCCCTTCAGTTGCCATTGCTATGGGACATCCCACATAGTTATTACTATGGCTCTGTGTCCCCTGATGTAAGAAAAGAAAATAGGATTTTTAAAACAGCTTACCTGTAAAATACTTTTCTTTGATGTACATCAGGGGACACAGGGGTCCCTCCCTTCTTATACACTTTGATTGCTTGGCTACAAAACTGAGGACTCCCAGTAATGGGAGGGGTTATATGGGGGAAGTTCATGCCTTAAGGGGCGTGCCAGTGTCCAGCACCTGATACACCAATAATACATAGTTATTACTATGGATCTGTGTCCCCTGATGTACATCGAAGAAAAGGATTTTACAGGTAAGCTGTTTTAAAAATCCTATTTTTTTTATCTCTTTGACATAAACTGAACTGAAGCACAGAAATTTAGACTTTGTTTTTCTTGTGAATTAAATTTAAATATTTCATAAGCTTTTAGTAAACTACACACAGACATGTTTGAAAGATACTGGAAAAATTGTTAATCTAATTGATCATTTATTATTATTATTATTTAATTATACATTCTGATACACATTTCTTTCAGATGCCGACAAAATAGAGCAATTGAGCCACACGTTTTCCACATTTATTCCTTCCTATAGTAAATCTTCAATAAATCAACTACTAAAAATCGCTAAGAAAAATGTGGAGAGCAGCCGGGAGCAGATCCAATGCAAAATACAACAATGTGTTCAGAGGTGTAATGAGAAGAGGGATGTCCCAGTCATAACAGGCAAGGATGAATGTAAATGTCTGCAACTTGGATAACATAAGACGAGGACCAAAATATTTTATAGCTAACCATTAGGACAAACTAACACAAGTTATTCTCAAAAGCTCAGCAATAACACCTAGGGATGAGCCGAACACCCCCTGGTTCGGTTCGCAGCAGAACATACCGGACGTGCAAAAAAATTGTCAGAACACGCAAACACCATTAATGTCTATGGGACACAAACACGAATAATCAAAAGTGATAATTTTAAAGGCTTATATGCAAGTTATTGCCATAAAAAGTGTTACGGGACCTGGGTCCTGCCCCAGGGGACATGTATCAATGCAATTTTTTTTTTTTTTTTAACACTCATTTTTTCGGGAGCTGTGATTTTTTTAATGCTTAAAGTGAAACAATAAAAATGAAATATTCCTTTAAATATCATGCCTGGGGGGGGGGGTCTATAGTATGCCTGTAAAGTGGCACGTGTTTAGAACCGTACTACAGCAAAATTCAATTTCTAAAGGAAAAATTGTCATTTAAAACTGATCTGTAATGATCTGTACAATTAAAACTAATGAAGTCGAGTCCTGGCAATATAGACAAAATGCATTGAAAAAAAGAGCATGGGATCCTCCCCATTCCATTACCAGGCCCTTTGAGTCTGGTATCAATATTAAGGGGAACCTCGAACCAAACTTAAAAAAAAATTGTGTGGGGATCCCCTCAAAATCCATACCAGGCCCTTCATGTCTGATATGGAGATTAAGGGGAACCCTTTGCTAAAATTTAAAAAAAATTGCATGGGGTCCCACCAAAATCCATACCAGACACTTATCTGAGCACACAACCTGGAAGGCTGCAGGAAAAGGGGGGGGGGGGGGCGAGAGAGTGCCCCCCCCGAACCGTACCAGGCCACATGCCCTCAACATGTGGGTATAGAATTGGGTATATGGGCTGGTATGATATTTATTATATATATATATATATATATATATATATATATATATATATATATATATATATATATTTTTTTTTTTTTTGTGGTTGAAGTGGATGGACTTGTGTCTTTTTTCAACCTGACTAACTATGTAACATGGGGAGGGTGCTTTGGGGTAGCCCCCCAAAGCACCTTGTCCCCATGTTGATGGGGACAAGGGCCTCATCCCTATAACCTTTGCCATGTGGTTGTGGGGGTCTGCAGACAGGGGGATTATCCGAATATGGAAACCCCATTTAGCAAGGGTACCCCCAGATCCCGGCCTCCCCCCCCCCCCCCGTCTGAAATGGTAACGGCCTACCAGATCACAAAAAAGTGTCAAAATGTTAAAAATGACAAGAGACAGTGTGGGGCCAAGTCCTTTAAAAAATAAAAAATGTCAGATGATATCCATTCATCTTCTTATATCACTCTGCCCACGTACCAAAAAAGATAACAAATCTGCACCAATCCGCCTCTATGGGAGGCTCCCGCTGTGTGACACTTCATCGCCTTGACAGTTCTTATATAACTGAGGGTGAGGCTACCCAATGACATACCCGGGTGACCCCCACCCCTTCTGACGCCACAGGGACTTTCCCACAGCTTCCCCATGGTGTAAGGGGGGTGGGGTCACCCAGGTACATCAGCGTGCGGCCCCGCCCTCAGTTATATAAGAACTGTCAAGGCGATGAAGTGTCACACAGCGGAAGCCTCCCATAGAGGCGGATCGGTGCAGATTTTCCCATATCGTCTTTCAGGACAGCAACCTATGAGAGACCTTGCCTCCTCCCTTCTTAGGAGACACCACCCAGCCTAGATTTAACAGGCATGCTTCCCCGCCAGCTCCTCAGTTTTCGGCGTTTCCTCCGGAAAGGAGACATGCGAGGAGCCATGGCTAAAGACAGCCAGGGAGGCTGAAGCCTGTATGTCCAGGAAGGAGACAGAGGTCTCTGGGGACTAGTGTCCCTCGGAGTTGCTTGGCAGCCACGATGTTTCTATTGCCACCCCAGCTCTTCAAAAGTTGTGTCGTGGGATGCTTCGAGGGCCCGCCTTCAGGTTCTCAGTGAAGACCTAGGAGGAGGCGCTGTTCCCCCCCCCCCCCCTGCACTCTGGTGCGAGCCACGATGGAGCTCACAGTGGGGCCAGGTGGCGGGTGACCTCAATTTTGGCAGGGGGTGTGCACCTCTCCTTGATCCGCGGTTTCCGGGTTCCAGCCGCGGATGCTTAAGGTGGGCCGGACTTTGGCTGATGGGGACTCTGAAAGATCACACAGGTGGTTGGAGGGCCCAGAGGCAACACCATCCTTATACGGCGGGAGCATGTCAGAGGCAGGGGCCATCCTGGCAGCTTCTGGCATTGCTGACATCAGCCATTTTAAGGTAAGGAGGACCAGGGGTTGCGTCCCTTACCTGTATATCACCTGTAGCTCCACAGGTGGGGTTCCCCCTTGGTGGTCAGAGGGGAGGAGACACAGGGGACCCAAGGGCTGTTGGTTCTATGTGCTCTCCTAGGGGTGGTCCCTATGGGTCTGGCTGGTGGAGGGGGAAAGGTGCCAGGGTTTTGGACTGCCTAACAGAAACAGGCAGCAGGGGGTAAATCCCACAGCCCCAGTCTGTACCTCACCAGCGGTAGTAGGGGTACCATACCCTTTTCTTACGGTCCCCCCCTCTGGGGAGAAAGGGGGACCGGAGGTTTCCATTTTTTTGTTGCATATAAGTCCGCCCCATTGGTCGGCTGGTCTGGTTTTCAAAGGGGAAGACCCAGCAGTGGCTGCAGACCACCAAAGCGGTGGGATGTACTCTTCTGCGACACCTGCACAGGCAGTGGAAGCAGACCCCAGCACCTCACAGGTAAGCCTGAAGTGTTTGTACTTTCCATGCACATCCTTTAAGTGTTTTCCCCCTTGTAACCAGTAGGGACTGGGTGAAGGGGAATCTTTTTTTTCTCCCTCCTGCACGAGGTGTATGGAGTGGGTATGGTTGAAATCATACTGTGTGGGGAAACATGAGGCAGGGCCGTTGAAAGGCAAATCATGGCTCACAATCAGTGCAGCCATGGGAGTCGGCCTGTAGATCTAGGATCTTGTCCTCATGTCAGCTCCTACTGACTTTTGACAAGTCACTTTATGAAGTAACTCAGCGGTTAATATTTCAGCTCTGGGTCACTGATTTGATGGGGCTGAGAGTCAGTTCCCTGAGTGGTCTCCTGGTGACTAGGGAGTGTCCAGCCAGGGGCGAAGGCCTGGGTGGCTGACACTTCTGCTTGGCAACACTGCGGTGGTTAGTTTAGATCCCCCTTACATTCTAGTGCTTGCATCTAGTTGTGGGTTTTTCCTATGTTTGTGTGGGGTATCCTACATGCCCCAAACTCAGGCTGGCATTTGATGTGCCTGACGTTGGCTGGGGAGATTCCGCTCATGGCCAGAAGGGTCATCTCACACAGAGTCTGCACTATAGACACTGCAGTGAAAACTTTTTGCCTGTGTAGGACCAGCAAACCAGCTCACCTAAAATTTTCAGGCAGGGGTCTTCGGGTTCTCCTGGCTGACTCATAAACGGTGAGGAAAAAGAGCTTGCATTGAAGGTGTGGCACCTAAACTGTGCCTTAAATCCTGAGGTCATGAGTTTGAATTCCAACCAAGCTAGCACCCTGCATGTTTCACTAGTGTTTTGTTACAGGGTTGATGGCCGGATGGTGCCTGGTGGCCACATCACCTGTATGCACCTGATATAGGAAACTAAACAGGAGATCTCTGGTTTCCAATATCAGGGGGTGGCCCCCTGTATGGTATCACAGAGGGTTAAAGGCCTTCAGGTGGCCAGACCCTAGTAAGATGCACAAGTTCTAGAACACTTGTTAAGAAGTGGGAGAAGACCTGGATGGTGAATCCAGTAGACCCCCTCATTACAAAATTTCTTTGGAGGAGGTGGTTGCAGAAGAGTAAGAAAAAACACTCCTGCTCCACGACCAGTGATAGAGGAGTGGAAATCTACAGGGGACACCGGAACCGAGGTAGGGAGAGGACGAGAGGACTTATTGAGGACTAAAGGCTTTTTAGGAATGGGTAAGGGCATGAGAAGATCAGGAGTCTGAGCAGGGTCCCGCAGACCCTTAAAGGTGAGCTGGACATCCAGCACAGGACCATCAGACTGGGCAGAGGTCAGTGGATCCCTGAGGTCAGGTTGGTTAGAAGGTGACATGTCACAAGAGTCAAGCTGGATAGCTGAAACACAAACAGAATGCAGAGAGCCCTGAGAAAAAGATTGAAAACCCTACCTGGCCGAATGAGGCAGTCTATCCAAAGGATGGATTGAGCCTCTTAAACAGGTTTGAACGGACATAGTAGCAGTAGGGTGAGGCCAGGTTACAGAAGGTCCTGAACAAGAAGGAAGCTCACTGGGCATGGTCTGGACTGGCATAACTGGTTCAGTGGCTGACTGAATAATATCGTCAGGTGTAGCGACCATCTCAAACGCATCACAGGGCGTAGCGACTGTGAAACTTTGGTACAAGTTAGCCTGGCTGTGCGTCCAAGGGAGTTTAGGGACAGGCAAAGGTAAATAGTTATGCAAACTGGAGTGAATGATCAACTCAGGTTCATAGGTGGGCCCCTCATCCAGAGTACTACATGACCTAGAGAGTGCATCAGTCCGACTATTGCAGGACGCATCCCAGAGATCGCTATATACAGCGGGAAGAGCAGAAGATACTGGGATGGTGGCAACAGGAAGTTTCTTTCTTGGGGTAACCTTGAGTAGGCAGGAAGAGGAACAGGAAGAACCTCAAGCCAGGATCTGTCCAGTAAATGTGTGGAGAATGGAGCCGTAACCAAGGAAGACCTAATATGATAGGAGATGAAGCCTTAGGTAAGACAAGGAAGGATATGCACTCCTGGTGGAGTGTCCCTACCGACATCTTAACAGGGAGGGTCTGGAAGCGGATAGGGCCCCCTGGGAGAACCATGCCATCAATCGCCAAGACCACCAATGGTGTTGTAAGGGGCAAAAGGGTAGGTCTCATGGGCGATGCAGTTTCCCAATCCATGAAATTGGCAGCGGCTCCGGAATCCAGATGTGCTGAGACCGAAAGAGAGGAAGCGCCGACATGAAGGAATACAGAAAGGAGAAGACGAGAAGGTGAAGGTGATATTTCAGGGTCTAATACTCCACCTTCCAGATGTATTAGCCCTGAGCGTTTTTCCAGACAAAGAGAACGTGAAAAATAGAAAGTGTCACAAAAATTACCTTTGACCCCAAAGTAGAGGCACAGGCCCAGAGTTCTGCGCCTAGCACGTTCTTCGGGAGATAACTTAGTCCAGCCCAACTGCATAGGTTCCTCAGTAGGCAGGAGGTGCTCCTCAGATCGAAGAGAAGGGACTGGGGGCTCAGGCTTCCTAAAGAATGGGGAGTTCTGGCGTCTTTTTTCCAGGGCCCGCTCCTGAAAGAGAATATCGATCTGGTTACACAAGGTGATGACACTGTCCAGATCAGCAGGAAGGGATCTTCCTGCTAATTCATCCTTCACTCTATCAGAGAGGCCATGTAAAAAGGTTGCAACTAGGGCCTCATTATTCCAGCTCAATTCAGCTGTGAGGATACGGAACTGAAGAGCGCACTGTCCCACAGAAGCGGACTCTTGACGGAGACGTAAAAGAGCGCTAGCCGCTGAGGAGACACGACCCGGTTCCTCGAAGATATTCCAAAAAAGTTTCAAGAAATCAGACAGGCTAGAAACCACTGGATCATTCACTTCCCACAGAGGAGCAGCCCAGGCTGACGCCTCACCGGACAGGAGGGATATAATATAGGCTACCTTCGCCCGATCGAACAGGACGTTTTGTGGCTGGAGTTCAAAATGAATTGTGCACTGGCTAAGGAACCCCCTGCAGGCCTTGGAGTCCGCAGAGAAGCAGCCCGGAACTGGCAGCTGTAATGAATGTGTTGCTGCAACTGGTGCGACTGGTGCGATAGGTGCAGCAGCAGATAGCGGTTGAGGTTGTTAAACCAAGGATCCTAATGAGGCCTAAACCTGTTCAAAAACAGGAGGCCAAATCTTGAAGGAATCACATCACCTGGGTCTGATGCAATTCCTGGGTCTCAAGTCTGCGAACTAAGCCCTGCAATGGATCATCTGCGGGTAGCGGCACATCAGCCGGGTCCATGGCTGATCAAACTGTCAGGCCCCCTGAGACCAGGTGACAGATGCGCTCCGTAGGAATCGGAAGTGCACCGCTAAGATAGTGGACCCTAGGACTGACTGCTGCAGATTATACCCAGGGAGATTCAGGAAGATGGTCTACTGGATCATTAACACGGATCCCCGTAGGAGCTAGAGCATAGATTCTCCAGGGCGCGGAGTGTATGAGCCAGCAGGTGTTCACCAGAGCCTACAGTGGTGAGGATGGACTTCGCTGCAGTCTGGCTCCAGGTCGTGGCAACTAGGGTCTCACAGCTCACGCTCACAGTAGACTACAGGAGAAGGAAACAGCAGGCTCGAACAAGCATAGTAAAGGGATTAGGCAGATGTCAGGGCAACTAGCAGACAGGAACAACAGAGTACACACCAAAGATTCAGGGTCACAGGCAGACAGGGATAGTCAGAGACATGCCAAAAGGTCAAGGCCACAAGCAGACAGGAATAGTCATGAACACGCCAAGGTCAGTAACAGAGACAAATGTAGAGCAAGCAGGAAACAGGAAGCCAAACACACAGTGAATACACCATGGTTGATCAGCACTGGCTGGCTTGCTGGCTTGCAGTGCACAGGTTAAATTAAGGTTCCTTGATAGGGCCTGGGGTGGAGCCATGCTTAGAGGAGAGGTTATAAAAACCACCAGGTGGAAGTGGCTGGCCTCTTAGTCAGACGACATGAGGGGAGGTAGGCTGACAGAGGAACATTACTGCATAATTATGACAGCAGGTATGTATTCAAAAGGGTAGCCACACAGAGATATAATTATATGTTTCTCTCGTTATGGGAACTTCGCTTATCTAATGTGCATAGACATTTGAAGGTAAGAAGTCTAGCGCATTGTGCTTGATACTTACAAACCAGCAAACGTCCGCACACACACAGAACACGTCTCCAAGCCCATGAGAAGGTTTTCATACTGATGGGTTTACTGCTGGTCCTGATTCAACCCAAGTGCGCTCCTTGATTAAATCAGACACAGGGAGACAGATGACAATCTATAAAACACACATCCTAGAATAAAATGTCCACACGAGTCCATATAATAAAATTTCCACAACATTATATATTTGAATATAACAAATATGTGGTCATTTAACATGGATTAAGCAACAATGATGTTGTGAAATGCGTCAGTTATCTTACCCTGTCGTCACATGTACAGTGGAACATTGGTTTACGAGTAAAGCAGTACCACATTTGACCAGTGGTGCGGGGGCCCTGGGGACACTCGGAGCTGTTCAAAGCCGTTCGGAGCAGTTTGGAAATACTCAGAACGACTCGGACACACTTGGAAATACTCTGTTCCTGAGTGTTTCCGAGGCTTTCTGAGTTCAGCTGAGCTGTCCCGAGTATTTCCAAGGCTCCCACCCCTGGCCACTTGCGGTATTGCATGTAATAGAAGTCAATGCAGAACAAATTTGCTTTGTTTCCATTGACTTCTATGGGGAAACTCACTTTGATATGCGAGTGCTTTGGATTACAAGCATTCTCCTAGAACGGATTATGCTCATAATCCAAGGTTCCACTGTACTTTGATTCTCTGCTACAATAAAGGCTTTTGTTGGAGTGCGGCTGTCCAGATTCCTTTTCTTCATTATTGCTTGTGCTGAGCCAGCAACAATTACTTCCACACTGAGGAGGGCGTCACTTTCAGTTCACCACCTGGAGGGGTTCATTTTTTTATCTTGTCTAGGGTATCTATTTAATCAGCTTTTATATTTTAACAAAAATGTGGGAAGTTTATTGTGTTTGTTTTCCCTAAAATTCACTTTAGTGTGTTTTTTACTGAAATTTTGCAATTGCTAGACCTTTGGCGGTAAAATCATGCAACATAAAAAAATTGGAAATACCTCTATTTTATTCTCTAGGGCAGGGATATGCAATTAGCGGACCTCCAGCTGTTGCAGAACTACAAGTCCCATGAGGCATAGCAAGACTCTGACAGCCGCAAGCATGACACCCAGTGGCAGAGGCATGATGGGGCTTGTAGTTTTGCAACAGCCAGAGGTCCACTAATTGCATATCCCTGGCCTAGGTTGTCTGACTTCAGAAACTATATAATTTTGGGGGGTTTTGTGAATTCTTCAGGCCTGAAATTACTTTTTTAAACAGGTATGCAAAAAAATGCAAAAACGGCTCTGGCAGCAAAAGGGTTAAAATCTATATCAGACCTGAAGGGTTAAAAATGTATGTTCAATGCCTTTTTTGTTGTCCAGACTTGACCTGGATTTACCAGTCTAGTCTCACTTTACCAGCTGTGAGAGTTTGTATCGGTAAATTTTCCATTTGCGCTCTGCTCTAATTACTGGTCATCTCACTGCTCGACGGACAGACCACAAACCTTTCCTGTCTGCTGAGACCAATGAGACGTAATGTCCTCATTACAGCAGATTTCACCTTATACGAAATGACACTTTGTGCAGGGACAGTTCTAAGCACGGGAATCATGAGACCCTTCACAGGCATACTATAGACACCCCCCAGGTACGAAATTTAAAGGAATATTACACTTTTATTGTTTCACTTTAAGCATTATTAAAATCACTTCTCCTGAAAAACTGACATTTTTTAAAACTTTTTTTTGCATTGATCCATGTCCCCCGGGGCAGGACCCGGGTCCCCAAACACTTTTTATGACAATAACTTGCATATTAGCCTTTAAAATTAGCACTTTTGATTTTGAACATTCGAGTCCCATAGACTTTAATAGGGTTCTATAGTTCACATAAAGTTTAGGTCTGTTCGCAGGTTCTGGTGTGAACCGAACAGGGGGGTGTTCGGCTCATCCTTACCGATAAGTCCTCAGCTCAGACAATTGTGCATTTATTTGGTTCACTTGATTGTTCCGTGTAAGAAGATCACAGTATTCCATCTTTGGATGATAACATCCTCAGAAGTGTGACCCATTGAGCCCTTCTTTAGCACATAGTCTATTATTTATATTTTTGGGATAGCAGTACCAATAGGACAGCTCCAGGGTTCTAGCCCTACCTGTCCATTTGTTTTGGTACTGTACAGTAACACAAGGTTAAATTCCACTCATCAAATCACTCATCAAACAACCCATAAATGTACCCATGTAATAACTCATCAAATCATATTTCAAATCACCCATCAGCCCCCCAATAAATCATCCTTCAAATCACCCATCTAATTACCTATAAAGTCATCCATCAATTCACCAATCAGATGTCCTATCAATTCACCCATCAGTTTACCATTTAAATCATTTATCATATCCCCTTTCTCATCACCCATTTAATCACCCATCAGATCACCCATCAGATCATCCATCTATTCACGCATCTATTCACCCATCTAATCACTCAATAAATCACTCATCAAACAACCCATACATCCACACATTTAATCACCAATTAAATTATCCATCAAATCACCCATCAAACCACTTATTAAATCACCCATCTAATCACCCATCAGTTATGTTTTACATTACTTCATAAACCCCCCAGACATTCACTCATCATGTAGAGCCCCTTTATCATATTCCAAAACAACTCTGTCATCCACTCATGGCAGATAAGAGGACAAAAGATCCCTAGGTCTGTTGTCTTCATCCTTGTGCCTGGTCAGGACACTATCATGACATGTTCTCTGTGATCTACTTTCTGTGATTGTCTCCATTCTCTGCTAAACCAGCTGCTGATGAGTTCTTTACTTTTCTACTGGTCAAAATACAATTAACATTGTATCTTCCTAAGATTTGAGGAATGAGGTGAGTTTGGGTCTCAGAAACATGTTGGCTTCCTTGTTTGGTCTTCTACCTGACCTTACTTTGGAATAAATTTGTATCTGGATTAATAACTTGTGGTGTGAGGATTCAATCTTAGACCCAGGGCTCAAGTCCTGCGGGAACGAATGGGAACAGAGTTCCTGTACTTTTTCCACAACAGGAACTCAGTTCCCATTAGCAGCCGTATCCTGCAAGACTTTGAAATATGTGAGCTGTGTGGCAGGTGCTACACCAGCAGCTGCCGACACAGCTCACAATAGTAAGTGCACCTGACCATTCAGGCATTGCCAGTAGGGGGCCCCCATGACAGCTTCCGCTTCAATATACCTGTCAATCACAGATAGCTGACGGGTAGATCAGGTCTAGGTCTAGCTGACGGGTAGATCAGCTACTATGCTCACAGGACATGCAGGGAGAGAGGTGAGCTGAGGGAGGAACATCAGTTTGGGGTGGTAAGCTGATCACAATACCTGGCAAAGTTTAATGCCAGGAGTGAAGTTTATGTGGAAATATGTGAAGAGTTGGAATAGCAGTGTGAGTGTGTTGGAGCCCCTGCAGAGTTTGCAGCCCCCCCAAGCTAACATACATCTCCTAAGCAGGAACACATCACTTTCTCCCCAAGCATTCTGTCCAGATAATGTGCAGTAAATTTATGACCTTTCCGTTTAACCCTGTGTTATCCAAACTCTGTTCAATGAAAAGTGTAAACTCACCACATAAACACTCTATATAGAAAATAACATTCCCCAATAAAGATCAGAACACGATGTTCACATTTGAATAGAAGCACAATTGAATAAATGCTGATTATTCCGAGAATTACCGTATTTATGTTTATTGAGGATGTTTTTTTTTTATGCACTAGCAAGTTAAGCTTCATATACACAATACGAAAATTGGATGAAAAACACCACTTTTGAAGCATTTGTGCATATGAGCGTATCTTTTTTTTTTTTGGTGGGGGAGTGGATCTTCGGTGGGAGTTCCCACACTTTTTTCTCCAGGACTTGACCCCTGCTTAGACCCCTTGTTTTTCACTATAAACCAAGGAAACTGGGAATCCTTTGGTGCATAGAAGCTGCTAGCCTAGAAACCAGACACTCTATACAAACACCACTGTTATATTGTATTTTGGAATAGCAGTACCAATAGGACAGCTCCAGGGTTCTAGACCTATCTGTCCATTTTTTGGTACTCTGCAGTAATGCAAGGTCATATTCCACACTTTCTCTAGATATATAGTATGGTTGGTCAATCATTTCAGTAAGATTTGCAAAAGTTTAGATGAAACTTTCTGTATTTTTACACCTGCAGGTCGATGCTCGAGGATGCGATACATTTTATGTTTCATTTTGTCTTTGACTTGTCTGCTGTTTGGGATTATATTTGTGTGCCTGGCACTGAAAGGTAAGTGTTACTTTGTCCACTCATATTGTCAGAATCCTATCTATAGATGGCCAAACCTCTTCTGTACCTCTAAGGTGGCAGAGAGAGAGAGAGAGAGAGAGAGAGAGAGAGAGAGAGAGAGAGAGAGAGAGAGAGAGAGAGAGAGAGAGAGAGAGAGAGAGAGAGAGAGAGAGAGAGAGAGAGAGAGAGAGAGAGAGAGAGAGAGAGAGAGAGAGAGAGAGAGAGAGAGAGAGAGAGAGAGAGAGAGAGAGAGAGAGAGAGAGAGACCAATCCATGGGAAGGAAGTAGAAGGTTCAACTCATGAAACATGGAGAGTAGGAGGTAAAGATTTACATGGCATGTATTCATTTTAGAGGAAATCCTGGAGTTGAAAATAGCCATCAGAGACTTCCATAAATAGGTTCAGCTCAGGTTAAATCCCGAAGAGGAGAGTAGTGAAACTTCCACAGATTAGGTTTAACTCAGAAGATATTCTTGAGAGTCGAGTAGGAAGAAGAAAGGATCATGGACTAGGTTTAAGGAAAATAAGAAGAGTAGAGTGAAAGATAAAAGTGCAATAGGTTATGTTAAGTCCTGGAGATGTTTTGGAAAGGAAAGTAGAAATTTGAGAGTTGTTTTTAATGTATTCACCTCAGGGGAAGTCCTGGAGAGGAAATGAGGAAATAGAATGTTACATGGATTGGGTTTTGTAGAGGAGAGTTCCATGGGATTAGTTTAGTTCAGGTGAGATCCCTACCAGGAGAGTAGAAAGTACAGTAGGTCCTTTGACTAGGTGTAGTTCAAGTAAAAACCAGAAAAGGAAGTGGAAGGTGGAAAGTTCAATAGATATTGTTTAGTCCATGAAATATCCTGGAGAGATAAATAAAAGGTAGAGAGTTTAATGGAACAGGTCCAGCTCAGGAAACATCATAGAGAGTAAAGTAAAATGTTTCATGTAATGTATTCAGCTCAGGGAAAGTAGAAAGTAAAGCGCTCCAAAGACTAGTTTGAGCTCAGGGGAAATCCTGAAGAGGAGAGTAGAAGGCAGAAAGTTCCAAGAACTTGGTTCAGCTCAGGGGAAATCCTGGAGAGAAGAGAGTAAATAGTTCTATTGATTTGGTTAAACTAAGGAGACATCCTGGATAGCAGTAGGTAGAGAATTCTATAGAATGTATTCAGTTTAGGGGAAATGCTGGAGTTGAACGTAAAGAGTTTATGGGCTAGATCTGGATCAAGGGAAATCCTGAAGAGGAGAGTTGTAGGGCTGAAAGTTCCATAGAATAGGTTTAATTCAGAAGATATCCTAAAGAGGAGAGTAGGAAAGAAAAAGCTCCATCGACTAGGGTGAACTGAAAAAGAAAATAAGAAGAGGAGTAAAAGGTAGAAAGCTCTATAGATAAGGTTTAGTCCTGGAAATATCCTGCAAAGGAAAGAAGGAGGGTCGAAAGTAGAGAGTTTTGTGTAAAGGATTTGGCTAAGGAGAAGTCCTGGAAAGGAGAATGAAAAGTAAAGGGGTCCATTGACTAGCCTGAGCTCAGGCAAAATCATGGAGGAGAGAGTAGAAAGTAGAAAGTTTCATAAACTAGGTTCAAGGAGAAATTCTGAAAAGATGAAATGAAAGTGGACAGTACCATGGATTTGTTTAACCACTTTCAGACCGGACCATTTTGCTGGTAAATGACCAGAGGTCTTTTTACACTTTGGCACTGCGCTGCTTTAACTGGTAATTGCGCGGTCATGCAATGTTGTACCCAAACAAAATTTGCGTCCTTTTCTTCCCACAAATAGAGCTTTCTTTTGATGGTATTTGATTGCCTCTGCGATTTTTATTTTTGCGATATAAACGTAAAAAGACCGCAAATTTTGAAAAAAATGATATTTTCTACTTTTTGTTATTAGAAAAATCCAATAAACTCAATTTTAGTCATACATTTAGGCCAAAATGTATTCAGCCACATGTCTTTGGTAAAAAAAAAGTCAATAATTGTATATTTATTGGTTTGCGCAAAAGTTGTCACATCTACAAACTAAGGTACGTTTTCTGGAATTTACGCAGCTTTTAGTTTACGACTGCCTATCTCATTTCTTGAGGTGCTAAAATGGCAGGGCAGTACAAAACCCCCCAAATGACCCCATTTTGGAAAGTAGACCCCCTAAGGAAATTGATAAGAGGCATGTTGAGCCCATTGAATATTTTATTTTTTTGCCTCAAGCGATTGAATAATGACAAAAAAAAATTTTTTTTTTTTTTTTACACAAAGTTGTCACTAAATGATATATTGCTCACACATGCTATGGGCGTATGTGAAATGACACCCCAAAATAAATTCTGCTGCTTCTCCTGAGTACGGGGATACCACATATGTGGGACTTTTTGGGAGCCTAGCCGCGTACGGGGCCCCGAAAAACCAAGCATCGCCTTCAGGCTTTCTAAGGGCGTAAATTTTGAGTTCACTTCTCACTACCTATTACAGTTTTGAAGGCCATAAAATGCCAAGATGGCACAAAACCCCCACAAATGACCCCATTTTAGAAAGTAGACACCCCAAGCTATTTGCTGAGAGGCATGTTGAGTTCATGGAATATTTTATATTTTGCCACAAGTTGCGGGAAAATTACAAACTTTTTTTTTTTTTTTTTTTTTTTCACAAAGTTGTCACTAAATGATATATTGCTCACACATGCCATGGGCATATGTGAAATGACACCCCAAAATAAATTCTGCTGCTTCTCCTGAGTACGGGATACCACATATGTGGGACTTTTGGGAGCCTAGCCGCGTACGGGGCCCCGAAAACCAAGCACCGCCTTCAGGCTTTCTAAGGGCGTTACAGTTTTGAAGGCCATAAAATGCCAAGATGGCACAACCCCCCCAAATGACCCCATTTTGGAAAGTAGACACCCCTAAATTTAGGGTACACTAGTGAGACTAGGTAATAAATGGCGGGTGCCCTGAAACTATAAAAAAATAACTAACCAACCAGCGTCACCTGTAACAGTTATATGGTGATCACTGGTGAAAGGGTTAACTAGGGGGCAATCAGGGGGCTTTATGCGGTAGTATATGGGGGTCCCTGGCGCTATAAAAAGCTGCGGCGAACCTAAATACCTACCTGCCTAACTAGCGTCACCTGTGACACTAATACAGCGATCCGAAAAACGATCGCTTATTAGGCTGGGTTCACACTGGAGCGATGCGGGAACGCCACGAATGCGCGGCGGGTTCCCGCATCGCATGCCTCCCGGCGGCAGTTCACACTGCCCTATGCGAACTGCTGGGAGTGTCAGTGAAATGTTACTGACACCCCCAGATCAGTTCGCATATCGCAGTGCGATCTGCAAACTCGGATCGCATGGTGTGAACACCCATGCGATCCGATTCTGCTGCGGGCCAAAAAAAGGGTCCCGTGCGAATTTGCGGCGGGTGCGGCGGGTGTGGCGGGTGCGGCGAATGGCTGAACTCGAATCGCACAGAGATCGGATGTGATTTGCACTGCAGTGCGGTGCGAATCACATTCGTTCTCATAAACCGCTGCAATGTGAACCCAGCCTTAGTGACACTGGCGACGGGGGGTGATCACGGGGTTAAACCTTTATTGGGGGGTTAGGGGGGTACATTAGAACTAAAGGGGGCTAACTCTAACTGCCCTAACAGTTATTACAGTCACAAATGACACCAATGCAAAAAAAAAAAAAAATAAATAAATGACATTGGTGTCACTGTGACTGGGGGGCAGGGGTAATTGGGGGGGTGATCGGGGGGTAAAGGGGGGGTGTGAGTGTGCCTGGCATGTTCTACTGTGTGTGTAGAGTGTTGGTGCAACTCACCGATCCGCTCTCCTCCGTGTCGGAACGGAAAATACCGACACGGAGGAGAGAATACATCACTTCCTCTCCTGTGTTTACATTACAGGAGAGGAAGTGATGTCACGGGGATTTCCATTCGTCGAGAGCGATCGCGAGGGGGTGGCCATGAATGAATGGCCGCCCCCTCATCCCGGATCGCTCTCGAAGAAATGCCGACCGCCGCGACCGCCGCAGGCACCGGGGGGGGGCCCGCTCGGCCCCCCACCCGGGCGGCAGGCAGGGACTTATATATACGCCCATATGCCTGCCCGTGCCATTCTGCCGACGTATATCGTCGTGCGGCGGTCGGCAAGTGGTTTAAGCTCAGGAGACATCCTGGTAAGTAGAAGGGTGAGAGTTCCATGGAATGTATTCAGTTTGGGGGAAATCCTGTAGTTTAAAGCAAAGCGTTTCATGGGCTAGGTTGAACTCTGGAGAAATCCTGAAGAGGAAAGTAGTGAGGCAGGAAGTCCTATAGACTATGTTTAGCTCAGAAAATATCCTAGAGAGTGGCGACCTTGGGTAACTCAGTACTTATCTCCTCATTTTAACAAATCTTTACTGGGCAACCCCAATTTTGGAGTGCACCAGAAATAGAACTGTTCATTTGAAACAAGTATTCAGGCTTTTATACACTTGAGAAAGACATTCCCTCCTCCTGATCTTATTATCCTAACAATACAACTGTAAAAGAAACATAAATTAACATGAGCTAATTAGCTAGTCATTTAAACCAGACAGGTGACTCAGAGGACTTTCAGGTCAGACTCGTCATCTTCTAGCTCAGAAGACACAATCCACATTATCATAAGTAAAAACCCAGGAAAACTTCACACAATAGCAGGGCCCCTAGTATCAGACTATCCGTCTGCCACATTGTAAAGAGGCCAATGTGATCAGCTCTTTCAATTAACACGAATAGTTCAGAATTAAATAAACCAAGATAGTCTTTGTTTATTTCCTGGGAGATATTGTGGATAAATATTACTGTTCCAAGCCACATTCTCATTTTCTCAGTCACCCTGTGCCCCTAATAGACACAGGGGAACTTAGACATAGGAGGTGCATGGGGTGCTGAAACAAAGGTTCCCCTTAACAAACCAGAACCCATAGTCCATAAACAGAGGGGCTAGCATTGAGTCCCCTACAAAAGCCCATGTCCTGGATGAGTCTATCACAGTTACTACTCTCAACAGACTTTCTCTTGATACCATAGAAATCCTGCTTGGCAGACCACATTCTCAGATTACCCCGGGATACATACCCCTTCCCTCCTTCTGTAACCCCTCCAGTCTTATTATCCTTCTCTATTTGTTTTATTATTCTGACTCTACTTGTTTACTTCTTCCTTCTTTCTTGCTAGGATGTCATTCTCAATTCTATTTGTTGCTTTTGAGTAAATTCTTTTTAGGATATGGTATTGTTTATATACACCAGGGATCCTTGTGCACCATACTTCTAATATGTAACATTCTGATTCATTTTAGTTTCTTAGACTAATAATGTTGTTTAATTTTTTTATGCATTCTTTCCTCTCTGGTGTCCATGGAATTGATGTTACATTGTTTCCATATTGTTTCCATATTGGACCCGATTTTTTCTAATCTCTGTCATCCTATCTACTGTATATTACTTCAATAAAAACTATTGAACAAAAAGATACCCTAGGAGGAGGAAAGTAGAAGTAGAAAGGTCCAAAGACTAGGTTTATCTCAAGGGAAATGAAGAAGAGTCGAGTGAAAGATAAAAGTTTTATAGACTAGGTTAGTGCTGGTGATTTTCTTGGAAAGGAGAGTAGAAATTAGAGCATTTTAAGTATTGTGTTCACCTCCCAGAGAGAATATTAGGAAGTAGAATGTTTCATAGATTGGGGTTTGGAGAGGAGAGTAGGTGGCGATGAGTTTTATGGAATTGGTTAAGCTTGGGTGGTATAAGGAAGATGAGAGCAAAATATAGAAAGTTCCATGGGATTAGTTTAGTTCAGTTGAAATCCTGGCCAAGAGAGTAGAAAGTACTGATAAGGGAGATTGAAAGCTTCAGGTCATTATCTAATCATAATGGACAGGTGAGCTAAGAGACGAGGATGATAATATCTATGAAATAATGTTTCAGGCTTTTTCTGCACTTGTCCCGCCCATGAGGGTAATGTCACACACAGACTGCAGGATATGGAGAGGAAACTCAACTGCATGACGGGAAGAATTCAGGACAATGTTTCCCTTGGGGGTGAGTGGGATACTCCGCACAATATTTCCTTTAACATTTTTGAATATGCAAAACTGTAATTGTATGAAGGCCGAGCACTATGTTATCAATGTGAAAATATGTATCTGGTTGTTATCATCTATTTCTGAATTGTATTTTATTTCAACCACAAAATGCCAGTCTTGCCATCTTCACACAAATTGGCATTTACAGTACAGCTGATTGCAGTGTTCCCCTACAAACCGCTGGAGAAATGACACCATACAAAATCCAAAATACACCTTGACCTTCAAGGTTCCAAAAGTGTCTAGGTTAGGACGTAACCTTCAATCCTATATCCATGTTTTGCTAGATGCCTGCAACCTATGTGAGTGCCCAGGTGTGCGGGGTCGTTATTAGCCAGGTCTGAGAGTAGCCCATTTAGAGATAGAGTCTCTGTGTGAAGATAGCAGTGTGTTCCAGCCAGGAGAGGTGACCTTCTTGGGAGATGAGATGCTATGTTGCAGTGACTGGAAGAGTCAGGACAGCTACATGAGTCCAGACAGACCGGGAGAGCTGAGGTGACTAGTAAGTCCAGGGGGGCCGGAGGAAGTCTGAGGAAGTGTATGAGAACCCAGAGTGTTGGGAGAACCCTATCTGGGGGCCATGAGTGGGTTTGTACAGTGACCCGAAGGCTGAGTAAGGTGGAGGAACCTGTGGTCTGTGAGACCAGTGCTAATAGAAGCAGTGCTGTAATAGTGTAGCCAGGTGGGCTAGCATTTTTTTTATTTTGTATTTTCTGGAAAAAAACAAAAAACCTACATGGGCAACCAGTTTGTGAACTTTGTTTTGACTTTTGAATAAAGGGCGGCACAGTGGTGTAGTGGTTAGCACTCTCACCTAGCAGTAAGAGAGGTCGCTGGTTCAAATCCCAACCCACGACACTACCTGCCTGGAGTTTGCATGTTCTCCCTGTGCCTGCGTGGG
The DNA here is from genome assembly GCF_037356315.1 of Lithobates pipiens. Classification (NCBI taxonomy): domain Eukaryota; kingdom Metazoa; phylum Chordata; class Amphibia; order Anura; family Ranidae; genus Lithobates; species Lithobates pipiens. The sequence continues at coordinate 5,697,767 of NW_027507870.1, read as the reverse complement.
TTTCCTCCGGGTACTCCGGTTTCCTCCCACAATCCAAAGACATGCAGGTAGGTTAATTGGCTTCTGTCCAAAATTGGCCCTAGTATATGAATGGGGACCTAGGATTGTGGGCTCCTTGAGGGTAGGGACTGATTTGAGTGTGCAATGTACAGGGATAGGGACAATTGTAGACACTCACTCAGGTTGAACTGGATGGACTGGTGTCTTTATTCAACCTTACTAACTATGAAACTATGAATAAAACTGGGCTGCCATACCCTTAAATACAGTTCTGACTGATGTGGACTCTGAGCTAACCAACCCCCATATCACAGTATGTACATCATAAAAGGGAGGCACCAAGAGACATCCATACAAGATGACCAAGGCTACAATCTGGTCCTGTTGGATGTTCCTGCTTTCCTTCCTCATACTGATGTCCACCGTTATTCCAATAAAAAAACAATGTAATTGTGTTCATTAAGTTTCCAATTTACAGATAATTATACAAACTGAATTTTCTCACTCAGCAGAAATGAATCCTTGTCCGGAGAATTGGATCTTCCAGAATATAAAGTGTTACTTCTTCTCAGACATCGAGGAATCCCGAAATGAAAGTGACAAATTCTGCAAATCACACAAGGCCTGGCTGGCTACCGTCAGATCTACACAGACTGGATTGCTGGTATTATTAACATTACTGCTATTATTAGTATACATTTATATAACTCTGACATATAATCGTAGTGTTGCACAGAGATTCTTCAGGTCTTTTATGGATTTTAAGGGAAACCCCGCACCAAAATGGAAAAACAAATGGCGTGGGGTCCCCCCAAAAATCCACACCAGACCCTTATCCGAGCACGCAACCTGGCAGGCTGCAGGAAAAGAGGGGGGGGGGGACGAGAGAGCGCCCTCCCTCCTGAACCAGGCCACATGCTCTCAACATTGGGAGGGTGCACCAAAGCACCTTGTCTCCATGATGATGGGGGAAGGGCCTCATCCCCACAACCCGTGCCCGGTGGTTGTGTGGTCTGTGGGCGGGGGCTTATCGGAATCTGGAAGCCCCCTTTAACAAGGGGACCCCCATATCCTGCCCCCCCATGTGAATTGGTAATGGGGTACAAATGTATCAAAAATGTTAAAGACAATAGACGGTTTTTGATAATTCCTTTATTAATGTCTTCTTCTTTCCCCGCTTCTTCTTCCATCTTCTTCTGGTCTTCCTTCGGTGTTGCTCTTCTTCCTCTATCTTTGTTCTTCCTCCGCTTCTTCCTTTATCTTCCTTCAGTCTTCTTGTCCGGCATCTTCCTCCGGCTTCTTCGTCTCCGCTTTTTCCTCCGCACGATCCGCCTCAGTAAGAGTCTTCCGCTGTGTGACGGAAGACCCCACGAGGATTTAGGATTCATTTAGTCTGGTTGAGGAGGTTTGGTCGAAACATTGTGTCCCCTTAAAAAGATTGTGGATGATAATCTTTCTGGACGGCAGGTGGTCAGTATCAATGAGGTTGAGTGTGAGAGTGTGTGGGAATGTGGTCCAGCATTTGCCCTCCTCTGCCTTTATTGTTAGAGATAGAATTACCGTTTTCTACCCTGGTCAACCTAAGCTGTGCCATAAATGTGGAGTCAAGGGACATTTCTCCTCTAAATGTCCAGAACAGAAGTGCTCCTTGTGTCAGGAACTGGGGCATCTGGCGAGGGACTGTAACATCATTAAATGCAACCTATGTGATAAGGTTGGTCACCCTTATAGCCGGTGCCCTGAGGCTATGCACAATAAGCCAGAGCTAGTGGAGGAATTCTTCCGTCTGGATAGAGAAGAGTCTGGGTTGGCCGGAGGTTGTACCAGGCAATCCTAGTGTCTCTGTCCCATCAGAATCTGTGTCTGTGAGGCCCTCTGTGGTGTCAGTGTCCCCCCAGGCTGTGGCCTCCCAGTCAGTGTCAGAAAGTGTGGTTGTCAATCTGTGTCTGCACCTATTGTTTCTCCTAGTGTAGTGCAGGCAGCAGAGGGTGCTGGACCAGAATGTATGGTGGTGCCAACCCCTCCTCCTCCGCGTGGCAAAAGTGCGGGTGGAGGTCAGCCGACACCAAGGGGTGGAGTGAGGGATGGATTGGACAATGATGGGGGGGGGGGGTAGAAAATGAGAGTGGCTGGTGCAGAATGCAAGGTGGGAGATGTGGAAGTCGGGGGGAATGATGTGGGGGGAGGGGTTAATGGGGGGTTTGGAAAAGCATCCTGATGGTGATTGAATCTCAAAAGGTTTCTTAGCCTGGATTGTATTTAAGTTGAGGTTCAGGGTTTGTAGTCTCTTTTTTGTTGTCTTTAAACAATGTTTCTTAATATTTTATCTTGTCGGGAAATGGTTTTCTTTACTTGCTGATGTAAGCACGCTTGTTTTTGTTTAGTTGTTGTTTATTTTTGTGTAAATATGTTTTTATTAATGAGCTGTATGTTTGTATGATTTTTTTAATAAAAATGTCCCCTCCCCCACAGTCACACACTATTATCATTATACATTTATATAGCTCCGACATGTACCGCAGTGCTGTACAGAGATCACTGAGCCAATCACATCAGTCTCAGTGCCAGAAGAGCTTATACTCTAATGTCCCCTCCCCCACAGTCATACACTACTATCATTGTTATAATACATTTATATAGATCTGACATTTTCATATATAAACATATCTATGAGAACAATGAGTTGAACTTTTAACTGACCTGAGATTTTCGTTGTCAGACCTTGAAGAAGAATATGAAGAAAGATTTCTGGATTGGACTGGTGAAGGAACGTCGGGATACATATGATACGCCTCTCTGGTACTGGAGTGATAACAACACTGAATTGTGAGTATGCAGATTTTAGGGTACCGCTTCATCCATGAGAGCAGTACAGACTGCCCCCCCCCCCCCCCCCAAGATGGTGTGACAGGCTAACATGTGCTTCTCAGGGTGGAAACCTTGGTTTATAGTGGGATCAAATAAAAACTTGGGTGCCAGTCACTTTAGTGTTTTCCATAAATGTATTGCTGAGTAAACTGTGAAATAAGATCCATTGTCTCTTGACCCTGTGTTAGCAGGCACTGTTCCTTGATCCATCGGTGGATCTTTCTCTAAGCAATCTTAGGCTCTTGACCTTTTGGGAGTAGCTACAGGTAGAAATAATCAATGCCCTGAGCTCAGGAAAACCTACAGAGCCAAGAGAAAAGTAAAACAAGCTTAGGCTGGCTACAGCCTTGTCAGGTCACCTTGAGGCGAGGTGACAGATGGGGCACGGAGTCTAAGAGCCAGCAGGTGTTCACCAGAGCCTCTAGTAGTGAGGATGGACTTGACTGCAACTGGCTCCAGGTTGCGACCCCCAGGGTCCCCCAGCTCACACCCACAGTAGGCAACAGGAGGATAGGGATAGTGAGGGATAAAGCCAAGGTCAGGGCCACAAGCAGACGGGAATAGTCGAAGACACGCCAAAGGGTCAGGATCACAGGCAAAGAGGGATAGTCAAGGACACGCCAAAGTTGGTAACGGGAAACAACAGAATCGCACAGCAGGTAACAGGAAGCTAACACACAAAGGAATACACAATGGTTGATCAGCACTGATGGCCTGCAGTGCACAGGTTAATATAGGGCTCCCTGATAGGGCCTGGGGTGGAGCCATGCTTAGAGGAGAGGTTATAAAAACCACCAGGTGGAAGTGGCTGGCCTCTTAGTCTGAACACATGAGGGGAGGTAAGCAACCAGAGGAAGATCACTGCATAACCATGACAAGCCTTATGCCTTGTACACACGATAGGACTTTCTGACAACAAAACCGTGGATTTTTGTTCAAAGGTTGTTGGCTCCAACTTGTCTTGCATACACACGGTCACACAAATGTTGGCCAAAAATTACAAACGTGGTGACGTACAAGACGTGTTGAGCCGATGTGATGTCTCCATTACAAATGCTAGTTTTACAAGACCGAGCTCATCCTTGATTCCGAGCATGCGTGTTTGTACTTTGGACTTTTGTCCAACAAACTTGTGGACACATGCTCAGAAAGTCAGACAAAACACATTAGTTGGCGTAAAATTTGAGAGCATGCTAGCCAACATTTGTTGGGCGGAAAGTCGCACAACAAATGTCCGATGGAGCGTACACACGGTCAGATTTTCTGCCAACAAGCTTACATCCAACATTTCCTGTCATAAAAACTGATCGTGTGTACGGGGCATAAAAGCAAGTCAAAAGTGAGTTTAAACTAGAGACATTGCAGGTTAAGGCAGGGTCCCTATATTATAAAGTCAATTTTATTACACAGGTGTTCCCTATCGTATAGGAACCCCTCTGAATGACTGATGGGTCTTCTGAATCCTTATATCAGAAGCAGGGCCGATTTTAAAGAGGAAGTAAACCCTGATGGGTGTTACTTCCTCTTTCATTCCCTGAAAAGGCAAAGCATAATGGACTACTATGCATTGCATCGCATCACATCGCATAGTAGTCCATTATGTGTCACTTACCTGACACAGGAGCCAGCGAAGTCACCGCTGTCCCCTGTAGTCCGCCGCATCCATCTTTTCAGTGGGGTCTCGCAGCTCCGCCGCTGTCATTCGGTGGAGCCGAGATGATGTCACTCCCGCGCATGCGCACGGAAGCCGACACGCGCGGCAGCTCCGTTGTTGGAAATGCCGCGCTCAGTGCATGCGCTGTAGACAACGGTGCCTGTCTTTGGGCAAATATCTCCTAAACCGTATAGGTTTAGGAGATATTTCTTGGACCTACAGGTAAGCCTTAATCTAGGCTTACCTGTAGGTCAAAGTGGTTTGTAACGGTTTACAACCACTTTAAGGCAGGGCAAAAGGGGCAGCTGCCCTGGGCCCTGTCATTGTTGTGGGGCCCAAAGCAGCTGCCACATACTTGCCAACTATCCTGGTTTAAATTCCCTTGTTCCTTGACATTTTAGTCCTGTGCTGTGTCCTGATATCTCAGTGTGAAGTGCTGCTACTAATGCTGCCCAGCTCTGCCCTATTGTTGTGTACAGATGACTCACCTGCAGACCCTGTGTTTACATGTAAATAGTGGCAGCATTCATATGTATATCATGCCCCCCCCCCCCAGGTCAAATCCACCATCACCTATACTGAATGCTGCCCACTGGGGAGGTAAAGGGGCAGGCTTGAAAGTCCTGCCTACAACTGTGGTCATTAAGCCTAACATTTGCCTGTTCTGCAAACGCAAACAAATAGGTGGGTCCAAAGATGAGCAGAGTAGGCAGGTAGAGTTAAAGGGGGTGGAGGGTTGGTGTGGAGAGGATGGGGGGAGGTTTGGGGTGCAGAGATTAGCAGGGGTTTTATGATGCAAAGGTGTACTGACAGGGTGGATAAAGATGTAGGTCGCATGTAGGGCAGCCCATTAATTTCAATGGGCTTCTTCTATGTGCTAGAAATGCGGAAAAAGGTCCCTTAGGCTCGGTTCACACAGGGGGCGACTTGTCCAGGCGACTTCGCCGCCTGACAAGTCGCGCTCCGTTCTGTACTATGGAACCGTTCTAATAGGAGTGACTCAAGTCGCTCCGACTTAGAAAAAAGGTTCCTGTACTATTTTTGGGGCGACTTCAGGCGACTTGCATTGACTTCTATACAGAAGGCGTTTTGCAAGTCGCCGCTGATTGTGTGCAGGTCGCGGCGCTGCAAGTCGTGCCGCCCCTGTGTGAACCGAGCCTAACCCTTTTTAAAAATCACACGGTGCCGAGGCACATGTCAGCAGATGTGTGAGGGTGTCACTAACAATTGATGGCACTGCTGTGTATCTGCTAAAGGGCAGCTGCAGATTTTGCATGCGTTCCTGACACACAAATGTGAACACAGGCTAAATGTCTCAGTTACATTGGTGGTCAGTGTAAATCTTCTCATTACATTGGGGCTTGGTGTAGAATCCTTTCATTCATGCCTGATCTGATACAGTAAACTGATTTTGTGTCTAGCTGCTATTTATTGTATATCTCAGAGCAGGTAGAGAGCAAAATTGCATGGGGGGGGGGTTGGGCTTTGGCGTTGGGGGCCCTATGAGAATTTTTGCCCAGGGCCCAATCAATATTAAAGACGGCCCTGATCAGAAGTACTTATCACTAAAGGTTACATGGTGCAATGTTGTTCAGAAACTGATGTTTTCATTTTTCAGCCATGTCAGAAACGACGGAGAGGGCATGACCTGTGCCAAGCTGGACCAAGAACTGACTGCCGAACCTTGTACTTCAAAACTTCATTGGATCTGTGAGAAGGAAGCCGAGATAAATTTCCACAAAATCATCTCACGCTGCCTGTAGAGGATGTGATATGATCTGAGGACATTAGGGGAGAAGATCCTGTTTCTGTGAATCCATTGCTGGTTCCATTGCCAGGGTTTGAAGGAAAATTTATGAGCAATACTGGACATGGGGTGACTCTACACTTGTTGGGGTGAGGGACATCAAAGATGAGATACATTTTTTCTGGTAGAATTGGGGGGAATACTTTCACTTGCTAGATATTTTTACTAGACATGTGCTCTGCTAAAAAATCAGTTCTGAATTTCATAAGAAAGAAAATGTAATAAGAAAGAAATTGAAATTGATACGTCTTTGTTTAATTTGTTTCTTTGGGGGTTTTTTTCCAGGTCATTCGTTATGATCGCAATTTGTAAATTCGTAAATTAGAAAATTCGTAAACTTGGAAATAAGAAAGAAAATCTGAAATTCGAAATGATAACTAACTAATAATAGTGAACTATTAAATGATAGGTATTGGAATTTCCTTTCAAATTTGGCTGTTAGTGAACGTAACGAATATGAATTTACCTGAAGTTACAAATTATCTGAAATAACGAATGCCGTATCTAAACAAATGGAATTAAACAAATTCATATATTCAATAAATAACAATAATAAAACCTTTTTATTATTATTATTTATTATTATTAATTTGTTACGTTCCATTTGTTTAGATACGGCATTCATTATTTCAGATAATTTGTAACTTTGGATAAATTCATTTAAACTCAAGGAAAGGAAAAGTGGCGCTGTTCAGAGGTGCAGACTTAGATAGATCATGTGATAAAGTGTATATACTGTATATAATATATATATATATATATATATATATATATATATATCGTATTTTCCGGCGTATAAGACGACTTTTTATACTTAAAAAAATCCCCCAAATATCGGGGTCGTCTTATACGCCGGTATATGGATGTCAGCATTAATGTCCGCGCCGAGCCAATCATGGCGAGCAATGTATTCTTTTAATGAATACAAAGCCTGCACGGATTGGCTTTGAGATTCAGAGAGGCATTGGTTGATGATGTTCCAACCTGTGCCAATCACTGCGAGCGATGTATTATATTAATGAATACAAAGCCTGCTCGGATTGGCAGAGGCTGTAATATCATCAGCCCGCGCCCCTCTGAATCTCAAAGCCAATCCGTGCAGGCTTTGTATTCATTAATAGAATACATTGCTTGCCGTGATTGGCTCGGCGCGGTACACTGTAATACTGTATACAGTATGAATGCGGCTACCCCTCGGCTCCTCTTCCCTCCACGGCCACCTCGCCATTCAACACCAGAGATTTGGTTTTAAGCACCCGACCCTCCATCTGGCACCCGACCCTCCATCAGTGTATTTTGCCAGGCACATGAGGTATTTACCACCACAGCACTAGTCGAAAGGGGGTCGTCTTATAGGGCGAGCATATGTCAAAACCAACGTTTTAGCTGGACAATTAGGGGGTCGCCTTATACGCCCAGTCGCCTTATATGCCGGCAAATACGGTATATATATATATATATACTACACTGACTTCACTATATATTCTCCATATTTTCCACTGTATTATATATACTATACTGATGGCACTATATACTCTGAACTGTAATATATATACTACACGGACTGCACTCTATACTCTGAACTGTATGTATGTATGTATGTATGTATGTATGTATGTATGTATGTATGTATGTATATATATATATATATATATATATTATACTGATTGACTGCACACTACACAAACTACCTGCCTAATCTCCATTCATTCACTAAATACGGCCGCCGCGTAAGCAGCAGCCTTATATAGTGGGGGGCGTGGCCTCTGAGCCATGATTGACCAAAGCTACCCTGCATTTGGCCAATCATGGCTCTCACAGCACATCGCGCTGTGATTGGCCAAAGCATGCAGGTCAGGTGCATGCCTTGGTCAATCAGCAGCTGCCAATTCACTACAATCTCGCAGTGCATCATGGGACGCTCCGCGGTGGTCGAACTTACCGCGAGCGCCCCATGTGGAAGGGGTATACATATGACCTATTGTAATATGCAATGCAAATACTCCTATTAAAGCGAAATGTGCATCCAGAAATAAAAAAATATATATATATATAGATAATAAATAATTATGTGAAATTCCAGTAAATTATAAAAAGTTTTTTTTCCAAAAGTCAATAAACAATCGTGCAAAAATTAAGATACCATGTGTTGTATCCAAAAATACACATAAAGTGACATGTGCTATTTCCAAACATAAATTTGTCCCAAAAAATATCACGACTAATATATCAAAAAGAAAACAAATTCTGATAACATGTGTCCAATCAAAAGCAAATAACAGTCTGTGAAAAAGTGACCCATGCAAGAAAAATAAGGTGACTTTTGCAGGAAGAATAAGGTGACTTTTCAGTGCCCCTCCCCACCTTCTTCAGTGTGCCCCTCTTATGTCTGCACTCACCAGAGCGCCTCACCCCTGCAGGGGTAACAGGTGTAATGGTTGTATCCAGATGGTGGTGTCCCCCTTGTCCGGATTTTTCTCTGGTTCCCACACCTCTATGATGATCTTCAGTCTCTTTCCACCTCAATAGTTCGGTTTAAAACGGACTTCCACATATGTATAGGAAAGGATGGAACCTCATAGAGTAAATCCATACATCAAAGTATTTTATTATATTAAAAAAATTGAGTTTTAAAAAAATTAGAAGGAGCTCCAATGGTCCAGCTAGTACAACAAATGAGAAACTTCCGTAATCCTGGCGTGCGTTCCACCGCTGGGCTGGCAGAAAGCGGAAGTTTGAAAAAAAGCGGAAAAGACGCAAATATACTTGTTGATATATTTGAATAAATTAATACTCATTACTTTCACTAACAGACAAATTTGAAAGGAAATTCCAATACCTAATATATTACTAGTTAGTGATTAGGGGTGAGCTCGGTGTTCAACTCGAACATCAGCCGTTCGTCTGTTCAGCAAATTCAGATCTTTGTGGACCGTTCGCACCAAATTCGTGTGGCACGAACAGCCCACAATGCACTACGCCATCGCAGTGCATTGCTGGCTCATGATTGGCCAAGCATGCACTGTGACCCAGCATGCTTGGCCAATCACAGCGCCGGCAGCGAGGAGAGCCATAATTGGCCACAGGCACGATGCCTGTGGCCAATTACAGCTCAGGGGGTTTAGTACACACCCCACACTATATAAGGCCGCCACTGTGGCGGCCTTGTGTAGTGTGTTGGCGTGCAGGGAAAGAGCTAGATAGGCAGGGACAGTGTGTTCTTTTCTCAGCCATCTGCAGGAGTTAGTGGGTGTTGTGTGCCTCCAGCGCAGTATACACCTGTATCTACCCTTTATTGCTGTTGTTCTCTAATATAGGCATCTGCAGGAGTTAAAGTGGGTGTTGTGTGCCTCCAACACAGTATATACCTGTATCTACCCTTTATTGCTGGTGTTCTCTAATACAGGCATCTGCAGGAGTTAGTGGGTGATGTGTGCCTCCAGCGCAGTATACACCTGTATCTACCCTTTATTGCTGTTGTTCTCTAATATAGGCATCTGCAGGAGTTAAAGTGGGTGTTGTGTGCCTCCAACACAGTATATACCTGTATCTACCCTTTATTGCTGGTGTTCTCTAATACAGGCATCTGCAGGAGTTAGTGGGTGATGTGTGCCTCCAGCGCAGTATACACCTGTATCTACCCTTTATTGCTGTTGTTCTCTAATATAGGCATCTGCAGGAGTTAAAGTGGGTGTTGTGTGCCTCCAACACAGTATATACCTGTATCTACCCTTTATTGCTGGTGTTCTCTAATACAGGCATCTGTAGGAGTTAGTGTGTGTTGTGTGCCTCCAGCACAGTATACACCTGTATCTACCCTTTATTGCTGGTGTTCTCTAATACAGGCATCTGCAGGAGTTAAAGTGGGTGTTGTGTGCCTCCAGCACAGTATACACCTGTATCTACCCTTTATTGCTGGTGTTCTCTAATACAGGCATCTGCAAGAGTTAAAGTGGTTGTTGTGTGCCTCCTACACAGTATACACCTGAAGATACCCCTTATTGCTGGTGTTGTCTGTTGCATAGCTTGCATATTAGCCTTTAAAATTAGCACTTTTGATTTCGAACATTCAAGTCCCATAGACTTTAATAGGGTTCTAAAGTTCATACGAATTTTAGGTCCGTTCGAAGGTTCTGATACAAACCGAACCGGGGGGTGTTCTGCTCATCCCTATTAGTGGTACTTAAAGTGGATGTTAAAGTGGATGTCATAATGTAGAGTATAAGATTTCCTATCATTTGAGCCCAGTCTTGCCACAAAGAGTTAATCCAGCTCTGAGCAATCCTCTTTTATTGTTCAGTGTGATAAATCTTGACAAACAGAGAAAAACTTTGTCAAATCCTCCCCCTTTGCAGTGAGTGATGGGTGATTTACATATCTAGTGCACTTGCCTAAGAGACATGCATTATTTTTGAATTCCCACCCCCACTCCTTTCTTCTGCTGCTCTGCAAGGATTGGCTTTTCCACACCTCAGCTTGATTTGGCATGCTGAGGTTATGTGGGGACTTTTCTGGGTTTTGACTGGATGTTAGTGATCATAGCAGAAGTTCAGTGTAAGAAATACACAGGAGAAAATGCATGTTGATAAGGGGAGTGTAGAGGTGGGCAGGGAGTCCACTGACATCACGACTCCACCCACTAAACCCTGGAAAAAAGACCCACCCACAAAATCTGCAGTTTTTCAGGTCTCATAGCAGACAGAGGGGAGACATTTTGACAGATAAGTATACATGCAGGAGGCATGTATATCCTTCTAGATAACCAATATTGCTGTAGTTTAGAAAGGATGAGAGTGGGTTTACATCCACTTTAAGTTAATATTAGTTATTATTTCAGATTTTCAAATTTTGGGGTTTGGGGATTTTCAAATTTTGAATTTCCAAATTTTAAAATTGACACTTTTTTAAATTGTCGAATATTCAAATTTACGAATATAAGGAAAAATTCATGCAACGGGTTTTCGTTAATTCGGATATTTTTCCAAATGAACACATTTGTCAGAATTGGTTAAAAAACTAATTTGGATAGAAACAAATTGCACATGTCTAATCTTTACTCCTTGGTGTTATCACAAACCAGAATGTTCTAGAGGAGGGGTGGGCTCAGCATGGCTTGAGGTTTGATTGGTGCGGGACATGGACCAAAGACCAAGGACCACGGCTATGGAACGCTCTACCCAAGAACATCCGCATGGAAGAAAACCATCGGGCCTTCAGAAAAAAACTCAAGACCTACCTTTTCTAATGCCCTGTACACACGGTCAGACATTCTGACCACAAAATCCATTGGATTTTTTACGATGGATTTTGGCCGAAACTTGTGTTGCATACACACGGTCGGACAAAGTTGTCGGAAAATCCGATCGTTCCAAACGAGGTGACATTCGTTGCATACAACGGCACTACATAGAGGCTAGTAGCCAATAGCTTTGGTCTCGTAATTTAATCTGAGCATGCGTGGCACTTTGTCCGTCTGAATTCTCTACAAACGATCGGATTTTGTTGTCGGAAAATTTTAGATCCAGCTCTCAAACTTTTTCCGTCTGAATTTCCGACGGAAAAAGTCAGATAGAGCCCACACACAATCGGATTTTCTGACAACATAATCCAATCTGATCTTTTCCGTCGGAATTTCCGACCGTGTGTACAGGGCATTAGAAGCAGGACAACACAGGACGGACCAACCGCCTTGAGTCGATTCATTTCGCATTTGCATCGCTATACAAATCATTCATTCATTCATTGTGGAGGGGACGGGGCCCAGACCGCCTTCCGCTGGAGCACATGTAAGGCTGTGCGTGAAGCAACATGGAGGAGGAGCTAAGTGAATTTGGCTGTGGAATGATGATTTAAAAGAGATGTACGCATTTTTTTTTTGTTTTTTGTATACTTACCTAAGTGAATGTTGCATCTTTCCCCCTCTGGCTCTAACACTGAGAAGCGAGCGATCAAACACCACCGATCGCTCGGTTCTTCCAACACCCTGAGCAGAGAGCCGTAGATTGTGAGTTACCGCTCTCTGCTCCTCCCCCTCCTCACTCATAGGAGCGCTGATCCATGGAGGGGGCGGGGAGCAGCCGGCTCAGGCTCTCTACGGCTCGCTGAGAAGCTGAGCTGGGTGCCGGTCCAGGGATCTGGGCGGATCATGGTCATGACGATGACGAGCCTGGTCCGACTCTGTAATATCAGCAGAGAACGGACTTCAGCCCACTCTCTGTTGAAAACGGGTCACGGGCGTGCAAAATGAACTGCACTCCCGTGATCCACAGGAGTCCAGCCAAACAAACGTCCCCCCCCCCCGTACTTTGATTTTAGGGTGGCTGTGAGTCCTTCATTGATCTGCTTACTCAATGGTTTGCTATAAAAGAAAAAAAAAGTATCTGCAAATGCCTGTTTTTTTTTTGTTTTTTTTTATCCAGCAGTCACCGGACTGTGAAAAATTGGGTATAAAACGACACTGGCCGATTTCTCACTGTAAGGACAGTGCTACATGTCATCTACGCGCCACACCCCCTGCTGTGCCCCCCCCCCCCCGTGCTGCACATAGTGTGAACCCACCCTAAATCTCATTTATTTTACTGTTGCTTATGTACTGTATGGCAGCCCTCAAAATTTCCACTCGCCTGCTCGCATTTGGCGAGTGGATTTAAGCGCTTTCAACAGATTTGTAAGTACGGGCCCCTTTCGTGGCCCTCTATTGCTTTTGCACCAGTACAGCATTATCTCTTATGTTTACTGTATATCACAAACTGTTTTACTTCCGTAGATATTGCGTTTGCATCCACCCCTGAAGAAGCGAACGGTTGTTCGCGAAACGCGTTGGGGTACTGGGATGCACTTTTATACCCACTACGGATGATTCTATGGAATGTTGTATCTAGCTACTAAATATAACATATCATGTATAACATTACAGATCTGTTGACAATATATTAATTGTTTGTGTGCTTTAATACCGACATTGGGCGTAACAATAAATCTACAATCTTTATTTTACCATTGAGCGTCCCGCGCCTCATTTGAAGTCCCAAGGGCAAACTTTTGCAGCTTTCAATGTTACAATATATAAAATATATTTCCTATTGAAGACATGAGCTGAACCTCTGCTAAAAAATAAAATAAAAAAATAAAATAAAAATTACAAGAAATAAGCTTAAACTCCACTAGATGGCAGTGAAGACACAGATCTCATTGGTCGGTGTACGATGAGTTATACGAACGTTCCATAAATATTGTAATAAACTGGATACACAAGAGCCATATGAAAACTTTGCTAAACAGCGAGGGGAAAAAAAGTATTTGATCAGCTGCTGATTTTCTATAATTTTATTGGTCGGTTTATTATAACAGTGAGAGACAGAATAACAACAGAAATATCCAGAAAAACACATCTCAATAAAGTTATAAATTGATTTGCATTTTAATGAGTGAAATAAGTATTTGGCCCCTTCACACAAAACATGACGTAGTACTTGGTGGCGACACTCTGGTTGGTCAGACGTTTCTTGTAGTTGGCCTCCAGGTTTGCACACATCTCCGGAGGAATTTTGTCCTCTTTGCAGATCCTCTCCAAGTCATTAAGGTTTCCAGGCTGACGTTTGGTTTAGAACCTTCAGCTCCCTCCACGTGTTTTCTATGGGATTAAGGTCTGGGGACTGGCTAGGCCACTCCGGGACCTTAATGTACTTCTTCTTGAGCCACTCCTTTGTTGTCTTGGCTGTGTGTTTTTGGGTCATTGTCATGCTGGAATACCCATCCATGACCCATTTTTAATGGACTGGCTGAGGGAAGGAGGTTCTCAGGCAACATTTGAAGGTACATGGCTCCGTCCATTGTCCCTTTGATGCAGTGAAATTGTCCTGTCCCTTTAGCAGAAAAACACCCCCAAAAGCATAATGTTTTCCCCTCCATGTATGATGGTGGGGATGGTGTTCTTGGGGTCATAGGTCCTCCATGTATGATGGTGGGGATGGTGTTCTTGGGGTCATAGGTCATCCATGTATGATGGTGGGGATGGTGTTCTTGGGGTCATAGGTCCTCCATGTATGATGGTGGGGGATGGTGTTCTTGGGGTCATAGGTCCTCCATGTATGATGGTGGGGATGGTGTTCTTGGGGTCATAGGTCCTCCATGTATGATGGTGGGGATGGTGTTCTTGGGGTCATAGGTCCTCCATGTATGACAGTGGGGGATGGTGTTCTTGGGGTCATAGGTTCTCCATGTATGATGGTGGGGGATGGTGTTCTTGGGGTCATAGGTCCTCCATGTATGATGGTGGGGATGGTGTTCTTGGGGTCATAGGTCCTCCATGTATGATGGTGGGGATGGTGTTCTTGGGGTCATAGGTCCTCCATGTATGACAGTGGGGGATGGTGTTCTTGGATTCATAGGTCCTCCATGTATGACAGTGGGGGATGGTGTTCTTGGGGTCATAGGTCCTCCATGTATGACGGTGGGGATGGTGTTCTTGGGGTCATAGGTCCTCCATTTATGATGGTGGGGAAGGGGTTCTTGGGGTCATAGGTCCTCCATTTATGATGGTGGGGAAGATGTTCTTGGGGTCATAGGTCCTCCATGTATGACGGTGGGGATGGTGTTCTTGGGGTCATAGGTCCTCCATTTATGATGGTGGGGAAGGTGTTCTTGGGGTCATAGGTCCTCCATGTATGACAGTGGGGGATGGTATTCTTGGGGTCATAGGTCCTCCATGTATGATGGTGGGGGATGGTGTTCTTGGGGTCATAGGTCCTCCATGTATGATGGTGGGGAAGGTGTTCTTGGGGTCATAGGTCCTCCATTTATGATGGTGGGGATGGTGTTCTTGGGGTCATAGGTCCTCCATGTATGACGGCGGGGGATGGTGTTCTTGGGGTCATAGGTCCTCCATGTAT
The DNA here is from genome assembly GCF_037356315.1 of Lithobates pipiens. Taxonomy (NCBI): domain Eukaryota; kingdom Metazoa; phylum Chordata; class Amphibia; order Anura; family Ranidae; genus Lithobates; species Lithobates pipiens. Next base: position 5,682,547 of record NW_027507870.1, on the reverse strand, counting down.
GACAGTGGGGGATGGTGTTCTTGGGGTCATAGGTCCTCCATGTATGACAGTGGGGGATGGTGTTCTTGGGGTCATAGGTCCTCCATGTATGATGGTGGGGGATGGTGTTCTTGGGGTCATAGGCAGCATTCCTCCTCCTCCTCCAAACACGGCAAGTTGAGTTGATGCCAAAGAGCATGATTTTGAACTCATCTGACCACAACACTTGCACCCAGTTCTCCTTTAAATATTCAGATGTTCATTAGCAAACTTCAGACCGGCCTGTACATGTGCTTTCCTGAGCAGGGGGACCTTGCGGGGGGCTGCAGGATTTCAGTCCTTCGCGGCGTATCGTATTACCAATTGTTTTGGTGACTATGGTCCCAGCTGAGATCATTGACAAGATCCTCCCGTGTAGTTCTGGGCGGATTCCTCACCGTTATCATGATCATTGAAACTCCATGAGGTGAGACCTTCCATGGAGCCCCAGACCGAGGAAGAGTGACAGTTATTTTGTGTTTCTCCCCTTTGCGAATAATCACACCAACTGTTGTCACCCTCTCACCAAGCTGGTTGGCGACGGTCTTGTAGCCCATTCCAGCCTTGTGTAGATCTCCAATCTTGTCCCCGACCTCCTTGGACAGCTCTTTGGTCTTGGCCATGGTGGAGAGATTGGAATCTGATTGATTGCTTCTGTGGACAGGTGTCTTTTATACAGGTAACAAGTTGAGATTAGGAGCACTTCCTTTAAGAGAGTGCTCCTAATCTCAGCTCGTTACCTGTATAGAAGACACCTGGGAGCCAGAAATCTTGCTGATTGATAGGGGATCAAATACTTATTTCACTCTTTAACCACTTCCCACCCGGCCAATGCATATATACGGCCGGGTGGGAGCCGTCTACTCCTGATAGGACGTTCCTGAACGTCCTTCAGAAGTAGCGGAATCGCGCGCGCGCATGCCCGCGCATGCCCGCGCAGCGGCGCGATCCCGATGTGCTCGTGTCACCCGGACACGGCACATCTCAGATCGGCAGGAGGGCTCTGTGATTGGCCCTCCTGATCACATGACGGCCGTGTCCAATGACGGCCGTCATGTGATGTAAACAAACAGCCGGTTGCTAGGCAATCGGCTCCTCCTCTCCTCACACAAGTCATCGCTGAGGAGAGGAGAGCAGAACGCTGCAGCCGGCTGATGATCAGTGAGTATGGGCTGCTTTTTACTCACTGATCATCAGTGTAGTGTCAACACACAACACACCACACAGTACAAACACAGTCCCCACACATGTTCCCAAAACATACATGTCCCCAAATAATAAAAACACATGTCCCTAATAATAAAAACATGTCCCCCACATATGTCCCACTAAAATCACATGTCCCAATGATTATCTGAACACATATGTACATGATCATTTGCGTACATATGTCCGTGATCACACAAACCAATTATTATACACTTAACGGAATTTTTTTTACCAAAAACATGTAGCAGAATACATTTTGGCTTAAATTTATGACAATATTAGATTTTATTGGATTTCTTTTCAAATAGAAAAAAGAAAATATTGTTTTTTTTTTCCAAATTTCCGCTTTTTTTGCCCTTATATCGCAAAAAATAAAAAACGTAGTCGTGAATAAATAACACCAAAATAAAGCTCTATTTGCGCGAACAAATTGATAACAATTTCATTTGGGTACAGTGTAGCATGACCGCGTAATTGTCACTGAAAGCGCGAGAGCGATGAAAGCTGAAAATTGGGCTGGGAAGGAAGGGGGCGAAAGTGCCCTGTATTGTAGTGGTTAAAATCCAAGTCAATTTATAACTTTTTTTAAATGCGTTTTTGGAATTTTTTGTTGTTGTTATTCTGTCTCTCGCTGTTAAAATAAACCGACCATTAAAATGATAGACTGATCATTTCTTTGTCAGTGGGCAAACCTACAAAATCAGCAGGGGATCAAACACTTTTTTTTCCCCCCTCACTGTATCTGCAGTAACCATTTGATGTCTAATATTGATGATGATAGAAGAAGTAATTTATAGCTGAAGTCATCTTCATGGGAATCCGGTGAAGGGGAATGTGGGAGCTGCCCCGGACAACTTGCTTTTGAAACTTTAAAAGGACGACATGATGGTTTGATTTCATTTTTTTTTTTAAGTTTATATCTTTTTCTACCGGCTGGCAGGATTGTGGATGGTGTGTGTATGTGTGACCAAGGCTTTTCTCTTACACATGGTGGGGGGGGTCCAGGATTTATGGCTGGTATGGAGAACAACTTTTTAGCTCTGGGTCCTGGAGCCTTTGTCAGGGCTGGATTAACATAGGGGCTATTGGAGGTGCAGCTCCAGGCCCCTGCCTTAATATAGGCCCAGCCACTCAAAAAGAACACACTGTTCATGAGAAGCAATGGGCCAACAGAGTTCTCCCCTGACGGGCCCTGCATTATGCATGCACCGCCTGGGCAGGGTGGTTGGATTGATAATGGGCACCTAATGTGTAGTCCTAACGGAAGCCTGGTGCATGCCAATGCAGGGCTCTTGCAGAAATCTGGGGCTTCCATAGTGTTAGGCCTGCTTGGCTGCACTTTTTCACGCCAATGCACGGCCCTTACGGCAACCTGGCAAATCAAATGGCAGGCTTCCCTTGTTTGCATGTGCCCTTTAGAGTTTGGGCTCATGCCAACACAGGCTCTTAGAAACACAGAAGGCCCACCAAAATCCTCAGCACCAAGCACATGATGCTCTTAATTCGGCCCTGGCCTTTGTAGAGCCTTTGTAGAGCTTTGGGTAGGATAAAGCATCCATTCCTAGGTCCACGTCTTACCTGGTACCCAGAACTCATTATATTGTGAGGGAACATGAAAGTTGTAGCTGGGCCCCTGGACATGTCCCAGACTCTAGTCTCTTGTCTACGTTGTCTTGTGAATGTTACAGCCCTGCCTTGGGGCATACTCAGCTGTATTCTTTCCATCATAGTAAAGAGAAACCTTTGTTAGCTACAAGGTATCACTCTGCCCTTCCTGAACTGCACTCCAATATACATTTTCTTATAAATCTCTTATGATACTAAAAACATGATAGCAATGCATGTTGGTTACAAAGCCCTTTTAGATACACAGCACACTCTACAAATGGGGAGTAAATGTGTGCTCAACTCTAACACTGAGGGTTCACTTAGTAAAAAAAAACCCCTTCGAAGGGCTACAACTCTTTTCAGCTTTGGGAATCTTTCATCTCCTCTGCCCAGGTCAGATCAACCCCAGAGATGTGTCTACAGTCTGAATTACCTACAAATACAGAGATTATTTTCCTCTAATTACGTTCCCTCTTTTTTTTTTCCCCTCACCCTTGTTATTTGTCATTGGTGACATGCTGATCACATGGCTTTGTTTTTAATTAACCATTTTCAGACCGGACCAATTTGCTGGTCAAAGACCAGACCACTTTTTGCGATTCGGCACTGCGTCGCTTTAACTGACAATTGCGCGGTCGTGCGATGTGGCTCCCAAACAAAATTGATGTCCTTTTTTTCCCCACAAATAGAGATTTCTTTTGGTGGTATTTGATCACCCCTGCGGTTTTTATTTTTTGCGCTATAAACAAAAATAGAGCGACAATTTTGAAAAAAAAAACGCATTATTTTTTACTTTTTGATATAATAAATATCCCCCAAAAATATATAAAAAAAACATTTTTTTCCCTCAGTTTAGGCCGATACGTATTCTTCTACATATTTTTGGTAAAAAAAAATTAAAAAAAAAACGCAATAAGCGATTATTGATTGGTTTGCGCAAAAGTTATTGCGGTTATAAAATAGGGATGGTTTTATAGCATTTTTATTAATATTTTTTTTTTTTACTAGTAATGGCGGTGATCAGCGATTATTTATTGTGACTGCGACATTGTGGGGGACACATCGGACATTTTTGACACATTTTTGGGACCATTGTCATTTATACAGTAATCACTGCTATATAAATGCAGTGATTCCTGTGTAAAGGACACTGGCAGTGAAGGGGTTAACCAGTGGGTGGCAGTGTAGGGGTGTGTTACTAACTGTGGGGGGGGGGGGGGGTTGGGCTTTCATTTAGTGAACACTGATCTCTGCTCCAATCACATGGAGCAGAGATCAGCGTCACTAGTTGCTAGGCAGAATGGAGAAATGTTGTTTACAACGGCATTTCTCCATTCGGCCGCTCCGTGAGACAATCGCGGGGATGCCCACGGCGATCAAGTCCGCGGGACCCGCGACTGGACTCACGGAGGTCCCGACCAGCGCGGGAGTGCGCCACCGGCAGGGCGGCAAATTTAAAGGGACGTAAATGTACGCCCATTTGCCTGCCCGTGCCATTCTGTCAACGTACATCGTCGTGCGCTGGTCGGCAAGTGGTTAAAGGATTAGGGTTACCAACAGGGCTAGCACTAGGGTTAGGGTTACCATTGGTCTTAGGGAAACCAATAGGGCTTTTATTATTGTTAGGGTTACCATTAGGGTTAAGGTAGCAATGTGGGTAGAGCTTCTGTCAGGGAATGATTAGACCAGACTGTGTGGACTGCACAGAGGAAACCCAAAACGCATGTGAGTGAAATAACAATATGTTTATTATAAATAAAAGGGAAGTGAAAACAAACAGTGCACTACCAACCACAACAAAAAGTAATATACACACACACACATATACATATATATATATATATATATATTAAATGGGAACTACCAGAGACGACGAAAGCCAGGCCGAGGTCATACACCGGGGAATCAGTAGAAGGGTAAGGACGGATGGATGGGCTGCAGAGCAAGGATCTAGGTAGCAGGAGACAAGAGGGACAGGTCCAGGATGGGCTCAGAATCAGCAAGGAACAGGTCAGGTAGATCCAAGGTTCAGGTTCCAAGGTTCAGGTTCCAAGGTTCAGGTTCCAAGGTTCAGGTTCCAAGGTTCAGGTTCCAAGGTTCAGGTTCCAAGGTTCAGGTTCCAAGGTTCAGGTTCCAAGGTTCAGGTTCCAAGGTTCAGGTTCCAAGGAGAGAGCAAAACCAGGGCAAGCATGTGAGGGCTTGCCGGGTATTTATAGGACTACCAATGATTAACCTCACGTAACAGCTGATCTAAGCAGGTGCTGTCTGCTTCACACTGCCGGAGTATACCCGCTGGTGGGCGCCGGTACTACAGTCCAGGGATCCAATAGTGCCACCAGGAGGTAGGTCCTCTTACAGGCCCTGGGTGTTAGAAGACACCTGCTGGTGGACACTGGTACTGCAATCCAAGAGATCAACAGCGCCACCAACGGGTGGACCTTTCCATGACAGTACCCCCCCCCCTCAAAGGAGCGGCCTCCGGACGCTCCAACTAGGTGTAATTGTCCAAAGTTAATGGCCTCAAACCACACCATGGATGAGGGCACGTCAAGCTGGGTACTGGGCACTTCAAACCGGACAGCGGGCACATCAGGGCAGACAGCGGGCACATCAGGGCAGACAGCGGGCACATCAGGGCAGACAGCGGGCACATCCGGGCAGACAGCGGGCACATCCGGGCAGACAGCGGGCACATCCGGGCAGACAGCGGGCACATCCGGGTCGTCGAGCTGTGCAGCAATCACCAGATCGTCGAGCTGGGCAGCAATCTCTGGGTCCTTAGGCCGAACAGCAAGTACTGTAAGGGCAAGCTGGATCACAGGCACCGGCTCAGCAAGCCGAGTAACGGGCCCCGGCCCAGCGAGCTAGACACCAGGCACTGGTCCGGCAAGCCAAATAATGGGCACAAGCTTAACAGGCCAGTTAATGGACACTGGTTCAGAAGACTGGGTAGCCGGGGGCCCCCGACTCCGCAGACTGGGTAGCCGGGGGCCCCCGACTCCGCAGACTGGGTAGCCGGGGGCCCCCGACTCCGCAGACTGGGTAGCCGGGGGCCCCCGACTCCGCAGACTGGGTAGCCGGGGGCCCCCGACTCCGCAGACTGGGTAGCAGAGACATTGAACTGAAAAGCTGAAACATCCGACTGGGAAACTGAAACGTCAGGCTTAGGTGGGCCACCAGGTACAACTGGCATGCATGCAGGCTGGACCGGGTTGGTTGGTGTGGAGGCGGGTTGGGTTACTGGCAGGATTGTGCGGGTCGGAAAGAACTTTCGTTTCTTTTTTGACTTAACTGCTGCAGCTTTGTATGTAGGTGCAGGGCTGTGAGAAAAGAAAGTGTCTGGGCAAAAGGAAGACCAAGGAACAGTGGCAGGAGGAGGGTTCTGTGGGACTGTTACAGGTGGAGGAGAAGAGGCAGGTGGATTGAAGGCAGGATGGGTGCTACACTTGGTGACAGGATAGTAGTATTTGGTAGGAAGTGGAGTAGACTGGGCTGTAGCTGAGGTTGCCGTAGGCAATGGGGAGATAGATACCCGGGAAGGCAGGTGGTTAATGACAGGGCTGGAATGTTGTGGCTCGGCTAAATGCAGGAGATCTGACCATGCCTGTAGCACAGGTTGAACAAACACTGATTCACACACAGCCTGACTAACCAGAGATTGCACTGAATGGATGCAATCAAACAACACCTGCTAAGGACAAGAGGAATAACATTCCATGAAATAGGCCGGATCATCCTCTAACAACCATACCAGAGATTCCACTTGGCTCAAATTGAAGGGGGGAGAAAAATCACCACTTACTTTGGAATTACATGATAGGGCTGGCTCTGCACATAATTGGATTAAGGGCTGAACATCCTCAAATGACATGTAGCCCTGATCCACCAGGGAATGAGCTGATCGGATGGTCTCCATCAGCTGGTCACTAGTCCACCTTTTTAGAAGCTGGCGACAATATTCCCCATCCTCTTCTGCCAGCGGAGAATAATACGAGATTTCATTGAAATCCATATTGGCCGACTAACAGGTCAGGATGGTTCCTCAATGCAGCCACTTCTGGTCAGGGATGGCCTTGGTATACAGGAAGTGATTAGACCAGACTGTGTGGACTGCACAGAGGAAACACAAAACACATGTGAGTGAAATAACAATGTGTTTATTATAAATAAAAGGGAAGTGAAAACAAACAGTGCACTACCAACCACAACAAAAAGTAATATACACATATATATATATATATATATATATATATATATATATATATATATATATATATATATATATATATATATATATATATATATATATATATATATATATATATATATATAATAAATGGGAACTACCAGAGACGTCAACGAAAGCCAGGTCGAGGTCATACACCGGGGAATCAGTAGAAGGTAAGGACGGATGGATGGGCTGCAGAGCAGGGATCTAGGTAGCAGGAGACAAGAGGGACAGGTCCAGGATGGACTCAGAATCAGCAAGGAACAGGTCAGGTAGATACAAGGTTCCACGGTCCAGGTTCCACGGTCCAGGTTCCACGGTCCAGGTTCCACGGTCCAGGTTCCACGGTCCAGGTTCCACGGTCCAGGTTCCACGGTCCAGGTTCCACGGAGAGAGCAATTCCAGGGCAAGCATGTGAGGGCTTGCCGGGTATTTATAGGACTACCAATGATTAACCTCACGTAACAGCTGATCGCAGCAGGTGCTGTCTGCTCCACACTGCCGGAGTACACCCGCTGGTGGGCGCTGGTACTACAGTCCAGGGATCCAATAGTGCCACCAGGAGGTAGGTCCTCTTATTACAGGCCCTGGGTGTTAGAAGACACCCGCTGGTGGACACTGGTACTGCAATCCAAGAGATCAACAGCGCCACCAACGGGTGGACCTTTCCATGACAGCTTCCAATAGTGTTAGGACTAGCAGTAATTTACTGTTAGGGTTAACTTTAAGGTTAGGGTTAGGGCTTCCATTAGTGGTAAGGCTAGCACTAGAGTTATGGTTTCCATTAGTGGTAAGGCTAGCACTAGGGTTAGGGCTTCCATTAGTGATAAGGCTAGCACTGGGGTTAGGGCTTCCATTAGTTGTAAGGCTATCACTAGGGTTACCGTTAGGATCATGATTAGGGTTAGAGCTTACATTAGTAGTAATGTGCGACCACTAGAGTAACTGTCAGGGTCAATATCAGGATTAGGGCTTCCATTAGCAGTAGGGTTAGCACTAGGGTTATATTTAGGATCACAAATTAGGGTTAGGGCTTCCATTAGTGGTAGGGCTAGCACTAGGGTTACTTTTAGGGTCAGCATTGGGGTTAGAGCTTACATTAGCTTACATTAGTGGTAAGGCAAGCAATAGAATTACTGTCAGGGTCACTATTAGGGTTAGGGCTTCTAGTAGCAGTAGGGCAAGCACTAGGATTATTGTTAGGGATAACTTTAAGGTTAGGGTTTAACACTGTGGTTAGGGCTTCCATTAGTGGTAAGGCTAGAACTACGATTGGGGCTTCCATTAGTTGTAAGGTTAACACTAGGGTTACCTTTAGGATCACTGTTAAGGTTAGAGCTTACATTAGTTGTAAGGCGACCACTAAGGCTACTGTCATGGTCACTATTAGGGTTAGGGCTTCCATTAGCAGTAGGGCAAGCACTGGGATTACTGTTAGGGTCAGCCTTAGGGTTAGAGCTTACATTAGTGGTAAGGTGAGCATTAGAGTTACTGTCAGGGTCACTATTAGGGTTAGGGCTTCCATTAGCAGTAGGGCTAGCACTAGGGTTATTGTTAGGGTTAAATTTAAGGTAAGGGTTTGCACTAAGATCAGGGCTTCCATTAGCAGTAGGGCTAGCACTAGGGTTAGGGTTTCCATTAAGTGTAAGGCTTGGCTTAGGATCACAATTAATGTTATGGCTTCCATTAGTGGTAGGGCTCCCACTAGGGATACTTTTAGGGTCATCATTAGGGTTAGAGCTTACAATAGTGGTACAGCGAGCAGTAGAATTACTGTCAGGGTCACTATTAGGTTTAGCTTCCATTAGCAGTAGGGATTATTGTTACAGTTAATTTTAAGGTTAGGGGCAGCACTGGGGTTATGGCCTTAGCCATTAGTTGTAAAGCTAGCAGTAGGGTTAGGGCTTCAGTTAGTTGTAAAGCTAGCACTACGGTTACTGTCAGGGTCACTATTAGGGTTAGGGCTTCCATTAGCAGTTCCGGCACTTCCTGGTATATGGTGACAGCACTCTGTCCCTGCATAGTAATTGCCCTCCTGTGCTGTCACATGCACCCCCTGCTGGATACTACAGGTGGTGCTGGATCCTACAGGTGGTGGTGCTGAAACGCATTGGAAAGCCATGACCCATTGTTGTTACTATCAGGATGCCAGACCAAAGCAATGAGGCAAAGCTGCTTCTTCCTACATATAGGCAGGAAGTTGCCAAATAAGTCTGCAGGAGATCAGCATCACTGAGATACAACAAAGGGAAAAAACATGGCCGTTGTTTAGAATACTGTCTGGGCTGGGCTCAGCCCTTCCTTCTCTGAGCTGGCCGCTCAGCTGTCAGCTAATTGGCAGCTCCCATCTCCAGGGTTGGTGCAAGGATTTTTAACACCCTAGGCGAAACCTAATTTTTCCACCCTTCCTTGGCTCGACCCCTGACCCCACCCTTTTGCCCTGCCCCTGTATACCCCACTTTTTTAATGAAGCACCCATCAAATGCGGTCTACCAGTGCCCATCAATGCAGCCTTACCAGTGCCCATCAATGCAGCCTTACCAGTGCCCATCAATGCAGCCTCACCAGTGCCCATCAATGCAACCTACCAGTGTCCATCAATGCAGCCTCACCAGTGCCCATCAATGCACCCTACCAGTGCCCATCAATGCAGCCTCACCAGTGCCCATCAATGCAGCCTTACCAGTGCCCATCAATGCAGCCTCACCAATGCCCATCAATGCAGCCTACCAGTGCCCATCAATGCAGCCTCACCAGTGCCCATCAATGCAGCCTTACCAGTGCCCATCAATGCAGCCTCACCAGTGCCCATCAATGAAGCCTACCAGTGCCCATCAATGCAGCCTCACCAGTGCCCATCAATGCAGCCTACCAGTGCCCATCAATGCAGCCTACCAGTGCCCATCAATGCAGCCTCACCAGTGCCCATCAATGCAGCCTAACCAGCAGTGCCCATCAATGCAGCCTCACCAGTGCCAATCAATGCAGCCTACCAGTGCCCATCAATGCAGCCTCACCAGTGCCCATCAATGCAGCCTAACCAGTGCCCATCAATGCAGCCTCACCAGTGTCCATCCTGCAGCCTTACCAGTGCCCATCTATGCAGCCTACCAGTGCCCATCTATGAAGCCTTACCAGTGCCCATCTATGCAGCCTTACCAGTGCCCATCAATGCAGCCTCCCCAGTGTCCATCAATGAATGTTTGCTTGCTTCCATCGTTGGGACACAGACACAGTCCCCCGACCGCCGCTGCGAATCTGACACTATGTGTGAACAGAGTGGTGACTGCCTGCTGATGCTGAGACTTAGTTGCTTGCTGCAGAGAGAAGAGAGTAGGAACACCAGTGGTCGGGCGCCCTAGGCAGCACTGCCTAGTTTGGCTAGTGGTAGCACCAGCCCTGCCTATCTCTCCACAGTGACTCAGCTGTTGATGATCCCGCTCGTTAGTCCTGCCTGCTTAAGCTGTTCAGTCCAGGGGAGCTCTGCCTTCTCCTTGGGCAACATCACAGAGACTATCTTCTGAATTCCTGTTTAAGCAGTTAAGGACCAGCCTCATTTTGAGATTTTGGTGTTTACATGTTTAAAACAGTTTTTTTTTTTGCTAGAAAATTACTTAGAACATTATATATTGTTTTTTTCTAACACCCTAGAGAATAAAATGGCGGTCATTGCAATACGAGTCCTGGGGAAGGGGGGTGGATCATGGGATAGTGAGCTTCCATTGGGAGAGGGGTGGATCATGGGATAGTGTGCTCCCATTGGGAGAGGGGTGGATCATGGAATAGTGTGCTCTGCTGGGATGGAGGGTTCATAAAGGGATAGTGAGCTCCCCTGGGGAAGCGGGTAGATCATGGGATAGTGCGCTTCCATTGGGAGAAGGGTGGATCATGGGATAGTGTGCTTCCATTGGGAGGTGGATGGACCATGGTATAGTGAGCTCTCATTGGGAGATGTGGAATAGTGAGCTCTCATTGGGAGGGGTGGTGGATCATGGGATAGTGAGCTGTCATTGGAAGCAGCAGTGGATTATGGGATAGTGAGCTCCCATTGGGAGAGGGGTAGATCATGGGATAGTGTGCTCCCATCGGGAGAGGGGTGGATCATAGGATAGTGTGCTCCCATCGGGAGAGTGGTAGGTCATGGAATAGTGAGCCCCCATTGGGAGAGGGGTGGTAGATCATGGGATAGTGAGATCTCATTGGGAGAGGGGTGGATCATGGAATAGTGTGCTTCCATTGGGAGAGGGGTGGATGATGGGATAGTGTGCGCCCATTGGGAGAGGGGTGGTAGATCATGGGATAGTGAGATCTCATTGGGAGAAGGGTAGATCATGTGATAGTGAGATCCCATTGGGAGAGGGGTGGTAGATCATGGGATAGTGTGCTCCCATTGGGAGAGTGGTAGATCATGGAATAGTGAGCCCCCATTGGGAGAGGGGTGGTAGATCATGGGATAGTGAGATCTCATTGGGAGAGGGGTAGATCATGGGATAGTGTGCTTCCATTGGGACGTGGGTGGACCACGGTATAGTGAGCTCTCATTGGGAGAGGGGTGGATAATTGGAGAGTGTGCTCCCATTGGGAGAGGGGTGGATTATGGGATAGTGAGCTCCCATTGGGAGAGGGGTGGATCATGGAATAGTGTGCTCCCATTGGGAGAGGGGTGGATCATGGGATAGTGAGCTCTCATTGGGAAGGGTGGTGGATCATGGGATAGTGAGCTCCCATTGGGAGGGGCGGTGGATCATGGGATAGTGAGCTCTCATTGGGAGAGGGGTGGATCATGGGATAGTGTGCTCCCATTGGGAGAGGGGTAGATCATGTGATAGTGTGATCTCATTGGGAGAGGGTTGGATCATGGGATAGTGAGCTCTCATTGGGAGGGGCAGTGGATCATTGGATAGTGAGCTCCCATTGGGAGAGGGGTGGATCATGGAATAGTGTGCTCCCATTGGGAGAGGGGTGGATCATAGGATAGTGAGCTCTCATTGGGAAGGGTGGTGGATCATGGGATAGTGAGCTCTCATTGGGAGAGGTGGTGGATCATGGGATAGTGAGCTCTCATTGGGAGAGGGGTGGATCATGGGAGAGTGAGCTCTCATTGGGAAGGGTGGTGGATCATGGGATAGTGAGCTCTCTTTGGGAGAGGGGTAGCTCATGGGATAGTGAGCTCTCATTGGGAAGGGTGGTAGATCATGGGATAGTGAGCTCTCATTGGGAGAGGGGTAGATCATGGGATAGTGAGCTCTCATTGGGAGAGGGGTAGATCATGGGATAGTGAGCTCTCATTGGGAGAGGGGTGGATCTTGAGATAGTGAGCTCTCATTGGGAGAGGGGTGTATTATGGGATAGTGAGCTCCCATTGGGAGGGGCTGTGGATCATGAGACAAAAGTCATAGGCAAGAAATGAAGACCATCAAAGTCTGCACACCAAGAGCAGGAAACGGGAGTCACTGAGGGGTTTCTTTCATCAACCAATCCCTATTCATCTTTTATCATTCCATAAGCGGATGTTTGATTGGTTGCTTTGTACTGCATTTTACCCATCTTACTGATTTATTAAATGGACCTTCCAGTGTGCCAAGTCATGGCCAGGACTGGACTGGTCAGTAGATGCCCCTCACGCTGGTCATTGGAAGGTCACTCCTGGCAGGTCACATAACATCAGAGGAAAGGTGTCGGCGTCCTGATCCTCCCTGTGATGGTTTCCTCCCAGTAATAATGGAAGAGGAAATAAAACATCTCACTACCTGTTCTTACAGAAATATCTTTCAGAATATTTTCAGATTTGCAGTCACCAGACTGAGAGACACCAACTTCTCCAGATTCCAAAACAGACCCCCTCCCCCCCCCCCCCTCCATTCTCATCATAGGGCCAATTTATTCCACCGAGAGGAGAAACATCAGATGGATGGAATAATCCCGGGATCACACCGCATTCCAGGATTCCCATAGGATCCTTTACGGGTTTGATCGTCAGATCTGGTTATTCATGAGCACACCGTCCAATCATATTCCAGGATTATTCAGAAGTCATCACGTTCTCCTTCCCCCTCCCTGGACTCCAGGCAGATACTAAGGACATCAGTAAAATCCAGTGACAGTATATATTCACGAAAAATCATTAAATGTCATTTAAATGCTACCAATAATAAAGAAAACACCAAATTTGTCTTAATGCAAACTTCCTATAACCCTCTATACAGCAGAGCTCAGACTGGGAGAGGGAGGGACTGTACTTAGGGCCAATAAAGTGTCCTGCATACCCATGTGCTGACAGGGAGCATTCTGATAGATGTGGAGAGCAGGGAGATGACCTCATGGGTCATTTGCTGCTATTCTATTGTGCAGTCACAGACTGGAGGTGGGGAGGTGACCAGTTTGTATTAACTGCAGAAGAACGGGGGTCTCCAAACCTTCTAAAACAATGGACCAGTTTACTGTCCTTCAGGCTTTAGGCGGGCTGGACTGTGGCCAGTGGGAGTAGAAAATGCCCCAGGTGTCACTGGGAGAGAAAACATTGCCCCATCATTGTTTTTAATAGGAAGAATAGTGACCCATTGATGTCAGTGGATGGAATGGTGACCCATGATTGGGGTCAATGAATAGAATGGTGCCCTGTCATTGGTGTCAGTGGATAGAATGGTGCTCCATCATTGGAGTCAGTGGATTGAATAGTGCTCCATCATTGGGTTCAGTAGATGGAATGGTGCCCCATCATTGGTGTCAGTGGATAGGATGGTGTCCTATCATTGGAGTCCATGAATAGAATAGTGCCCCGTTATTGGTGTCAGTGGATAGAATGGTGCCCCATCATTGGGGTCAATGGATAAAATGGTGCTCCATCATTGGTATCAGTGGATGGAATGGTGCCCCATCATTGGTGTCAGTGGATAGAATGGTGCCCCATCATTAGGGTCAGTGGATAAAATGGTGACCCATCATTGGTGTCAGTGGATAGAATGGTGCCCCATTATTAGGATCAGTGGATAAAATGGTGGCCCATCATTGGTGTCAGTGGATAGAATGGTGCCCCATCATTGGTGTCAGTGGATAGAATGGTGCCCCATCATTGCTGTCAGTGGATAGAATGGTGCCCCATCATTGCTTTCAGTGGATAGAATGGTGCCCCATCATTGGTGTCAGTGGATGAAATGGTGCCCCATTACTGGCGTCAGTGGATGGAATGCTGCCCCATCATTGGATGTCAGTGGATAGAATGGTGCCCCATCATTGGTGTCAGTGGGATGAATAGTGCCTCATCATTGGTATCAGTGGGAGGAATAGTGCCTCATCATTTGTATCATTGGGCAGAATAGTGTCCCATCATTGGTGTCAGTGGGAGAAATAGTGTCCCATCATTGGTGTCAATGGGAGGAATAGTGCCCCATCATTGGTGTCAATGGGAGGAATAGTGCCCCATCATTGGTGTCAATGAATTGAATGGTGCCCCATCATCAGTGCCAATGGATTGAATGGTGCTCCATCATTGGTTCAGTAGATGGAATGGTGCCCCATCATTGGTGTCAGTGGATAGAATGATGCTCCATAATTGGGGTCAATGGATTGAATGGTGCCCCATCATCGGTGCCAATGGATTGAATTGTGCCCCATCATTGGTGTCAGTGGATTGAATGGTGCCCCATCATTGGTGTCAGTGGATTGAATGGTGCCCCATCATTGGTGTCAGTGGATTGAATGGTGCCCCAAGGGCCAGATGAAGGTGAGCAAAGGGCCACACCTGGACTGTGGGCTATAGTTTGGAGACTGCTGCAGTAGAGAAAAGTCAGATTTGGCTCTGCAGTCCGGTATTGCTGTGTATATATCGGGAAAGGATGGACAGAATTGCAGATGCTTTGACAAGTAGGAAATGTTTGCAGGAAACATTTGAAGTGTGTTCTGGAGTCCAGCATTAGAGACACCCTGCGGCCACCCTGTGTGAGAAGACACTTACCTTCCTGGTGGGTGGAGGGGGCAATCTTCCTTCTCTGGGTGCAGCTGCTGTGATATGGGGGATGGTGGGCCCCGTGGTAGATGTACTTTCTAGTGAAATTCATACTTTGTTTTTAAGGGCCTTTTATCACACTTGTATTAAAAGAGATCAAGGAGAGGTCTACAAACGTGCCTACGCCAGGGCTTTGACTGTACACAGCAAAAACACAGAACAGAAATACCAAGCCACCTGGCTCTCACTTCAGCAGCACCACTGCTCATAGTAATGGCTCCCTCACCCCATTGGCCTTTCATTGTACTACCGGCAATACCGGCTCCTAAGGTGAGGCCCTTTGTCAGCACCCATTGATGCTCCTCGCTCAGGTGGAGCCCCGTCTCCAAAACGGGAGCCCACCTCCCTCCTGGCTGGTGCCCAGAGCTATTCCCATCCTTCATTATTAGGTGTGATCCTGGGCACACACCCCGCTGGTCTTCACCAACAAAGCCCGGGCACTGGGTCGGCAATTTCTTCCCTCCCATGGCGCTTTGAAATCTCCAAACTTCAGAGCCAAATCCGGGAATACCAAAATCTGGAGAAAAGCGAGTTGAGCTGGCAATTTCCTTTGGTTTTGTTTTGAACCCTGTGCTCTTTCTTCCAGCCATTTTCTCTGTGGCTGGGCCTCGTCATACTGCTTTTCAACATTTTCAGGTGTGTCCTCATTGGTCATTGTCGTTGTTCCTTCCACAGACCCCCCCCCCCCCACTTCACCACAGGGCACAGTAAGTAGCACAAGGAGAGGCACAGAGAAAGGGCACAGTGGGCACATACAGTGAGCAGCACAGAGTGCCAGCATTGCGAATAATACAAAGAACAGGCAGAGTGAGTGGCACAGAGAAGAGGCACAGTGAGTGGCACAGAGAGCAGGCGCAGTGAGCAGCACTAAATAGTGAGAAGAGTCCAGGCAAAGTGGGTGTCACAGAGGACAGGTAGAGTGAGTGGCACAAAGAGTGGGCACAGTGAGCACCACAGAGAGCAGTAATAGAGTCATACAGAGAGTAGGTACAGTGAGCATCACATAGATTGGCACAGAGGAGAGGCACAGTGAGTGGCACAGAGAAGAGGTACAGTGATCGGCACAGAGAACAGGCATAGGGAGTGGCACAGAGAGCAGACACAGCGAGCAGCAAAGAGAAGAGGCACAGCGTGTGGTGCAGAGAAGAGGAACAGTGAGTGACACAGATAACAGGCACAATGAGTGACACAGGGAACAGGCACAGTGAGTGGCACATAGAGCAAGCACATTGAGTGGCACAGAGAAGAGGCACAGTGAGCAGCACAGAGAACAGGCACAGTGAGTGGCACAGAGAGCAGGCACAGTGACCGGCACAGAGAACAGCCACAGTGTGTGGCACAGAGAAGAGGAACAGTGAGTGGCACATAGAGCAAGCACATTGAGTGGCACAGAGAAGAGGCACAGTGAGCAGCACAGAGAACAGGCACAGTGAGTGGCACAGAGAGCAGGCACAGTGACCGGCACAGAGAACAGCCACAGTGTGTGGCACAGAGAAGAGGAACAGTGAGTGGCACATAGAGCAAGCACATTGAGTGGCACAGAGAAGAGGCACAGTGAGCAGCACAGAGAACAGGCACAGTGAGTGGCACAGAGAACAGGCACAGTGAGTGGCACAGAGAGCAGGCACAGCGAGCGGCACAGAGAAAAGGCACACTGTGTGGCACAGAGAAGGGGAACAGTGAGTGGCACAGAGAAGAGGCACAGTGAGTGGCACATAGAGCAAGCACAGTGAGTGGCATAGTGAGCAGGCACAGTGTTTGGCAAAGAGAAGAGGCACAGTGTGTGGCACAGAGAAGAGGAACAGTGAGTGGTACAGAGAAGAGGCACAGTGAGTGACACAGATAACAGGCACAGGGAGTGACACATTGAGCAAGCACAGTGAGTGGCACAGTGAGTAGCACAGAAAAGAGGCACAGTGAGTGGCACAGTGAGAAGGCATAGTGACTGGCACAGAGAACAGGAACAGTAAGTGGCACAGAAAAAAGGCACAGTGAGTGGCACAGCGAGCAGGCACAGTGAGCAGCACAATAAGCAGGCACAGTAAGTGGCACAGAGAGCAGGCACAGTGATTGGCACAGTGAACAGTCACAGCAAGTGGCACAAAGAGCAGGCACAGTAAGTGGCACAAAGAGCAGACACAGTGAGTGGCACAGAGAACAGGCACACAGAGTGGCAGAGAGAACAGGCACAGGGAGTGGCAAAGGGGACAGGCAGAGTAAATGCCACATAGAGCAGGCAGAGTGAATGGCACAGAGAACAGGCAAAGTGTGTGGCA
The DNA here is from genome assembly GCF_037356315.1 of Lithobates pipiens. Taxonomy (NCBI): domain Eukaryota; kingdom Metazoa; phylum Chordata; class Amphibia; order Anura; family Ranidae; genus Lithobates; species Lithobates pipiens. The sequence goes on along the minus strand of NW_027507870.1, from coordinate 5,665,203 downwards.
CAGTGAGAAAGCACAGTGTGTGGCACAGATAACAGGCGCAGTGAGTGGCACAGAGAACAGACACAGTGCGTGGCACAGATAACAGGCACAGTGTGTGGTACAGAGAACAGGCATAGTGCATGGCACAGATAACAGGCACAGTGTGTGAAAAAGTGAGTGGCACAGTGAGAAGGCACAGTGTGTGGCATAGAGAACAGGCACAGTGTGTGTGGCACAGAGAACAGGCACAGTGTGTGGCACAGAGATCAGGCACAGTGAGCAGGCAAAAACAATGAATAAGCGCACCTGTTAGTGTGTGAAACGCGTCTACCATTTGAACTGTCTGTAACACTTGGGATGTTGGTTATTAAACATGATATTTTGATGGATCTTGGAGTGCAGCTATTTCTTCAGTGTTGATGGTATGCGGTGGCGAGCCGAGTTGGGCACCTGTGATATCATTAGGCTTCCTGTCTCACCTGGAGCAGCGAGTTCCTTTGTTTGAATATACAGTGAGCAGGCACGTGATTGTCAGTAAAAGCAGACACGGTGATCACTGTGATCAGGCACAGTGCGTGGCACAGAGAACAGGCACAGTGAACAGGCACAGTGTGTGGCACAGTGGGTGGCACAGTGATCAGGTACAGTGAGCAGGCACAGTGAGTGTCAGTAAAAGCAGACACAGTGATCACTGTGATCAAGCACAGTGTGTGGCACAGAAAACAGGCACAGTGAACAGGCACAGTGTGTGGCACAGTGGGTGGCACAGTGATCAGGTACAGTGAGCAGGCACAGTGAGTGTCAGTAAAAGCAGACACAGTAATCACTGTGATCAAGCACAGTGTGTGGCACAGAAAACAGGCACAGTGAACAGGCACAGTGTGTGGCACAGTGGGTGGCACAGTGATCAGGTACAGTGAGCAGGCACAGTGAGTGGCAGTAAAAGCTGGCACAGTAACTATTACAGAGAGCAAGCAAAGAATGGCACAGAGAACAGGCACAGTGAGCAGCAAAAGAGTGGGCACAGTGAGTGGTACAGAGAGCAGCCACAGTGGGTGACATACTGAGTAGGAGAAGAGAGAAAGAATAGAGTGGCAGAGAGAGCAGGAAAAGAACAGCATAGATAGCAGGCACATAGAAGGGCACAAGAGTGGACACAGAGAGCAGGCACTGATGGTGGGCACACAGAGAATGCACAAAGCCTAATAGACCCTTTTGCTAAATAGTCCTGTTTCCATTGTTATTGTAGATGGAGTAAAAGATGATTCCACATGAGACTGGCACAGAGTGGAGAAGTGTAGTCTGTAGATGTGGCGGTGGGTCAGAGCTCAGACTGGCACAGGTCCCATGACTGGGAGGTCCAGTGACTGAGACACCCAGCATTCTACACACAGCACATCTGTCACTTCCATATACTGGGGGGTCACTTCCCATCTACAATCTCACTTCTCTGCAGAGACCAGAGCTGATCACACACAGAGCAAACATGGGGGACTCCGTCACCTACTCCGAGATGACCTTCGCCAATAAACACAACTCCCGAATATCATCAGGTAAGAAGGACATTGGGGGGTACCTGACACCTTCACAAATGGGGTGGGTTATATACAGTAGACTGGTGTACCTGTAAATGGTAAGAAGTGAGATCATGCATCATAGTCTTCCACTTTACTCCTTTTCTTGATCATTTTCTTTTCTTTCCCTTTAATGGTAAACAAAAGTTTCAGATACATATACATTGTACTTTATATTATATACATTGTACATTATATTACATACATTATACTGTAGATACATTGTAACAGATTCTGCTGTAGAATTGTAACTTTGTTCTACAAATCTATTGTGTGTCTGCCTTCCATAATGTGGAATATCATCTTCTCATGACCCGTACACACGATCGGACATTCCGACAACAAAATCAATGGATTTATTTGCGACGGACGTCGGCTCAAACTTGTCTTGCATACACACGGTCGCACAAATGTTGTCAGAAATTGCGAACGCCAAGAACGTGGTGACGTACAAGACGTAGGACGAGCTGAGAAAAATGAAGTTCAATAGCCAGTGGCGGCTCTCCTGCTTGATTCCGAGCATGCGTGGAATTTTGTGCGTCGGAATTGTCTACACCCGATCGGAATTTACGGCGACGGGTTTTGTTGTCAGAAAATTTGAAAAGCAGCTCTCAAATTTTTGTTGTCAGAAATTCCAATGGAAAATGTCCGATGGAGCCTACACACGGTCAGAATTTCCCACAACAAGCTCCCATTGATCATTTGTTGTCGGAATGTCCGATCGTTTGTACGGGACATTAGAATCCTCTCTGTAGACCTATAAAGGACATTTAGGGCTCATTCACGCTGCTGGTTGCGGTCACACTACTTGCTATATGTTTTGCATGGTATATGCGTTGGTGCAATGCGGTGCTGTTCATTCTGAATTGCAGATTGGTACACTTTGCTGACAGAGGTGTGTTGCAGAGCACATTGCCGCAGTGCACATACCAGGTGTTGGGGTGATGTGGTGATGCCAACCCAACAAAGCCAGCTGACAGACTAGCATTGAAGCATGGGGCTCCGCTTCCAGACATACTACATGGACCTTAATTGATGCATTAACGTGCAATGCCTAGTGCACCACAATAGCATGAATGGCCCCTAATTCTCACACAGGGACACTTTCAACCATGGCCAGTGGTTGTGGAGGTCTGCGGGCAGGGGGGCTTATCAGAATCTTGAAGCCCTCTATAACAAGGGGTCCCCCAGATCCCGGCTCCCCCCCCCCTTAGTGAATGACTATGGGGTGCATAGTACCCATTCACCATAAAAGTGTCAAAAAGTAATAAAAACACAGAGAAAGATTTTGACAAATTCTTTATTAAAAAAAAAGTGTCCCCAGATGTAAATTCATCATCAATCACACCGCCTGCCGACCCTAAAAAATAAGAAAATAAAAACGCCCCCTCTGTCTATGAAGGCTGCAACATTTGACAGTTCTTGTGTAGGTAAGGGGCGGGGCCTCCTGGCTATGTCACCTGGTGGCACCGCCCCCCTTGTGATGCTGTCGACCCGGTCCGTGATGCCAGAAGGGGGTGGTGCCATCAGATGACATAGCCAGGTGGCCCCGCTCCTTATCTACAGTATATAGGTCACCTGGTGGCACCACCTCTTTCTGACATCACGGACTGGTGCATGCTAGGTCGGCAGCATCACAAGGGGGCAGTGCCACCTGGTGACATATATAGGTAAGGGGTGGTGCCACCAGGTGACCTATATACTCTATATACTGTAGGTAAGGAGTGGGGCCTCCTGGCTATGTCACCTGGTGGCACCGCCCCCCTTGTGACGCTGCTGACCCAGCATGCACAGGTCCTTGATGCCAGAAGGGGGTGGTGCCACCAGGTGGCATAGCCAGGTGGCCCCACTCCTTACCTACAGTATATAGGTCACCTGGTATCCCCACCCCTTTCTGACATTAGGCAGAAAAGGTGTATAAAACACCCAAAGAAGGTTGGGACTTTATTTGAAGCACCGGACAGCAATAAATATAATTGGATGAATAAAAAAGGAAATTTTATTGGAGGACTTAGGTAAAAAATATCTGTAAATATTAGAAATAACAATGATACAGATTGTTTAAATATATAGACTGAGGCATGGTAATGCAGTCACAGTGCAATATATAATAACAATATTTAGGTAAAAATTAACTGTTAATAATAACAATGGTACAAGTTGTATAAATATATAGACTGAGGCATAATAATGCAGTCACAGTACAATATATGATAACAGTAACATGCTATACAGTATGTTGAAGACAATGATAATCTCACATGATATAAAGCATTCAATTCCTTAATTCATCCAAGACAATGCAAAGTATACAATGGTTCATCTATTATTACTTGCGGGGTCTATGGTCTCATTAGCCTGGAGAAGTAGAAGATAGGTACAAGATGGTACATAAATTTATAAGGTCTTGAAAATGATAAGAACACGGTAGTCGGTAGCTCGACGCGTTTCGTGGCTTTGATGCCACTCATCAGGAGCAAACACGTGTAATGATCTAGAAGATTGAGAATAATTATAGGAGGAGAGTGGTAATAACTAGGGAAGGCAGAGTAGGGAAAGGGGGTATCATCCCCACAATCGAAACTTACTTATTAAGGTCTAATGAGGTGCCCATCTGGTAATGGGGCAAGAAGAGCCATCCGGACGTAGCTCCAAATGGGAGCTGAGGTGGGCAATCTTGCCAGCCAGGCTGTATGCTTGTAATAACCTCTTGGCGCTGGTGCTTTCTGGCTCTTTAAGGGGTTTAGGATGCCGTGAGGCAGGGCAGGGTTTATGATCTTGGGACGGCTGTGATTGGCTGCCATGGTAGTCACAGGATCGTAAGTAGGGGCGCACTCTCGGCACAGCTGTATTTACACTAATTCATGCAAATGCACGGCACCTCAGCACCAAGGCCCACCCGCCGAGAGGCCACATATTTGCATGCGTCCCATGTTAAGCGGTTAAGGATCTGGTAGGGACTGTTGGGTGGACCTTTTTTCTTGATTTTTGTGGGGAGCTGTCCTTAAAATCCATACCAGACCTAAAGGGCCCATGAATTTTGGGGGGACCCAGTGGCTTGTTTTACACTCTACCCACTGTGTTTTTACATTTACCCCTCAGTCAGGAATTCCTGACTCACAGCTGAATGTGCCAGGTAGGGATGAGCCACTGGTTGTTAGGACACCAGCGGGTGGCTCCACTCTGACAACCAGGTGCCCTAAGCAGGAAACTGTCATATTTAGCAGTGGCAATATTTCCCCACTGGTGGAATGTTCGTAGCCTATAGAGTTAACCTATTTTCTCCATTGGTAAATGTTCTGTAACTCTTATGATTGAATGTTCTTATGGATATTTTCCTCTTAGCACTGCATGTTAGGGAATGTTACATCATCCCGGCAAAAGGCAACAAATAGAAACTGACACACATATTACAAATAGTATGGATATTATTTGTTACGTTTGCTTGAATGATGAGACATTTGCAAAGCATTTTTTTTTTTTAATACCTAGAGACCCTTATTAATCTTCAGGGGATGCAGAGGGTGCTGTTTATCCTATTGTAATACAGAGATTGCTAAGGTGGTAATAATGAAGGCAGAGTCACCCTCTCCCCCAGTCAGATAGGGAAGAGGCAAAGCAAAGCCAACATCCCTTTCTTCAATATTGAAAATCTTCACAGTGAGTACAAAACTGGAGTTTTTATTCTTCTTTGCTCTCACAGTTTTTTATGCTGACCCACTGTTATTAACACAACGTTCCAGTTCGACACGTGAGACCTCCTCTGTCCACTGTGGTGGAGCCATGAACCATAGTCATATCTCTAATAAAAGCACTGCCCAATCAGTGAGCTCATTGTTGCCAAAACCAGGACCTAGATTTGAAGACTTTATCCCTTTCAAGCCTCTACAAAGCTTCTGGAGCTGGCAGTTAGTTTGTTGCTTCTGGGGTGTAGTCATCTTAACCACTGATCATCAAATGTTCATCTAGCCTATCCAGCTTGTCCCTGGTTTCACTGCTGCATGTCATGACCACTGTGAAGTCATGCTGCTACTCATTTCTCCTTTTTTTATTACTTGTCCTGACCTCCTGATTTTGGTCCCCGGACCCATCTATGCCCCCATCCTTACACCTGGTCCATCTTTACCTAATTGTGGTCATGATAACCCATCCAGCTTGTTCCTGGTTTCCTGATTCACTGCTAAGTGTCCTGACCACTATGAAGTCATGCTGCTCCTCATTGCTCCTTTTATCTTGGTTCTGACCTCCTGAATTCTGTCCCCTGACCCATATAGGACCATCCTCCAACCTGGTCCATCTTTACTTCATTGTGGTCATGGTAACCCATCCAGGTTGTTCCTGGTTTTCTGATTCACTGCCAAGTGTCCTGACCACTGTGAAGTCATGCTGCTCCTCATTGCTCCTTTTACCTTGGTTATGACCTCCTGACTTCTGTCCCCTGACCCATATAGGACCACCCTTCAACCTGGTCCATCTTTAACTCTTTGTGGTCATGGTAACCCATCAAGCTTGTTTCTGATTTCCTGATTTACTGCTTTTTGCCCTGACCTCCCTCCATGCGTTCAGACTAGTTTGCATTTTTATGTATCTAGTTCCGACCTCCTGACTTCCATCGCATGGCCAATCTATGACCATCCTTCCACCTGATCCATCTACTGTATACCTCATTGTGGTCATGGTTACCTATTCAGTTACTATAATCTGATGTATCAGTACAAAAAAAGAGAATACCTGGACACAAATTGGCCAAATATAACCAAATGACCAATACTGGAAATGTTTCATGAGTTTTAGTTTATCGTATTGTATTATCACAATGGCATAAACTGGTAACATTGTTATTGGTTTTATTATCTCATCCTCTATGGAAATATCTAAATTATACATGCCATCTCTTTCCATCAGAAATTTCTGCACCAAGACTGTAAATTACTCAGCCTCCATTTTTTTACCCTTTCGATGTAATACAGTTATACAGTGCCTTGTGAAAGTATTCGGCCCCCTTGAACTTTTCAACCTTTTGCCACATTTCAGGCTTCAAACATAAAGATATAAAATTTTATTTTTTGTGAAGAATCACCAACAAGTGGGACACAATTGTGAAGTGGAACAAAATCTATTGGATAATTTAAACTTTTTTAGCAAATAAAAAACTGAAAAGTGGTGCGTGCAAAATTATTCGGCCCCTTTACTTTCAGTGCAGCAAACTCACTTCAGAAGTTCAGCGAGGATCTCTGAATGATCCAATGTTGTCCTAAATGACTGATGGTGATAAATAGAATCCACCTGTGTGTAATCAAGTCTCTGTATAAATGCACCTGCTCTGTGATAGTCTCAGGGTTCTGTTGAAAGCGCAGAGAGCATCATGAAGACCAAGGAACACACCAGGCAGGTCCGTAATACTGTTGTGGAGAAGTTTAAAGCTGGATTTGGATACAAAAAGATTTCCCAAGCTTTAAACATCCCAAGGAGCACTGTGCAAGCGATCATTTTGAAATGGAAGGAGTATCAGACCACTGCAAATCTACCAAGACCTGGCCGTCCCTCTAAACTTTCAGCTCAGACAAGGAGAAGACTGATCAGAGATGCAGCCAAGAGGCCCATGATCACTCTGGATGAACTGCAGAGAACTACAGCTGAGGTGGGAGAGTCTGTCCATAGGACAACAATCAGTCGTACACTGCACAAATCTGCCCTTTATGGAAGAGTGGCAAGAAGAAAGCCATTTCTCAAAGATATCCATAAAAAGTCTTGTGTAAAGTTTGCCACAAGCCACCTGGGAGACACACCAAACATGTGGAAGAAGGTGCTCTGCTCAGATGAAACCAAAATCCAACTTTTTGCCCACAATGCAAAACAATATGTTTGGCGTAAAAGCAACACAGCTCATCACCCTCAACACACCATCCCCACTGTCAAACATGGTGGTGGCAGCATCATGGTTTGGGCCTGCTTTTCTTCAGCAGGGACAGGGAAGATGGTTAAAATTGAGGGGAAGATGGATGCAGCCCAATTCCAGGACCATTCTGGATGAAAACCTGTTGGAGTCTGCAAAAGACCTGAAACTGGGACGGAGATTTATCTTCCAACAAGACAATGATCCCAAACATACAGCAAAATCTACAAAGGAATGGTTCACAAATAAACGTATCCAGGTGTTAGAATGGCCAAGTCAAAGTCCAGACCTGAATCCAATCGAGAATCTGTGGAAAGAGCTGAAAACTGCTGTTCACAAACGCTCTCCATCCAACCTCACTGAGCTCCAGCTGTTTTGCAAGGAAGAATGGGCAAGAATTTCAGTCTCTCGATGTGCAAAACTGATAGAGACACCCCAAGCGACTTGCAGCTGTAATCGCAGCAAAAGGTGGCTCTACAAAGTATTAACGCAAGGGGGCCCAATCATTTTGCACGTCCCACTTTTCATTTTTTTATTAGTTAAAAAAGTTTCAAAAATCCATTAGATTTCGTTCCACTTCACAATTGTGTCCCACTTGTTGGTGATTCTTCACAAAAATGGATTATACCACGTTTTTTTTGTTTTTTTTAGGACAAGTTGGGCTTTCAGTTGGTGGTAAATGGTAACAGATATCTCCTGATGTTTTATTATCGAAGGAAAACTGACCCAAAGTAGTAAAGAAAATATTTTTTGTTTTTATTTTTTTATTTAGCTGTACATTTTTTGCTTCACCTTAATATATCACCAAAGACTCATCCAAAAAAAATGTTTCCTGCTCCTGACGATCACAGCAAAAATACCACACAAGTGTGTTAGTTATTGTTTGTACCCGTAGTACAGCCCAGAAATAATTTATGTACATTTTGGATTTTTTTTTTATCCTGCCTAAAACACTGATACTAATTAACGTATTCTTTTTTTAATTCTGCCCAAAATATGCAGACCGTAACCTTTGACTCTAACCTTGACCCTAACTGTGGCAAACCTTGATCTTGTTATTTTTTTTCTTTATTTTTGTTACTTCATATTTTCTTCCTTATTTTTATTTTTAATCAAAAAGAAATATATATAAATGTAATATATATATATATATATATATATATATATATATATATATATATATATATATATATATATGTATGTATATATATATGTATGTGTGTGTGTATGTGTGTGTGTGTCTATATATATATATATATATATATATATATATATATATATATTTCTTTTTGATTAAAAAGAAAATAAAGGAAGAAAATATAAAGATATATATATATATATATATATATATATATATATATATATATATATATATATATATATATATATATATATATATATATATATTTTTTTTTTTTAACCACAAACTTGATTACACAGGTGTGCACAGCCTACTGCATTATGCTGTGTACCCTAAAGCCTCCTGTGGCTTCCTGTTCATTCACAAACTGAAGCATAGTAAACACAGTTTACTATGTTTCAGTTATGAATGGACACCCTGAGCGAGTGTGTCCACTGTCTTCATTTAAAAAAGGAAGGTGCTGGTAAATTACAATATTTTCAACCTGGAACATCCCCCGCAGAAGCTGGGGGGGGAGAAGAGGGAAGCTAGCATAGCATAACTGCAGGGTGGGAGGGACCCCGGGGGGGGGGGGGGGGAAGCAGGCAGTAGGGGGAATTGGAACTGAACATAGTGTGACTAGGGTGTGCCCAGGCACACCTAGCACACCCCCTGCACACGCCTATGCTTGTTTATGTGTATCTTCCTCTCCTGCAAGATGAAAAAGATGTATCTTCCTCTTCATTCAGAAGAGGAGGTTAACACAGGAGCGGGGTCACAGTGACTGATCACTATGATAGACAATCAGAGGCTATCACAGTGATCAGGTGACTTGGAACTGGGAGTCCTGGGCCCTGATCATTAGTAAGAGACCCAAGGCTCTTGGCGAGAGCCCAGTCTCCATGTATGGGACGTGCTGTGTGGTGCGCTCCTAGCACAAAGAGAGATATGCATATATGCAGCTCCATGAAAATAGACCCACTTCCGTGAAGCAGCATGAATGCGTATGGTTGGTGGGAAGGGGTTAAAACCATAAAGTCTAAAGTGCCCAGTCCGCACCCTTCCCGCTTGAGATCGAGGCTCAGGTACGTTGATGACTTTTTCATGATATGGGATGGTGACCAACATCAAATGGAGGAGATGATGTATTATGCTTTAACACATTGAATCTTGGAATGTGCAGAGAGGGCAGAACCCTACTTTCTTCAGATCCTCTAATGCAGTGGTTCCCAACCTGGCGTTCGAGTGACGATTAGCCAGGGTTCACTGAATCCTGGGCTGTTCCTGAAGCTCACGCCTTTTCACGGCCGCCCAGCTGGGCTGCTCCTGGAGCCTGCGGCCGCCCACTCGGCCTCTTCTCAGCCTCCCATTCAGTTCACAGCATGGTTGGGTGGCAGAGACCAGAGGTCAGCTGATTGGTGAGGAAAGTGAAGTGGGGGAGTGGAGGAGACCCTATCTCCTGATTTTGGCCTAGGTGTCACTGCTAACTGACAAAGTTACTGTCAAAGACACAATGAGTAACACTACCTGTGATAAGAGTTGCCATTAAAAGTCCCCACTGCAGTTCTCAGATCAGCAGATGATCTTGACCAAGAGCACCTACTGTAAGTTGGCTGATCAGAACTCCCCCCAGCACTGCCACTCATCTCATTACCCCCACCCACCAAGGAGTAAGAGAAGGAATAAAAATAGAGAATACATGGAAGGGAGAGGAAAAGAGGGGGAGGAACAAAAAAAAGGGAGAGGAAAGAACAAGAAAGATAGCTAGAGAGGCGGATAGGGGGGAAAAACAAGAAATTAGGATAGAGAGAGATAAAAGCAGAACAAAGAGAAAGAGTGGTACATCCTAAAATGTACCATAAGGGGTTTTAATATTGTACGAGTGGAAGGGACTCAGGGAGCGCTAAATGTCCGTGGGTTAGGGGCGCCTTGGGGGCTGACAACCCACGCTACGCAAAATAAGTTTACTGTTGGGGTCCCCACAACTTGGGAAATTTTATCAAGGAGTCATGGCACTAGACAGGTTGAGAACCACTGCTCTAATGGTAAGGATGGATTTTCTGCCTGACAATCACAAGATGTAGAACTCTCAAATAGTTATAGTAAGAAAGCTGGGCAGAGTCAAGGACACCAATGAGTGCAGAAGGATCTTCCGGATAGAAGGTGGTGAAATGGTGAAAGACAGGCCTTGGTTATGCAGCAAGTCAGCCAAAAGCAGAGAATCGGAGAAAGACCATGACCGAGGCAGGCAGTAACAATATGAGGTCAATACCAAGCCAAGGAACACTAGATAAGGATTCTGAAAAAAAATGGGTAAATCCATTTGATGAGGAACAAGTGCATAGCTCAATAAGGAAATCACTGGTTGCATAGGTGCTGGGAAAGACAGATACTGTAGTGTTTGGTAACACCAAAGTATGACCAACACCACCTCAACAATGAGTCCTCATTTGAGACCCTGACAGTACCATGGCCCTCAGAAATAAGTCTCCATCCCCCACTTAGCCAAAGCTTTCCCTTGTACTCTGTATGCATGTTGACCACCACAGTCATTCTAAAGGTTATTTTGAGTCTTTTTAATATTATTATTATACAGGATTTCAGAGTCAGTGGGCCCTGATCATTAGAGCTTACAATCTAGGAGCGAGGGTCAAGCGATATGAAAGGTAATGGGCTGATGGAGAAAATGAAAGTACAGTTGTTAGGTGGAGGCAAGATAAGCTTCTCTGTAGACACATGTTTTCAGGGATCACCTAAAAGTGGACAGAGTAGGAGATAGACAATTTGGGGTAGGGAGCAATTTTAGTCATATTTTGGTCATGTGAATGGTTTTAGTTTTAGTCGTATTTTGGTCGACTAAAATAGCGTTAGTTGAGTCGACTAAAATATTTTAGTCAACGAAATTACCACTGGTAGGGAGCTCCATAGGATTGTAAAATGAAAATAATACAAATAGTATGACATGTAATAAATACATTTCATGGTTTGGAAGATTTATTGATTTTGTTGGCTTCCATTGGGAATCAAAGAAATCAAATTTTTCCCAATTGGGTCTCAGATAATAATAATAGATCATACATGGAGGACAATGGTGAGGGAGCAGAACGAATATGATAAGAAGAGGAATCCACAGACCTATCAAGAGTGCTGGTAGAAGATATCGGTAATCATTGCCACTGGAAATGAGACTTTAGATTTGTGAAATGCCCCATCATAAAAGGAAACCACAGGCCAGCTTGGCACAGACAAGACAAACATGGATAAAGAAAGATATGGTGACAGCGCTTTCCTGAAAAGGGTCACTGCTGAAGCTGGCACACTATTGGACAGGGGAGGCTATAGAATAAGTCTTGTTACCCTATAATAGCTGCTGACATACCGTAGTTCAGTACCTAGGTTGGGGGGGGGAATGGGTGAATGATGGTAAAATATGAAATTGGTTCCTATCTTCTCTATCGTTTCAGGCTCTGTGCAGAATGAAGATGCGGTCACATATGCGGCTGTGAAGAAGAAGCCAGAAGTAAAGAAGAAGAAGACAAAATATAACCTGACCCAGGAAGGTGAAGTCTCCATTCTTGTATTCTCTACGTGGTGCAGGTTCATTTTCTTTTGTAGAATAAGTCGGGTGCAAATATATGAAATTAGTCAATTGTTCTCCAGATGAGTAGAGAGAAGTAGAAAAAAGAGAAATGGGAAGCCACAAGCGAGATCCTCCTAATGCCGAGTACACGCGACCGGACTTTCCGAAGGACTGCATTTGACGGTCTTCACGGCGGAGGTCCAACGGGCTTTCTGCATGAACGGACTTGGCCACAGACGAATGGACTAAGTCCATTCGAAAGTGGCCAATAGCTGCCCTTGAGTCGTATTTCTTCCGTCGGACCAGCACACAGATGAACGGTTTTCCCGATTTTTAGTCCGTTGCACTTGAGTCAGTCAGATAGATTTGAAACATGTTCTATTTCTAGGTCATCTGATTTTTTTTTACAAACTGATCCTGTCGGACCTAGTCTGCCGGAAAGTCCGGTCATGTGTACGTGGCATAAGAGTAGTGTACATATATGGAAAGTATAGTAGACTCATGTATACCCACATTTATAAAGTTACTGGATACTCGTCCTAAAGCAGTGGTTCTCAACCCCTGTCCTCGGGACCCACTAGCAGGCCAGGTTTGCAAGATAACTGAAATACATTACAGGTGATATCAATTGCTGCTCAGTGTTTGCAGTATTCTAGACTGCATCTCCCCCAAGGTAATACTTAAAACCTGACCTGTTAGTGGGTCCTTAGGGCAGCGGTTCTCAACTCCTGTCCTCGAGTCAAGCAACCCTTTTAGCACATGTGGATAATATGACTGTCTCCATGCAGAGTGGGGGTTGTTGCACTCGATGACCATTGAGGTCTTCTGGAGATTCTTGCACTGTGCTAGCCTCTGATCACATCCAGTGAAAAATGGTAGAGGAAGAGATGCCAACATAGAACTAATCTGTGGTCAGCAGAGGTGCCCATTAACACCTTTCCGCCCAGCCTATAGTACAATGACAGCCGGGCGGGAGCACTGTTGTTCTGGGAAGAAGTCATATGATGTCCTCCCAGAATGCTCCTCTCACAATGCCGCAGGGCTGTGCAATGGCGCCACCTGTCACTGTCTGGACACAGCCAATGACTGATCACTGCACCGGCCCACTGCCAGTGTCATGTGATTGCTGTGACCGATCACAGAAGATCACGTGACCACTGTAAACAATGCATGGCTTCCTTTTTATGCCATCCATTGTATACAATTGTGTTGCTACGGTATCTGTGATTGGCCACAGTGATCACATGGTACTGACAGGGCCAATCACAGCCCATCTGCCCCATGTGATTAGCTTTGGCCAATCACAGCTAAATATAACAAAATACATTGAATGAACTAGCTTTATTCAGTAAAAATGATTGCATATACCAATGAAATTCATTGGTACACAATATAAGCAATTATAAAGGGCAAAAAATGAAATAAAAATCCTGATCACTTCCCCAGCAGAGTGTTACAGAGTAGGTAAAGAGTAGCACAGAGTAGTACAGAGTAGTACAGTGTTAAGCCCTGTACACACGATAGGATTTTCTGACAACAAAATTAATGGATTTTTTTACCGACGGACGTTGGCTCAAACTTGTCTTGCATACACACAGTCACACAAATCTTGTCGGAAATTCCGAACGTCAAGAACGCGGTGATCTACAACACGCACGACGAGCCAAGAAAATTGAAGTTCAATAGCCAGCGCGGCTCTTCTGTTTGATTCCGAACATGTGTGGAACTTTGTGCATCGGAATTGTGTACACACGATCGGATCCGATGGAAAATGTCCGATGGAGCCTACACATGGTTGGAATTTCCGACAACAAGCTCCCATCGAACATTTTCCGTCAGAAAATCCGACCGTGTGTATGGGGCATTACTATGCTCTGATCACAGTTTGTTAAAAAAAAAAAAAAACAAATAAGAAAATTAAAAATACATACATTTATTTATTTACTTTATTTTTTTATTTTTTTATTTCTTAATTTTCCCCAAAAAATCGGGCAAAAAAATTACAACTTCATAAAACTCACCATGCAGCCGCGTACACACGGGCGGACTGTATGGCCAACTTAGTCCGTCAGACAATCCGACGGACAGTCCGTCCTACTTTCGAATGAACGGACTTGACCACACACGGATGCACAAACAGTCCGTCAAAAGTTTGCGCGATGACGTGTACAGCACGTACGACGGGACTAGAAATAGGAAGTCCAATACACAGCAAAGCAACCTTTCGCCGTGTAAAACCTTTCTGAGCATGCGCCATACTTAGTCCGTCGAACTAGCCTACTGACGAGGGGATTGTCCGCTGAAACCAAAGTCTGATGGACAATATTACGGAAATTCCGAAATACTTAGTCCGCCAGACTGCACGCTGAAAAAGTCCGCTGAAGCCCACACACGAGCGGACTGTCCGCTGAAATGTGTTTCGACGGACTAAGTTGGCCAGACAGTCCGCTCGTGTGTACGCGGCTTTACTCTTACCAAATACCTTGAACTGTCTACTTTCCAAAAAAGGGGTTATTTGAGGAGTATTTGTACTGTCCTGGCATTTTAGGGCCTTGAGAAATGAGTACACCAGGACTGATCAATTTTTAGAGCTCTATCCCATAGTTTGTGGACTCTATATCTTAAATGGGTTGTAAACCCTCGTGTTTTTATGCATTAAAGCGGAGGTCCACCCTAAAGTGGACCTTCCGCTCATCGGAACCCTCACCCCCTCCGGCGCCACAATTGGCACCTTTCAGGGGGGAGGGGGGTGCAGGTACCTGTACAGTACAGGTATCTGCACCCACTTCCGGGATAGCTCTCTGCGGAAAGGGGCGTAGATTACGCCCCTTTCCGAAAGTCCCCCGCTGCCTGCTGGGAAACACACAGATCCCAGAGGCAGCGGGTCCATCCTTATTGCACAGCGCGACTCGCGCATGCGCAGTAGGGAACCGGGAAATGAAGCCGAAAGGCTCCACTTCCTGATTCCCATACCCAAGATGGCGGCGGCAGCACCCGAGAGACGATCGAGAGATCGGCTTCGGGTGCCGACATCGCGGGCGCGCTGGACAGGTAAGTGTCACTATTTTAAAAGTCAGCAGCTGCAGTATTTGTAGCTGCTGGCTTTTAAAAAAACAAAACAAAACGCGGAGTCCCAGCGGACTCCCGCTTTAAGGTGAAAAAACACCTGGCAGTGACTGGCCCCCTAGCCCTCCAATTTTTTTTTTCCTCAAAATTTTTTTTTATTATTCAAAGATAAAGTAATCACATACATGTCATAGCAAACTGGTACAGAAAGGTAACAACAATTACTGTGCGGTACAATGACAAATCATATTGAGGCAAGACATTTGAGTTACTAGACATGAAGAGATAGAGTACACAATGTACTATGTAAATATGATTAATAAACGGGTAGAACCAGTGTATTTACTACCAACAGTTACGAGCTCCCGGGAAGCTCCAAACTTGTGGTGGCTAGCATAATCAAGAGTAGACAATGACCACGGGGATGCCAAATACTCGGCCCTCCCGCGGCCTCAGAGGGAGCATAAGACTAGCAGATAGGTTTATGAGGTTCGACGCGCCTCCCGGTATCATTTTCTCACGGGGTGATGGGTATTTTCGTTGGGTAGTGTGCCAATGAAATGGAGTATATCTATAGGGAGTTGAAAGAGAAGAGGGTAAAAGTGGGGAAGGGAAGGTAAGACATGGGGAAGAAGGGAGCAGGGGGGTCCCTGAGAGGGACCTTAGAAGGGCAGCTGTATAGGGTTAGGGGGAAGGGGTGGAGTATAGGGAGAAAAGGGAGGATGGGGGGGGGGGCGCTCCTCTTCCCGGCCCTATTACAACATCCAGGTCCAGCCAAGGTTCAACTCTGGTGGCTTACAGGTATAACTGTTACTGTGGAAAGTAAGATTTATATCTTCCCGTGGACTTAAAATGCGTCCAGCAGGCCCATGTGGTGGAGAATTTCTGTATGCGATCCTGGGAGGTATAGATTAGTTCCTCTATTTCCTCAATTTTAGCGATCCTTGTCAGCCAATCTCTAATAGTAGGGGTCTTATTGGAGCGCCAAAGCGCAGGGATGCAAAGTCTAGCGGCATTGACCATGTGCATGGCCAGAGATTTGTGATATGATCGTTTGGTCAGAGAAGTGTGATGGAGGAGATACTGAGCAGCATTAAAGTCAAGGGTGTATGTGGTGACTTGTGCTATAATGGCATGTACTTCTTTCCAAAATGGTTGAAGCATGGTGCATTCCCACCATATGTGAAGCATAGAGCCTTCTTCTTTATTACACCTCCAACACACGTTTGGGATTGAGGGAGAGAATTTATGTAAGCGGGAAGGTGTCCTATACCACTTTGTGATAATCTTGTAGCCATTTTCTTGAATGGCTACATTCAGTGAGCCTGTATGTGCATACGTGGCGATAGTACCCCAGTCATCGTCTGTGAAGGAGATTTGCAGGTCCCTACCCCATGATGCTTTAGGGGGGTCAGTCTGGGAAGTGTGGGAATCGTCTTGGAGGATAGAATAGATCTGGGATATTAGATGTCTTTGTGGTGTGGTTTGGGAATGAAGAGATTCGAATGGGGTGAGTCGTCTTGTCCAAACGTCAGTATGATTCTGGGAGGTAAAGAAGTGCCTTAATTGCCTATAGGTCCAGAAGGGGAATTCCCTCGTGAGTGAGGTATTTTTAAGTGCCTCATAGGATCTTAGTCGTCCATTGTGAAAGAAGTGCTGAGCTAAGACGTCATCATGTGGCCATTCTTGTATAAGAAACGTGGTCGACTCCCCTGGAGAGAAGTCAGGGTTTCCCCTCAAGGGGGTCAACGGACCCAAGTGTGAGGAGAGATGGTGGGAGGCTACCGTTTTCTTGAAGACCAGCAGTGAGGTGTAAATAAGCGGATGGGTCTTAACGGGGTGGGGCCAGTGCTTCGGTGAGAGCCAGGGAAGGGTGTGCAGTGGGTAACCTGAGAAAGAGCTTTCCAAGGCCACCCAAGTCTTTCCTCCTCTATGAGCTTTCCAGTCCACCAGTCTCGTCAGGTGGCATGCTAGGTAGTAATGGTATAAATCAGGTAGGGCAATGCCACCTTTAGTCTTAGGGCGCGTCAGGCGAGTGTATTTAATACGGGGGGCGGTGCCTCTCCAAATAAACAGTGTGCATAACTTCTTGTATGATAGGAAAAAAGATGGGGGCAATTGGATTGGGATTGTCTGTAGGAGATATAATATGCGTGTAAGAATTATCATTTTTATTAAGGCAGAGCGGCCAAACCATGACACATTAAGGTTCGCCCAGCTCTTCAAGTCAGCCTGGACTCTGGCTAGAGCCGACAGGTAGTTGTGGGCGTAGAGACCCGCCGTTCCCTTGGTGAGTTGAATACCAAGATAGGTGATCGCTTCCCTCTTCCACTGAAAGGGGAAGGAGTCTTGGCAGTGGGATACGTCCTGTGGGGGAAGAGAGATGTTGAGGGCGTGGGATTTAGAATAGTTGATTTTGAGGTTGGATAAGAATCCAAAATTCTTAATGTCCTCCAGGAGGTTAGGTAAAGATGTCCGGGGCGTTTGGAGGGTCAGTAAAATATCATCCGCGAATGCGGCAACCTTGTATTCCCTACGGTTAATAAAGATCCCTTGGATGTCTGTGTTGGCACGTATTCTGTTAAGAAGGGGTTCCAACGTTAGTACAAATATCAGTGGGGACAATGGGCATCCTTGTCGGGTGCCGTTACTGATGGGGAAGGCGTTTGACAGGAGGCCGTTGGCTCTCACCCTTGCGGAAGGGTTCGTATAAAGGGCATTGATATATGCGAGCATACGGGGGGGAAGGCCAATGACCCTCAAAACCTCCCGCATATAGTCCCAGGCCACCCTGTCAAACGCCTTCTCTGCGTCAAGCGAAAGAAGGAATCCCTCGGTCTCGCTTGTAGAGAGCCAGTGTTGGATATTTAAAGTCCGGATAGTATTGTCCCTAGCCTCTCTCCCCAGAACAAAACCTACCTGGTCGGGGGAGACGAGGCCAGGGACAAGAGGTGAGAGTCTATTTGCTATCATTTTAGCATAGATCTTGATATCCACATTCAATAGGGAAATGGGCCTGTAATTAGAGACCTGAGAAGGGTCTTTACCCTCTTTGGGGATAACGGCTATATGGGCTCCTAACATATGCCCCGCAGGGGTGGCGGGGTTCGCAAGAGAGTTCAGAGTCGTCAGCAATCGCGGAGAGAGTATGTCAGAAAAGCTTCTATAATAGGTAAGGGGGAAGCCATCAGGGCCCGGACTCTTGCCCGGCTTCATTTGTTTGATGGCGAGGGACAATTCCTCGGTGGAGAACGGTTGGTCTAAGTTCGTGGTTTGCTGTGGAGTAATAGGGTTGGGGCTATATTGAGATAAGAAGTCTCTTATTTGGGAAAGTCGGTCAGGAGAGTCAGGAGGCCCTGCGTTGGCCTCTGGTAGGTTATAGAGTGTAGAATAGAATTTTTCAAAGTGTGATGCTATGTCTTCATTTTTAGAGAGGAGAGATCCCTGATTGTCCTGGAGAGTGTGAATTATAGACGAGGTTTTAGCTGTTTGAATCGTGCGCGCTAACAGCCGCCCACTCTTATTGCCGTGTTCATAGAACACCCTATTTTGAAGGACATATCTACGTCTGGTTCGTTTGCCCAGTTCGTCTAACAAAGAAGAACGGGCGTATAAGAGGTCTTGCAGTGTGTTCTGCAGGGTCGATTGCTTATGTGTTGCTTCAAGTCGCTTGATTGTGCTAAGAAGGGACGTGATCCTTTCTTGGTGTTGTCGTTTGGCCTTAGCAGCCATGGAGATAAGTTCCCCTCTCAGTACACATTTATGTGCCTCCCAGAGTGAAATGGGTGAGACTTCAGGGGAGGTATTTTCCTGAAAGTAAAGGCGTAATTTGGCGTTTAGGTGTCGTAAATTTTCTGGGTCCTTTAAAAGGGAAGGGTTTAGCCTCCAGGTTTTGGATATCGTCTTAGAATCGGGGAAAGTAAGGGTCATTGTTATGGGATGGTGGTCGGAAAGGAACATTGGTTCTATCGTAGCTTGGGAGAGGAGTGAGAGGTCGGTCTGGGAGAGAAATATGTAATCTATTCTGGAGTATTTCTGATGTGGGTGGGAATAAAAGGTGTAGTCTTTGTCCAACGGGAACATGGTGCGCCAGGTGTCGTGGAGAGTCAAGTTCTGTAGTTGAATTCTAATCTGTCTTAGGGCTCGGTAAGGCAATGTCGAGGCTCCCGTAGAGCAGTCCAGGGCCGGGTTGAGTGGGACATTGAAGTCTCCCCCTAGAATTAGGATACCCTCCTTAAATGAGGACAAAAGATCACAAGCCTTCCTAAAGAAAGCCACTTGATGTTCATTCGGACAGTAGATATTAGCCACCGTAATAGGCTTAGAAGCGTATGTGCCTTTGATAAAGATATATCTACCATCCTGATCACTCATGGTATCAGTTAGGTGGAAATCAGCAAGTTTGGAAATAAGTACAGATACCCCCTTAGTCTTGGAAGTAGGGTTGGTGGAATGAAACGTGTGTTTGTATATATGGTTCGTCAGCTTAGGAATCGCATCGGAGCGGAAGTGTGTTTCCTGTAGCATGATAAAGTGTGCTTTATGTTTAGACAGGGCAGAAAGAACCTGTGATCTCTTCTCCGGGAGGTTCAGACCCTTCACATTAAGAGAGAGGCATTTCAGGGAGAGCTGTGTCTGCGAGTTCGAAACTTGCCTCATCGTGCTAGACTGCAAGGATCTGGGATTATGGTCGTGAGGAGAGGTGAGTATAGCGTGAAAGAAGGGAAAAAAAAAAGGGGGGGGTTTTCCTTCTGTATCTTAAAGTAAGTGGGGATTGACTGTATGTCTCAAAAATGGGGGGAGCAGGAAGAGGAGCGGCCCCGCGTAGGAAAGGGGGGGAAGAGGCGTAGAGAAGGGGAAGGGGGGGGAAAGGGAAGGGGGGGCAATGGCAGAAAAGGGAAAGGAGAATAAGGGGGGGGAAAGGAAGGAAGGAGGGGGAAGAAAGTTTTCAGGAATCCAAGTAGATTTCTGATAGGGATTTATACCGGAGGTGGGCGTAGGCGTGCCTATCCACCTAATGGGGGAGAGCCGGATGGTCAGCACGGGTCAATGCGACCGTCTGTGTGGGGACAGTGAGCTCGGGGAGGGTCAGGAGAAGTAGCACCGAGAAGGACGGGTATGGCAAACAGATAAGACAGAGGGATGTACGCATTGTACAGGGCAGTATGCAATATTAGATAGTGGCATGGGGACTAATTCGCAATGTAGGGTGCTTAGCTTAGCCGTCACCTGCTGTGTGTAAAAGCGGTCCTCCAAAACCAAAAATGAGGGCCTGTTCAGTATACAGCAGTGGAGGGAGGCCGTCGTATAAGCATGCGATGCATGGTAGTCTAGGGAACACATATAGGTAACCAGTATTGAAACTCAAATGCATCCTGAACATAAACATGTAAAGGCAAAATACCACAGGCATAAATAACATAACATAAAGTACGCCTATTTCAGGCCCCATAAATATGAGGAGAGAAAGAGAGCGTAAACAGGTGCTTAACAAAGTGGCAACATATTCGTCGAACGTGTCGTCTAAGGACCAACACGACAGCTGTGCAATCCCATACAGCAAACAAGCAAAAACAAAAACAAAAACAAAACAAAATAATAATCAGAGAAGGGGGGGGGGGGAAAGGGGAGGAGGAAAGGGGAGGGGGGCGAAGGAATGAACGTAGAGGGGTCCACAATCACCCTTACTGGAAAAGTCCTGAAGGTGAGATAGATGTAGGCATAGCCCTATTAGGGGGACAGGATTCCAAAATATGTCTCTAGCCTGCGAACAGGCAGGTGCCCGCACAGCGACAGTACCTGGATCTAAGTAGCTGAAGACGTCAGGGTGCTTGCTGTAAGCGTTCAACCAGAGATGTCGTCCACTCGGGGTGGAGAGAGTTAGATGGGTCTTCCAAAGCAGCCAGCTTTACAAGGTGTGAAGAGTCAACGGCTTTTCTTGCCTAGAGCTGGTTGGAGAGAAAAACAAAAAGAAAAAAAAAAGAAAAAAAAAAAGGGGGGGGGGGGGACGGAGATAGCACCTAAGGCAGGTGCCTGTAAAGGTGGGACTGGTAAGTTCTGTCGCTGTCCTCGGACGGGGCCTTGAGGAGGAGAAAAAAAAGGTGACAAGGCATACTAGTCATTGTGGCGATCTCGTCTCGGGGTGTCAGCCAGGTGTGCACTGCGAGAGGAGGGGTCCCTTCTGGACTGGCGGTCTCCAGGTGAGGTGGGATCCAATCTGCGGCGTCTGGAGCTCGGTCGCTGGCTCTTGGGCGATGCGTTGAGGGCCACTGATTTCCACGGCTCAGTAGGGAAGTAAAAGGCACACCAATCCGGGATATCCACCAGCGGTATGTCTGTTCACAAAACATAGGTAAGTCCTCTGGGGTCCTGAGCAGTGTGGTGCGCCCTCTGGAGGTAGCCGAAAGACAGAATGGGAATTTCCATCTATATTGGATATTGCGTGTTTGCAGTATGTCTAGCAGGGGGCGTAACGTGCGCCTGTTCTGCAAAGTTATTTGTGAGAGATCCTGGAAAAGTTTTACCTCTGCTCCGTTGAATAAAATACGTCCCCGTTCTCTTGCCTTTCTGAGGATTTCTTCCTTAAGAGGGAAGTTAACAATACAGCAGATAATGTCTCTAGGGGGATCGGAGTCCCGAGGGGGGGGTCTCAGCGCACGGTGGATGCACTCCATCTCAATCGGGGTGTCTGCAGGCCGGTCCAGCAGGTTATTAAAAATGGCACAGACTGTTTGCGGCATGGCGGCCGCATCTACCCCTTCTGGGACCCCCCTCAATCTAAGGTTGTGTCTGCGGCCCCTATTGTCCAAGTCTTCCACTTGGCGATGGAGCTCAAAGATATGGGGAAGTTGTGAGTCAAAAGATCGTTGCACTTGCCTGATAGCTGCAGCCTGTAGCTGGGAAGTGTCTTCTACTGCTGCTAGGCGGTGATTCATAGCATGAATGTCCGTCTTCAGTTCGGCAATGGCAGAGGTCAGGGTATGTTTAATGTCCAGCGCAACGTTCTGCAGATCCCTCTGGAGATCCAGGAGGCTAGGCACCTTAGTGGACTGTCCAGATCATATACTAGGTGAAATCCCCCTTGTTGAGCTTCTGAGGTTTTTAGCAAGTAGACCCCCCCCAGCTTTAGCTCTAGTAAGATCTCAGCTGGAATGCCTGGGAGGGCTGTAGTCTTCTTTGGGTAGCTCCAGGCTTCTGGGTATTTATGCTCACTCCCAGCCCCCATCTGAGCACCCTTCCCCTGAAGATTGACTGAGATAGCATAAATATTCTCCAGTAAGCAGGGTGAAGCAATCCAACATGCAGCCATTGAAACGCAGAGACCAGCCTAAAGTAATCACAAACTGCTCCACTAATTACAGAGGAGCCAAAAGAAAAAAAAAAAAGAAAAAAGCCAAAACTTTACTTAACCAACCTAGCAACCTATTTTGGAGGATGCTACAAAGTTATGGAGTGCTGTTTGTGTCATCAGGTCCATCAGGAATTGGAACATACATGACCTCTGTTCTTTCCGGCACATATAATATACTCTATGGGATACTTCTGTTTGGGGATTAGCAGTCCAGCTAAGTAGCTACAATAATTATCTGATTCTACATGTACTGATGGCTTGAGTCCTTCAGGACAGTTTTTCAATCCTTGGTACAGAAGAGTAATACTGGGCCACGTCTCCATAAAATCAGATATTATCCAGATTTATAAAACCTCAAACTCTCCTGGGCCTTCTGATCTGTGCCCATCTTCAAGTTCTTATTGCTAAAACTGAAGCGGAAATTAACAGAAGCCTTATTTCTTTTAAAAAGGCTGGTTCCTGGAACCTCCGACACCAATGCTTTCTGAGTCACTGACCCCGAACACGTATGCAAATCACAAATTTTGACTTCAGTTTGACTTCACTTGCGTCATGCTTCCTGAAACTGCTTGATTTAGAAGAAGTGAGTCTAGGGAACTGACATGATGGCTAGGCAACCTGCATTTTCAGATGGAAAGGACAGCAGGGCAACCTGTATATGTCTGTAATACCAATCATACACTAGCCATTCCCATTTAAAGTTCTCTCATTTAGTCCTATGGATTGAAGGAGAGAAATCATTCCACTCTCCACCCATGCCAAATAGTGAGGATGGAGGACCTGCAACTGTCTAAATACCTGAACAGTGACCTCATATGATTGGGTGCAGTCAGTGTCCGGGTGCCAATTTTTCACCTGGCTGCCTTTGTGCTGACACAGCAGGGAATTGTATGACATTTGAGCCATCTATGGCCAGCTTTATTCATGCGCTAGAATTGGCAACATCATTGCTGATCACACGGTTCTGGCATTACTCTACAAACCGGTCTTGATGTTCCCTTACCTGAGGCCCTTGAGAAAGATCTAGAATACCCAATGATTCAATAACTAGAAATGTATCTATTTTTAGTATAAAACGCATTCCTTCTTGTTTGTTCTATCACAATATCAAAGCATAGAGCCAAGTTGAGAAGATCTGAGATCAGGGCCATCTTTAAGGCAGGGCAAAAGGAGCAGCTGCCCTGGGCCCTGTCATTGTTGTGGGGTCCAAAGCAGCTGCTTCATACTTGCCAGCTATCCCAGTTAAAAATCGCCTTGTCCATTGAAGTTTTAGTCCTGTACTGTGTCCCGATATCTCAGTGTGAAGTGCTGGTAATGCTCGCCTGCAGATCATGTGTTTACATATAAAAAAACAGCTTTCATAAGTAAATAGCTGCAGCAGGAGGCATTGATATGTAAATAAAGGTGGCATTCATATGTATATCATGCCACCCTGCAGTGAGGAGATGATGTGCTGTAACCTCTAGCAGCCAATCAGTGAGTAGCGTTACTGTACAGTAATCTCTAGCAACCAATAAACAAGCAGAAATAATGTGCTGTAACCTCTAGCAACCAGTCAGTAAGCAGTAATGATATGCTTTAACCACTGGCAACCAATCGCAATTGTTGCCTGATCTGATATAGTAAACTGATTTTAGGTCTAGCTGCTATTTATTGTATGTCTCAGAGCAGCTGGAGAGTGAAACTGAATAGGGGGCCCAAGAAATTTTTTGCCCAGGGTCCAATCAGTATTAAAGACAGCTCTGTCTGAGATGTGTTGTGTTTTCTGCTCTATTCCAGCTCTTTGCCTTGATTTGGTGTAAAAAGATTTTTATACTACAGATAGACGATTTATTATATAATGTCCTAATGACTAATGGAACGAGTCCGTCGAAACAATTCGACCGTGTGTAGGCTCAATTGGACCTTTGCTTGCCAAAAATCCGGCGGACTTTAGAAATAGAACATGTTTTAAATTTTCCCGCCGGAACTCCGCCGGACCCAGAAATCCATTGGTGTGTATGCTAGTCCGACTGACAAAAACCGATGCTAGGGCAGCTATTGGCTACTAGCTATGAACTTCCTTATTCTAGTTCGGTCGTACGTCATCACGTTCATGAGTAGGGATGAGCCGAACACCCCCCTGTTCGGTTCGCACCAGAACCTGCGAACAGACCTAAACTTCGTGTGAACTTTAGAACCCTATTAAAGTCTATGGGACTCGAACGTTCACAATCTAAAGTGCTCATTTTAAAGGGTAATATGCAGGTTACTGTCCTAAAAAGTGTTTGGGGACCCGGGTCCTGCCCCAGGGGACATGGATCAATGCAAAAAAAAGTTTTAAAAATGGCCGTTTTTTCAGGAGCAGTGATTTTAATAATGATTAAAGTGAAACAATAAAAGTGTAATATTCCTTTAAATTTCGTAGCTGGGGGGTATCTATAGTATGCCTGTGAAGGGGCGCATGTTTCTGGTGCTTAGAACTGTCCCTGCACAAAGTGTCATTTGTGCAGGAAAAAAAGTCTTTTAACCACTTAAGGTATTGCCAATATACGTGATCAGAATGGCACAGGCAGGCACAATCACGTAGATCTACGTGCCTGCCTTCCAGCGGGTGGGGGGTCCGATCGGACCCCCTCCCGCTGGATACGGTGGTCCATTTCCCTCCAGCAGCGATCCGTGATGAGGGGATGGCCGTTGGTTTTCGGCCACCCCCTCTGGATCGCTCCTGGCCAATGACAAACTTCCTCCCACTGTGTATTGTTTACACAGGAAGGAGGAAGTGATGTCATTCTCCTCGGGGCGGTCTTTTTGACCGGACTACGAGGAGAAGACTAATAGTAAGTGTGCACCAACACTACACTGACATGTAGGTACACACAGGCACACAAACCCCCCCCGATCCCCCCCCCCCCGATCGCCCCCCGATCGTCCCCCGCCCCCCCTCCCCCCCCAGTCACAGTGTCACTGATTGCATTGATCATTTCTTTACTGATCACTGCATTCAGTGTCAGTTGTAAAAGTAAAAACTGTCAGGGCAGTTAGTGTTAGGTCCAGGGTAGCCCCCTATCACCCCCCAATAAAGATTTAACCCCCTGATTGCCCCTAGAGTTAACCCTTTCACCCCCTTTTGCCAGTGTCACTAAGCGATCATTTTTCTGATCGCTGCAGTAGTGTCGCAAGTGTCGGTAGGTAGCTAGTTATTTTTTTAGGTTTTTATAGCGCTAGGTACCCCGATATACTACCCAATAATGGTTTTAACATCCTGATTGCCCCTAGTTAACCCTTTCACCCCCTTTTGCCACTGTCACTAAGCGATCATTTTTCTGATCGCTGCATCAGTGTCGCTACTGTCGCTAGGTAGCTAGTTATTTTTTTAGGTTCACCGCCAGGTTTTTATAGCGCTAGGTACCCCGATATACTACCCAATAATGGTTTTAACATCCTGATTGCCCCTAGTTAACCCTTTCACCCCCTTTTTCCACTGTCACTAAGCGATCATTTTTCTGATCGCTGCATTAGTGTTGCTACTGTCGCTAGGTAGCTAGTTATTTTTTTAGGTTCACCACCAGGTTTTTATATCGCTAGGTACCCTGATATACTACCCAATAATGGTTTTAACATCCTGATTGCCCCTAGTTAACCCTTTCACCCCCTTTTGCCACTTTCACTAAGCGATCATTTTTCTGATCGCTGCATCAGTGTCGCTACTGTCGCTAGGTAGCTAGTTATTTTTTTAGGTTCACCGCCAGGTTTTTATAGCGCTAGGTACCCCGATATACTACCCAATAATGGTTTTAACATCCTGATTGCCCCTAGTTAACCCTTTCACCCCCTTTTGCCAGTGTCACTAAGCGATCATTTTTCTGATCGCTGCATCAGTGTCGCTACTGTCGCTAGGTAGCTAGTTATTTTTTTAGGTTCACCGCCAGGTTTTTATATCGCTAGGTACCCCGATATACTACCCAATAATGGTTTTAACATCCTGATTGCCCCTAGTTAACCCTTTCACCCCCTTTTGCCAGTGTCACTAAGCGATAATTTTTCTGATCGCTGCATCAGTGTCGCTACTGTCGCTAGGTAGCTAGTTATTTTTTTAGGTTCACCGCCAGGTTTTTATAGCGCTAGGTACCCCGATATACTACCCAATAATGGTTTTAACCCCCTGATTGCCCCTAGTTAACCCTTTCACCAGCGATCACAGTATAAGTGTCACTGGTGACGCTGGTTAGCCAGTTAGTTATTTAGGTTCCCCGTCAGGTTTTTATATAGCGCCAGGGACCCCCATATACTACCTAATAAAAATTTGAACCCCCTGATTGCCCCTAGTTAACCCTTTCACCACTGATCACCGTATAAGTGTTACGGGTGACTCTGGTTAGTTTGCTTTTTATAGCATCAGGGCACCCACCATTTATTACCCAATAAAGGTTTAACCCCCTGATCACCCAGCGGGTGATATCAATTAGGTTTTAGGGTCAGGGTCTGCGTCGCCCCAGGCAGCGCTAGGTTAGTGCCAGTACCGCTAACACCCACGCGCAAAGCATACACCTCCCGTAGTGCTATAGAATCTGAACAGATCAATATCTGATCTGATCAGATCTATACTAGCGTCCCCAGCAGTTCAGGGTTCCAAAAAAACGCATTGTTAGCGGGATCAGCCCAGATACCTGCTAGCCCCTGCGTTTTGCCCCTCTGCCCAGCCCACCCAAGTGCAGTATCGATCGATCACTGTCACTTACAAAACACTAAACACATAACTGCAGCGATCGCAGAGTCAGGCCTGATCCCTGCGATCGCTAACAGTTTTTTTGGTAGCATTTTATATTTAAATCCGGAAGGCGGTGCTTGGTTTTCGGGGTCCCGTACGTGGCTAGGCTCCCAAAAAGTTCCCCACATGTGGTATCCCCGTACTCGGGAGAAGCAGCAGAATTTATTTTGGGGTGTAATTTGACTTACGCCCATAGCATGTGTGAGCAATATATCATTTAGTGACAACTTTGTGCAAAAAAAAAAAGTTTGTAATATTCCCGCATTTTTTGGCAAAATATAAAATATTCCATGGACTCAACATGCCTCTCAGTAAATAGCTTGGGGTGTCTACTTTCCAAAATGGGGTCATTTTGGGGGGTTTTGTGCTATTTTGGCATTTTTTGGCCTTCGAAACTGTGATAGGTAGTGAGGAGTTAAATCAAAAATTTGCACCCTTAGAAATCCTGAAGGTGGTGGTTGGTTTTCGGGGTGCCGTGCGCGACTAGACTTCCAAAAAGTCCCACACATGTGGTATCCCCATACTCGGGAGAAGTAGCGGAATATATTTTGGCATGTGTGAGCAATATATCATTTAGTGACAACTTTTTGTAAAAAAAAAAATTATTTTTTTATTTTTTGTCGTTATTCAATCCCTTGGGACAAAAAAAAAAATATTCAATGGTCTCAACATGGCCCTCAGCAAATAGCTTGGGGTGTCTACTTTCCAAAATGGGGTCATTTGGGGGGGTTTTGTGCCATCTTGGCATTTTATGGCCTTCAAAACTGTGATAGGTAGTCATAGGTAGTGAGGGGTAAAATAAAAAATGTATGCCCTTAGAAATCCTGAAGGCGGTGCTTGGATTTCGGGGTCCCGTACGCGGCTAGGCTCCTAAAAAGTCCCACACATGTGGTATCCCCGTACTCAGGAGAAGCAGCAGAATGTATTTTGGGGTGTCATTTCACATATGCCCATAGCATGTGTGAGCAATATATCATTTAGTGACAACTTTGTGCAAAAAAAAAAAAGTTTGTAATATTCCCGCAACTTGTGGCAAAATATAAAATATTCCATGGACTCAACATGCCTCTCAGTAAATAGCTTGGGGTGTCTTCTTTCCAAAATGGGGTCATTTTGGGGGGTTTTGTGCTATTTTGGCATTTTATGGCCTTCGAAACTGTGATAGGTAGTGAGGAGTTAAATCAAAAATTTGCACCCTTAGAAATCCTGAAGGTGGTGATTGGTTTTCGGGGTGCCGTGCGCGACTAGACTCCCAAAAAGTCCCACACATGTGGTATCCCCGTACTCAGGAGAAGTAGCGGAATATATTTTGGGGTGCAATTCCACATATAACCATGGCATGTGTGAGCAATATATAATTTAGTGACAACTTTTTGTAAAATTTTTATTTTTATTTTTTTTGTCATTATTCAATCCCTTAGGACAAAAAAAATAAATATTCAATGGGCTCAACATACCCATCAGCAATTTCCTTGGGGTGTCTACTTTCCAAAATGGGGTCATTTGGGGGGGGGTTTGTACTGCCCTGCCATTTTAGCACCTCAAGAAATGAGATAGGCAGTCATAAATTAAAAGCTGTGTAAATTCCAGAAAATGTACTCTAGTTTGTAGACGCTATAACTTTTGCGCAAACCAAAAAATATACGCTTATTGACATTTTTTTTACTAAAGACATGTGGCTGAATACATTTTGCCCTCAATGTATGACTAAAATGTAGTTTATACGATTTTTCTTATAACAAAAAGAAGAAAATATCTTTTTTTTTCAAAATTTTCGCTCTTTTTCCATTTATATCGCAAAAAATAAAAATCGCAGAGGCAATCAAATACCATCAAAAGAAAGCTCTATTTGTGGGAAGAAAAGGACACAAATTTCGTTTGGGTGCAATATTGCATGACCGCGCAATTACCAGTTAAAGCAGTGCAGTGTGAAATTGGAAAAAGACCTCTGGTCCTTAAGGTGTTTATTGGTCCGGAGCTGAAGTGGTTAAAATCACTTGCAGCTATTGTCGGGTCCCGTAATACAGAGAACACTCAATGAGTGTTCTCTGCATTAGCCGACAATTCATTCATTCATTCATTGATAAAAAAAAAAAAAAAAAAAAAAAGCGTGGGGGTTCCCCTAAATTCAATTACCAGGCCCTTCAGGTCTGACATGGATATTAAGGGGAACCCCGTGTCAAATAAAAAAAAAAAATTGACGTGGGGGTCCCCCTAAATATCCATAACCAGACCCTTCAGGTCTGATATGGATATTAAGGGGAACCCCGCATCAAATTTAAAAAAAAATTGACGTGGGGGTCCCCCTAAAAATCCATACCAGACCCTTTATCCGAGCACGCAACCTGGCAGGCTGCAGGAAAAGAGGGGGGACGAGAGAGCGGCCCACCCTCCCTCCTGAACCGTACCAGGCCACATACCCTCAACATTGGGAGGATGCTTTGGGGGTCTGTGACCCCTCAAAGCACCTTGTCCCCATGTTGATGAGGACAAGGGCCTCATCCTCACAACCCTGGCCGTTGGTTGTGAGGGTCTGCCGGCGGGGGGCTTATCAGAATCTGGAAGCCCCCTTTAACAAGGGGACCCCCAGATCCCGCCCCCCCTGTTTGAAATGGTAAGGGGGTACAAAAGTACCCCTACCATTTCACAAAGAAAGTGTCAAAATGGTTAAATAAGACAAACACACTTTTGAAAAATTCCTTTATTAAAAATTAAAAAAAATAAAAAAAAGATTCCAGCGGTGCTAATCCACTCTTGCTATCTAGCGACGGGTCTTCGGGGTCCAGCAATGGATGATCATATCCAGCGACAGGGGATCTCTCAGTCCAGCGCTATCCATACATCCTTCTTCTGTCTCCACTCCGGAGACACTGCAGAGATCCCAGCGCTGACGTTTCTTATATTAGGAGGGCGGGGCCACCCGTCACCTGACCCCGCCCCTCTGACGCTGGAGAGGGAAGCCCGGGGTTCCCCAGTGACGTGTGGGTGACCCCGCCCCCTCTGATGTAATGCAGGTTTCCGTTACATCAGAGGGGGCGGGGTCACCCACACGTCACTGGGGAACCCCTGGCTTCCCTCTCCAGCGTCAGAGGGGCGGGGTCAGGTGACGGATGGCCCCGCCCTCCTAATATAAGAAACGTCAGCGCTGGGATCTCTGCAGTGTCTCCGGAGTGGAGACAGAAGAAGGATGTATGGACAGCGCTGGACTGAGAGATCCCCCGTCGCTGGATATGATCATCCATCGCTGGACCCCGGAGACCCGTCGCTGGATAGCAAGAGTGGATTAGCACCGCTGGAATCTTTTTTTTATTTTTTTTATTTTTAATAAAGGAATTTTTCAAAAGTGTGTTTGTCTTATTTAACCATTTTGACACTTTCTTTGTGAAATGGTAGGGGTACTTTTGTACCCCCTTACCATTTCAAACAGGGGGGGGGCGGGATCTGGGGGTCCCCTTGTTAAAGGGGGCTTCCAGATTCTGATAAGCCTCCCGCCCGCAGACCCTCACAACCAACGGCCAGGGTTGTGAGGATGAGGCCCTTGTCCTCATCAACATGGGGACAAGGTGCTTTGAGGGGTCACAGACCCCCAAAGCATCCTCCCAATGTTGAGGGTATGTGGCCTGGTACGGTTCAGGAGGGAGGGGGGGGGAGCGATATTTAGGGGGACCCCCACGTCAATTTTTTTTAAAATTTGATGCGGGGTTCCCCTTAACCACTTTCAGACCGGACCATTTTGCTGGTCAATGACCAGAGGTCTTTTTACAATTTGGCACTGCGCTGCTTTAACTGGTAATTGCGCGGTCATGCAATGTTGTACACAAACAAAATTTGCGTCCTTTTCTTCCCACAAATAGAGCTTTCTTTTGATGGTATTTGATTGCCTCTGCGATTTTTATTTTTTGCGATATAAACGTAAAAAGACCGCAAATTTTTGAAAAAAATGATATTTTCTACTTTTTGTTATTAGAAAAATCCAATAAACTCAATTTTAGTCATACATTTAGGCCAAAATGTATTCAGCCACATGTCTTTGGTAAAAAAAAAGTCAATAACTGTATATTTATTGGTTTGCGCAAAAGTTGTCACATCTACAAACTAAGGTACGTTTTCTGGAATTTACGCAGCTTTTAGTTTACGACTGCCTATCTCATTTCTTGAGGTGCTAAAATGGCAGGGCAGTACAAAACCCCCCCAAATGACCCCATTTTGGAAAGTAGACCCCCTAAGGAAATTGATAAGTGGCATGTTGAGCCCATTGAATATTTTATTTTTTTGCCTCAAGCGATTGAATAATGACAAACAATTTTTTTTTTTTTTTTTTTTACACAAAGTTGTCACTAAATGATATATTGCTCACACATGCTATGGGCATATGTGAAATGACACCCCAAAATAAATTCTGCTGCTTCTTCTGAGTACGGGGATACCACATATGTGGGGCTTTTTGGGAGCCTAGCCGCGTACGGGGCCCCGAAAACCAAGCACCGCCTTCAGGCTTTCTAAGGGCGTAAATTTTTGATTTCACTTCTCACTACCTATTACAGTTTTGAAGGCCATAAAATGCCAAGATGGCACAAAACCCCCACAAATGACCCCATTTTAGAAAGTAGACACCCCAAGCTATTTGCTGAGAGGCATGTTGAGTCCATGGAATATTTTATATTTTGCCACAAGTTGCGGGAAAATTACAAACTTTAATTTTTTTTAATTTTTTTTTCACAAAGTTGTCACTAAATGATATATTGCTCACACATGCCATGGGCATATGTGAAATGACACCCCAAAATAAATTCTGCTGCTTCTCCTGAGTACGGGGATACCACATGTGTGGGATTTTTTGGGAGCCTAGCCGCGTACGGGGCCCCGAAAGCCAAGAACCGCCTTCAGGTTTTCTAAGGGCGTAAATATTTGACTTCACTCCTCACTACCTATTACAGTTTTGAAGGCCATAAAATGCCAAGATGGCACAAAACCCCCACAAATGACCCCATTTTAGAAAGTAGACACCCCAAGCTATTTGCTGAGAGGCATGTTGAGTCCATGGAATATTTTATATTTTGCCACAAGTTGCGGGAAAATTACAAACTTTTTTTTTTTTTCCACAAAGTTGTCACTAAATGATATATTGCTCACGCATGCCATGGGCATATGTGAAATGACACCCCAAAATAAATTCTGCTGCTTCTCCTGAGTACGGGGATACCACATATGTGGGACTTTTTGGGAGCCTAGCCGCGTACGGGGCCCCGAAAACCAAGCACCGCCTTCAGGCTTTCTAAGGGCGTTACAGGTTTGAAGGCCATAAAATGCCAAGATGGCACAAACCCCCCCCAAATGACCCCATTTTGGAAAGTAGACACCCCTAAATTCAGGGGTACACTAGTGAGACTAGGTAATAAATGGCGGGTGCCCTGAAACTATAAAAAAATAACTAACCAACCAGCGTCACCTGTAACAGTTATATGGTGATCACTGGTGAAAGGGTTAACTAGGGGGCAATCAGGGGGCTTTATGCGGTAGTATATGGGGGTCCCTGGCGCTATAAAAAGCTGCGGCGAACCTAAATACCTACCTGCCTAACTAGCGTCACCTGTGACACTAATACAGCGATCAGAAAAACGATCGCTTATTAGGCTGGGTTCACACTGGAGCGATGCGGGAACGCCACGAATCCGCGGCGGTTTCCCGCATCGCATGCCTCCCGGCGGCAGTTCACACTGCCCTATGCGAACTGCTGGGAGTGTCAGTGAAAAGTTAATGACACCCCCAGATCAGTTCGCATATCGCAGTGCGATCTGCAAACTCGGATCGCATGGTGTGAACACCCATGCGATCCGATTCTGCTGCGGACCAAAAAAAGGGTCCCGTGCGAGTTTGCGGCGGGTGCGGCGGGTGCGACGCAAATTCAGCCATACTATCTGTATGGCTGAACTCGAATCGCACAGAGATCGGATGTGATTTGCACTGCAGTGCGGTGCGAATCACATCCGTTCTCATAAACTGCTGCAATGTGAACCCAGCCTTAGTGACACTGGCGACGGGGGGTGATCACGGGGTTAAACCTTTATTGGGGGGGTTAGGGGGGTACCTTAGAACTAAAGGGGGCTAACCCTAACTGCCCTAACAGTTATTACAGTCACAAATGACACCAATGCAAAAAAAATAAAAAATGACATTGGTGTCACTGTGACTGGGGGGCAGTGGTAATTGGGGTGGTGATCGGGGGGGTGTGAGTGTGCCTGGCATGTTCTACTGTGTAGTGTCGTGTTGGTGCAACTCACCGATCCTCTCTCCTCGGTGTCGGAACGAAAAATACCGACACGGAGGAGAGATTACATCACTTCCTCTCCTGTGTTTACATTACAGGAGAGGAAGTGATGTCACGGAGCATTTTCATTCGTCGGGAGCGATCGCGAGGGGGTGGCCATGAATGAATGGCCGCCCCCTCATCCCGGATCGCTCCCGAATGAATACCGACCGCCGCAGGCACCGGGGGGGGCCCGATCGGGCCCCCCACCCGCGGGAAGGCAGGGACGTACAGGTACGCCCATATGCCTGCCAGTGCCATTCTGTCGACGTACATCGTCGTGCGGCGGTCGGCAAGTGGTTAATATCCATATCAGACCTGAAGGGTGTGGTTATGGATATTTAGGGGGACCCCCACGTCAATTTTTTTTAAAATTTGACACGGGGTTCCCCTTAATATCCATGTCTGACCTGAAGGGCCTGGTAATTGAATTTAGGGGAACCCCCACGCTTTTTTTTTTTTTTTTTTATCAATGAATGAATGAATTGTCGGCTAATGCAGAGAACACTCATAATAGCTGCAAGTGATTTTAAAAGACTTTTTTTCCTGCACAAATGACACTTTGTGCAGGGACAGTTCTAAGCACCAGAAACATGCGCCCCTTCACAGGCATACTATAGATACCCCCCAGCTACGAAATTTAAAGGAATATTACACTTTTATTGTTTCACTTTAATCATTATTAAAATCACTGCTCCTGAAAAAACGGCCGTTTTTAAAACTTTTTTTTGCATTGATCCATGTCCCCTGGGGCAGGACCCGGGTCCCCAAACACTTTTTAGGACAGTAACCTGCATATTACCCTTTAAAATTAGCACTTTAGATTTCTCCCATAGACTTGTATAGGGTGTTCCGGCTTTTCGAATTTGCTGCGAACAGCCCAAATTGTTTACTGTTCGCTGAACAGGCGAACAGGCAATGTTCGAGTAGAACATGAGTTCGACTCGAACTCGAAGCTCATCCCTATTCATGACCAGTGTAGTTCAGAGGTACCCAACTTGCCTCTTACTGCTATACCACTTGTACTCCAACATCCCCATTTCTTACCCTTCTAAAATGATGAGACCACACCTTAATTTTGGAGTATAAATGGCCATAGCAGCCTATTTATTATTCACACCATATAAATAACTCCAATATCAAATATATACCGAAATATCACCGCCGTAACAACTTGTTCAACTCCAGTCTGTTGGTCTTTGACGGCACCCCCGAACTCCAACACATATTCCACCAATACACTGCGGGACCTTTTTCCACACGATAGGCCTCCAGCGGATAATCAGCTCGGAGACAACCCCCTTCCCACAGTGCAACCATTACAGTATTCCAGCTAACCTTTCGCTGGAATACACCGGAGGGGCACATACTACCGATGAGCCCCCCACCCCTTTCCATCACATATGTTTACTGCCACCGTCAAAAACCAACAAAACACCGCCAATCCACAGCTGCCATGACGATCATCTGCCATGCTCCTGAAAGAAAGAAAATACATAAACCAACAAACACAGACAACATATAGGGAGGGTGGGTGGGAAAAACTGCCTCCTCCTTTCTTTCTCCAGAACTTTCTGTTTCCCATCCCAGCCCCGCCTCCTCCTTATATATTACCACGCCCCCTTGGACTTTTCTCACTGTCCCCCTATTAACCCATGCATTGTCTCCGCTAAACACACGGTCATGCCCGGCCCTGCACTACTTTTTCTTTTCTCTCTTTTCCGTTCCGGGCCTCACTAATCCGTCGGACTTTGGTGTGATTGTGTGTGTCCAAGTCCATTCATTCAGAAAGTCCACCGGAACCCCCGCTGAAAGTTCGTCGGGAAGACTGTCGGACCTAGTCCATCAAAAAGTCCGATCATGTGTACACGGCATAAGACACAGTTGGGTTGTAATATGGAAAAAACTAAGATTTAGACTGCAATGTACCCCAGCAGCTCATAACAGAGGAAGATTTCTATTAATTTACTCAGGAAGTCTGGTGGTGGTGGTGGTGATTATTTGTTTTTCTGGGTGAGCTTCCTGACTTCAGCCAAATTGTTATTATTTTGGTTTGGATGGAGTTGGAGCGATTCAGAGCCTTGGCCAGGTTTTTATTGCCTTTTGTGTCCTTGCTGGGAAAAATTACCCCGACTTCCTGTAAGGAAAAGAAATGATGAAGATCCTTTGCAATTGGGACATGGACAACAACAAAAAAACATTTTCAGTAGAGCAGTGAATGTGGAAAATGTCTACCAAAGGTTTTATCACTCTGTGTGTCTTCCTGTCCCCTGTTTCTCGAGAAGTGAATGAAATTCTCCCCAAGGGGGGCCACAGACAGAAATAGAAAACCCCTTCTCCACTTCCTCCAAAACTTAAAAGATAAGTTCATCATTAGTAACATGGTAAACCCATATTTAGGATATAACATGTAACATGACACTATGCAGCAACCACCCTACTCTCCTTAACCTCCCATAACAGTGGGTGGGGGTTCTTCTCCCCACTGATGAGCACACTTGAAGTTCATTGACATTGCCTCAAGCTTTGTACCTGAAAGCCTGTATGGAGGCACAGGCAAGGGCACTGAAAGGAGAGTGTGCAGGACTTTGACATTGCACCCATGATCTTCTAATCATAGGTTCCACAGACTCCTGCTACCTCAAAGACTAACCACTTGCTGACCCCTCTGACAGCACTGGTGGAGTCACATGACTGGACAGAGGAAGCGTGCACATCACCGTTGGTCAACTTGGGGTACATCACTTGGTGGTTGTTGAGGTAGCCGGACCTCTTGAACTGTAGTTTCCAATTACCCAACAAAAATGAGATGTTCTGTGAGATATCTCTAGTGGTTCCTCATTGTGTGTTGGTATCTTAGTCTCTCCACAGCCAGATGTCTCCGCTCCCACATACGCATCGGTTAACAAACCCAAGAAAGTGAAGAACAACAAGAATCCTGCCACGACAGAGAAAGGTAGCACTTTTGTATAAACATAACATGAACATAACAAATGGAATGTTATAATGGGGGTTGAGGGATGGACATCTCCAACAGAACAACACTCATCTTCCTAACAGTGTTCCTTCTTCGTACCTGTTGGGGAAAGATTGGATGTCATTGCCATCTTTGGGTAGACTTCACTTCACTTTCTGTCTGAGAAACACAGCAGGGAGTAAAGGAAATGCCCTCTTAGATGGTTGTCACCAGAACAGGTGTCAACATTTGAACCTTTCCTCTCTATTCAGGTTTTAATGACAACAGGAACATTTTGGTTTTCCGATCATTTTCTTTTTTGCCCCAGAAGCAAAAAATGGAGAGTAAATACCCGTAATAAGAACCTAACAGGCATTCTAAGCCCCTGTACACACGGTCGGAGATTCCGACAACGAAATCCGTCGGATTTTGTCTGACGGATTTTGTCCAAAACTGTTGTATACACACGGTCGGACGAAGTTGTCGGAAAATCCGACTTGATGACGTTATTTCGTTACGACGGGACTATGTTCAGGCTAGTAGCCAATAGCTTTGATGTAGGAATTTGATCTGAGCATGCGTGGCACTTTGTCCGAACGGAATTCTCTACACCTAATCGGAGTATGTCCGATCAGAGCATTTTGTCGGAAAATATTTCCGGCAAGTTGGAAAAGTTGGTCCGACGGATATTCCGACTAAAACAGTCCGATGCAGACCAAACACAGTCGGATTATCCGACGACACGTTCCGATAAGACTCATTCCGAGAGATTCTCCGACCGTGTGTACAAGGGCTTAGATGGTTGTCACCAGAACAGGTGTCAACATTTGAACCTTTCCTCTCTATTCAGGTTTTAATGACAACAGGAACATTTTGGTTTTCCGATCATTTTCTTTTTTGCCCCAGAAGCAAAAAATGGAGAGTAAATACCCGTAATAAGAACCTAACAGCCATTATAACTCTTCTGCTCCCATGTAAAACAAAAAAAAAAAGACATTCTGATGGAGTTCCAGTTATAGAAAGCCATGGGATGAAATTCCTAATTGCTTGGCCATCAAGCTGACCCTCTGGCATCAATACCCATCTGTATTTTTTTTGTAGATCAGTGTCTCAAAGTAGCAAAGCCAACTGGTCAGAAATGGCAGCTCAATGTTGCTTTGATTAAAAGTTCACATTAAACTATCATCCATCATACAACAAATTCCATTGGCTCTGATATGTTGAGTATATCAATACATTTTTACATCATAAAGTATCTGCGTAGTGTCCCCCTTTCCTAAATAAAGGATGTTGATATGGATGCAAATCACACATAGATAGCAGTGTTGGAGGACTTTGTCCTACAAGTAAAAGGGGAGTTTTCATGTCTGAGCAGGCAGCTCAGTAGAAAGGTCTGATGTTATATTCAGTATAGGAGGTTTATATGTCATTTTATCCCAGCAGAAAGCTCAGTATGAGGGTGTGATGTCATATTCTATACAGAGAATTTACATGTCATGTTATCCCAGTCTCTACACAGGCAGAAGATAAGAGTTTACTGTACACTCCTATCAATAAACCCAACAAGTCAGCACAGAAGGACAACACAACCACCACCAAGACCCAACAAGGTGGGAATTATATCATCACCTAAATACTAAAGAGGACCTGTTGTTCAAATGTAAACCACCCAATGTTATTTTTACTTTTGGAGCAACGTCTAAATTCTGATGCACACTAACCACTTTATACATCTTTAGGCCAATGAGGTGAAAGTTGGCAGCGTAGGGATTACTTTTAGAGCTGATGGAGTAAAGACAAGGTGTGTTGTCATATCACGTCATCACTCAGAGCCATTGTGGTGAAAGCAGTGTGCTATACATGGGGGCATAAATGTATTATTATTTTTTCAATTTAAAATTATTTTTAAAATCCTTTTATGTAAAATAGTTTGAGGCAATGTGCTGCCCCTTCAACCCAACTGTTCTAGACATTGCCCCATGAGTGTATTGTATACAGAGGTCCCTACAGTCACTTAGCCACCCGGCTGACTTCTCAGGAGAACTCCCAGACATGTTGACCTGTCCCTACTGTCCTCTCTCCTTGCTCCCGTGCCACCAGGAAGGAGTTCCTCCATGTGTTGTGGGGAGATCCTTCCAGCACCTGAGCCCCAGGCCCGAGATTACCTAAAAGATTAGGGGCACCTTCAAGGGCCCCCGACAGCTTCCTCAGCACTCCGTCTCCATATTCCACCCTTTTTCTCCCTACTGACCTGACTCATGCTTTTATATGAGGTAAACAGACCCCCTTTCAGCCCCTTTCTGCTGGGGATTGGTCAAGGACCTCATAAATATGCCAAGCAGCTCCTCCTGGTTTCCACCCACTACATCTGGAAGCTTCTCCAAGGTTCCAGAAGAGGGAGAGACACCAGAAAAGCTACCTGATGAGTCATCCAACCTTCCAGCATCACTTAACCCTGACCCAGATTCAGCCCAGGCCTAGCTCTCAGCCAAACCAATTTGCCTATACTACAACTACATAGCACACTAGCTACAGAGTGTTACACTTATAAAAGAGAGTTTCCAGGAAGTAGAGACACAATTGGACCACGTGAGAATCCATGCAGGAGCTGCTGCTGTATTTCATCCAGACCAGAAGGAGTGACTATTAGGGAAGTGTTTCTGAGTTCTCATAGTTTACTTGTTGAAGTTTATGTGCTGTCAGGTGTAGTGCTCTTTTATTTGTTGCCCCTCCTTTGATGATATAGTGGGTGGAGTTATTATCCTTTTATATGCCAGCTGTGGGTGGGGCCTGGTGGAGTTGGGGCATGGGAGAAAGACACCTCTAATCAGCAAGATGTAGTGATGTGATGTGAGGAGAGAGGTCCCACTTCAGGGATGAACTGCCAAGGTGATCAGTGAGGAATGGTGGAGAAACCTTGCCACCCCTGACCTTGGTCTAGCAGGTCCTGTGGCTTGGTTTAGGCCTTAGGCTAGGAATATTGGTAAAGTTGGCCTAAGGCAGTGATGGCGAGCCTTGGCACCCCAGATGTTTTGGAACTACATTTCCCATGATGCTCAATTACACTGCAGAGTGGATGAGCATCATGGGAAATGTAGTTCCAAAACATCTGGGGTGCCAAGGTTCGCCATCACTGGCCTACGGCTTGGAGAGTGTGACACAATATGGTGGAGTTTCTCCATAAAGGCGGGTATGTGACTATCCCATCTGAAAAAGAAGCGGGGCAGGACTTGAGCCAGCATGGGGAGGACAGCTGCCTGATAAGGGTCCCTTACATACTGTATGTGTGTGTCTGAAGTCTGGTGACAGAAGTATCTCTGTCCTATTGTTATTATCTCACACGCACTGTGCTAGATAGCTAGGTCTGTGCAAAAGCACTCGGCACTGCTCTCTCTATGATCGCTAGACATGTGCGGTTCATTTCCTACGAATCGTATGAATTTCCGAAAATTTGTACATTCAGAAGGATCCGAAATACAAATTTCTATGCTTCCGAATTGTATACGAAATTTCGTTGATGAATTTCAGATCCAAATTCAGTTACAACGGAAACGTGACTGGTGTTTTGTTGACCAATGAGAGGTTTTCTTCTGCTGCTGAGTGAATGTTGGGAAAATGACCTTTTTTAATATGGGAGTGGAGAGACTGGTACTGGTAGTCGATGGGAGATTCAGAATCGGACAAAATAAGAATCTTCGTTAATTACGATTATTCGTTATGATGAAGTTAAAAACCCAGGAAGTCATCACAGCACATGGATGGTGGGATCGGACAAACTTTTTCTGTTTTCGTGGGACTTTTGTTGGCTGTGCGAACAGACAAACTTTTTGACAGCATAAGTCCGATGGAGCAAAGTCCGATCGTGTGTACGCAAAATCATCGGACTTTTATACAAGGTACAAACACGCATGCTCAGAACCAATGCAAAAGATCAGACTACAATACAGAAGTTGACCAAAGGTGGCGCTGGAGTAATTGAACGTCCTCTTTTGAAGTGTCATCAGTACCTTGAAACGTCACTACGTTCGCGTTTGTTGCCTAAAAAGTCCTGCCGTGTGTATGCAATACAAACTTGTGGACTACGCCATTTGTACAAAAGTCCACGGGAAAGTTTGTACAAAGTCCGATTGTGTGTGTATGAGGCTTTAGATGGTTGTCACCAGAACAGGTGTCATCATATGAACCTTTCCTCTCTATTCAGGTTTTAATGACAACAGGAACATTTTGGTTTTCCGACCATTTTCTTTTTTGCCCCAGAAGCAAAAAATGGAGAGTAAATGCCAGTAATAAGAACCTAACAGGCATTCTAATGCCGCGTACACACGATCAAATTGTCCGGCGTACTTGGTCCGCCGAAACGCATTTCAGCGGAAAAATGCGATCGTGCGTGGGCTTCAGCTGACTTTTCCAGCGTAAAGTCCGGCGGACTTAGAAAGTAGTTTTGCACTCCAATCTTTCCGCCAGACTTGGGTTTCAGCGGACAATACGTTCGTCGGTATGCTAGTCCGGCGGACTAAGAATGACTCATGCTCAGAAGCGAGTACAAAAAAGGAAGCTATTGGCTACTGGCTATTGAACTTCCTTTTTCTAGTCCCGTCGTACGTGCCGTACGTCACCGCGCTAGCAAACGCCGGACTTTCTGTGTGTCCGTGTGTGGCCAAGTCCGTCGGTAGAAAGTCCGCCGGATTGTTTGCCGGACTAAGTACGCCGGACAATTAGCTTGTGCGTCTGCTCCCATGAAAAACAAAAAAAAGGACATTCTGATGGAGTTCCAGTTATAGAAAGCCATGGGATGAAATTCCTAATTGCTTGGCCATCAAGCTGACCCTCTGGCATCAATACCCATCTGTATTTTTTTTGTAGATCAGTGTCTCAAAGTAGCAAAGCCAACTGGTCAGATATGGCAGCTCAATGTTGCTCTGATTAAAAGTTCACGTTAAACTATCATCCATCATACAACAAATTCCTTTGGCTCTGATATGTTGAGTATATCAATACATTTTACATCATAAAGTATCTGCATAGTGTCCCCCTTTGCTAAATAAAGGATGTTGATATGGATGCAAATCCATATCAACATGAAGTGTTGCAAACTCCACATATCACAAAGCAGTGTTGGAGGACTTTGTCCTACAAGTAAAAGGGGAGTTTTCATGTCTGAGCAGGCAGCTCAGTAGAAAGGTCTGATGTTATATTCAGTATTGGAGGTTTATATGTCATTTTATCCCAGCAGAAA
Organism: Lithobates pipiens; assembly: GCF_037356315.1. Classification (NCBI taxonomy): domain Eukaryota; kingdom Metazoa; phylum Chordata; class Amphibia; order Anura; family Ranidae; genus Lithobates; species Lithobates pipiens. The sequence continues at coordinate 5,623,388 of NW_027507870.1, read as the reverse complement.
GCTCAGTATGAGGGTGTGATGTCATATTCTATACAGAGAATTTATATGTCATGTTATCCCAGTCTCTACACAGGCAGAAGATAAGAGTTTACTGTACACTCCTATCAATAAACCCAACAAGTCAGCACAGAAGGACAACACAACCACCACCAAGACCCAACAAGGTGGGCATTATATCATCACCTAAATACTAAAGAGGACCTGCTGTTCAAATGTAAACCACCCAATGTTATTTTTACTTTTGGAGCAACGTCTAAATTCTGATGCACACTAACCACTTTATACATCTTTAGGAGAGAATCAGCCAATGAGGTGAAAGTTGGCAGCGTAGGGATTACTTTTAGAGCTGATGGAGTAAAGACAAGGTGTGTTGTCATATCACGTCATCACTCAGAGCCATTGTGTTGAAAGCAGTGTGCTATACATGGGGGCATAAATGTATTATTATTTTCTCAATTTAAAATTATTTTTAAAATCCTTTTATGTAAAATAATTTGAGGCAATGTGCTGCCCATTCAACCCAACTGTTCTAGACATTGCCCCATGAGTGTATTGTATACAGAGGTCCCTACAGTCACTTAGCCACCCGGCTGACTTCTCAGGAGAACTCCCAGACATGTTGACCTGTCCCTACTGTCCTCTCTCCTTGCTCCCGTGCCACCAGGAAGGAGTTCCTCCATGTGTTGTGGGGGGATCCTTCCAGCACCTGAGCCCCAGGCCCGAGGTTACCCAAAAGACTAGGGGCACCTTCAAGGGCCCCCAACAGCCTCCTCAGCACTCCGTCTCCATATTCCACCCTTCTTCCCCCTACTGACCTGACTCATGCTTTTATATGAGGTAAACAGACCCCCTTTCAGCCCCTTTCTGCTGGGGATTGGTCAAGGACCTCATAAATATGCCAAGCAGCTCCTCCTGGTTTCCACCCACTACATCTGGAAGCTTCTCCAAGGTTCCAGAAGAGGGAGAGACACCAGAAAAGCTACCTGATGAGTCATCCAACCTTCCAGCATCACTTAACCCTGACCCAGATTCAGCCCAGGCCTAGCTCTCAGCCAAACCTATTTGCTTATACTACAACTACATAGCACACTAGCTACAGAGTGTTACACTTATAAAAGAGAGTTTCCAGGAAGTAGAGACACAATTGGACCACGTGAGCATCCATGCAGGAGCTGCTTCTGTATTTCATCCAGACCAGAAGCAGTGACTATTAGGGAAGTTTTTCTGAGTTCTCATAGTTTACTTGTTGAAGTTTATGTGCTGTCAGGTGTAGTGCTCTTTTATTTGTTGCCCCTCCTTTGATGATATAGTGGGTGGAGTTATTATCCTTTTATATGCCAGCTGTGGGTGGGGCCTGGTGGAGTTGGGGCATGGGAGAAAGACACCTCTAATCAGCAAGATGTAGTGATGTGATGTGGGGAGAGAGGTCCCACTTCAGGGATGAACTGCCAAGGTGATCAGTGAGGAATGGTGGAGAAACCTTGCCACCCCTGACCTTGGTCTAGCAGGTCCTGTGGCTTGGTTTAGGCCTTAGGCTAGGAATATTGGTAAAGTTGGCCTAAGGCAGTGATGGCGAGCCTTGGCACCCCAGATGTTTTGGAACTACATTTCCCATGATGCTCAATTACACTGCAGAGTGGATGAGCATCATGGGAAATGTAGTTCCAAAACATCTGGGGTGCCAAGGTTCGCCATCACTGGCCTACGGCTTGGAGAGTGTGACACAATATGGTGGAGTTTCTCCATAAAGGCGGGTAAGTGACTATCTTATCTGAAAAAGAAGCGGGGCAGGACTTGAGCCAGCATGGGGAGGACAGCTGCCTGATAAGGGTCCCTTACATACTGTATGTGTGTATCTGAAGTCTGGTGACAGAAGTATCTCTGTCCTATTGTTATTATCTCACATGCACTGTGCTAGATAGCTAGGTCTGTGCAAAAGCACTCTGCACTGCTCTCTCTATGATCGCTAGACATGTGCGGCTCGTTTTCCTACAAATCGAAAATTCGTACGAATTTCCGAAAATTTGTACATTCAGAAGAATCCGAAATACAAATTTCTATGCTTCTTATAATTCCGTTACGGAAACGTGACTGGTGTTTTGTTGACCAATCAGAGGTTTGGTTTTTAATATGGGAGTGGGAAAGACTGGTACTGGTAGTCAATGGGAGATTCAGAATCGGACAAAATTAGAATCTTAGTTAATTACAATTACTCGTTGTGATGAAGTTAAAAACCCAGGAAGTCATCACAGCACAGGGATGGTGGGAGCCCCTCATAATAAGCACAGTACAGGGGTGGTGGGGAGCCCCTCATAATGATCACAGCACAGGGATGGTGGGAGACCCTCATAATGAGCACAGCACAGAGATGGTGGGGAGCCCCTCATAATGAGCACAGCACAGGGATGGTGGGGAGCCCCTCATAATGAGCACAGCACAGGGATGGTGGGGAGCCCCTTATAATGAGCACAGCACAGGGATGGTGGGAGCCCCACATAATGAGAACAGGGATGGTAGGAGCCCCTTATAATGGGCACAGCACAGGGATGGTGGGGAGCCCCTCATAATGAGCACAGGGATAGTGAGAGCCCCCCATAATGGGCACAGCACAGGGATGGTGGGAGCCCCTCATAATGATCACAGCACAGGGATGGTGGCAGCCCCTCATAATGGGCACAGCACAGGGATGGTGGGAGCCCCTCATAATGGGCACAGAGCAGGGATGGTGGGGAGCCCCTCATAATGAGCACAGGGAGGGTGGGAGCCCCCCATAATGGGCACAGCACAGGGATGGTGGGAGCCCCTCATAATGATCACAGCACAGGGATGGTGGGAGCCCCTCATAATGAGCATAATGAGTCAACGACTGCAATATTGAGAAAGGTATTTTTTGTTTTTTAAATTCATCATAACGAACGTTCGTAATTGTTACAAAAAGTTAACGAACCTAACGAAAATTCGTATTTCATACGAATCCAAATTGAATTTCGGAGACGAATGACGAAATACGAATTAACGGCTAATACGAAACGGAACAGAACAAAACTTTATTGACGGTGCACATGTCTAATGATCGCTCTGACTTTCTGACAGAGGTGTAACTGACACCCATTTTGTTTGCAATGAGGTGTCAGTTTAATCCTCAGGAGTCAAACTGAAACTTCACTTGCAACTTGCTAAGAAAAAAAATCATAAAAGAGGATTAGTTACCACTTACCTGGCCAGATGTCCTGGTCACTCACTGGATGAAGATAGCGATGACACCAGCCGCCGGGTGTATTATATAAAGTCACAATGATGAGGATGATGATGATCATCCTCATCATTGTATAATACACCCTTCATTGCTATTCTTGTCATCGTATAATACACCCAGGGTCATTGCTATCCTCATCATTGTATAATACACATGTCATCAGATGATGAATGTATTATACATTGATGAGGATAGCAATGATAGGTGTAAAATACAATGATGAGGATGATGATGACGGGTGTATTACACAATGATGAGGATGATGATGATGATGACGGGTGTATTACACAATGATGAGGATTATGATGATGGTTGTATTATACAATGATGAGGATGAAGATGATGGGTATATTATACAATGATGAAGATGATGGGTGTATTATACAATGATGAAGATGATGGGTGTATTATACAATGATGAGGATAGCAATGACAGGTGTATTATACAATGATGAGGATGACGACAGGTGTATTATACAATGATGAGGATGACGACAGGTGTATTATACAATGATGAGGATGATGATGATGGGTGTAGTATACACTGATGAGGACCTGATCTGTGAGGCTGAGCTGTATACCCTGATCTGTAATACTATATACCCTGATCTGTGAGGCTGAGCTGTATACCCTGATCTGCAATACTATATACCCTGTTATGTGAGACTGAGCTGTATAACCAAATTTGTAATGATATATACCCTAATCTATGAGGCTGAGCTGTATACCCTGATCTGTAATGCTCTATGCCCTGATCTGTGAGGCTGAGCTATATACCCTAATCTGTACCACTATATAACCTGATCTGTGATGCTGAGTTGTATACTCTCCCCTGTGATTCTGGGGCTGTATACTCTGTCCTGTGATGCTGAGCTGTATACTCCTGACACTATGGGTGGAAGCAAGTGGTATACAGGGGGCGAAGTGGGTGGATTCTATAAGGGGTGGGGCTTATGAGAAGTGGCAGGGTCTGACGCCCCCCATCTTAAAAATCCACCAGCCACCACTGATGTACAGAGGCCCCTACAGTTACTTTGCGTACATCCGAAGATGATACTCACTGTGACATGTTATCATATTTCTCCTATACATCATACTCTATAATGTTTCCTTCTTTCAGAACATCCTCCAGCCTATGAAGATCTTAAGATGCTCCGCGAGTCTAGAGAAAATGGACATATCAGTCCAAAAACACTTTTGTTTAGACAAGGTGAGTCTACAGACAAGGGGCATAGAAAGGCCTTCCCCCATACTAGATGATAAATGACAGAAAATCAGAGAAGCATTCCCATAAGAGGTGACAACAGACATATAAGACAGACACATCCCCACACAAGGAAGTCTACAGAAAATGGACATATCAGACCAAAGAAATGTTTGTTTACACAAGGTGAGTCTACAGACAAGAGACATAGAGAGACACAACAAGGTAACAAATGACGCATCAGACTAGAGAGACATCCCCCACACAAGATGACAAATGACACATCAGACTAGAGAGACCTTCCCCCACACAAGGTGACAAATGACACATCAGACTGGAGAGACCTTCCCTCACACAAGGTGACAAATGACATATCAGACTAGAGAGACATTCCCCCACACAAGGCTATAGCCCTGAATCTGGGGCCCAAGGCTGTGAGTCTTTGCATGGGGTCCCCAAGGGGAGGGGAGGCTCTCTGGGGACCCTGATGTAAAAGGGGGGCTCTTTGGGGACCCTGATGCAGGGTGGAGGCTCTATGGTGACCCTGATTTAAGGGGGAGGCTCTCTTGGAACTCTGATTTAAGGGGGAGGCTCTCTGAGGACCCTGATTTTTAGGGGGAGGCTCTCTGGGGACCCTGATTTAAGGGGAGGCTCTCTGGGGTCCCTGATTTGGGTAGGAGGCTCTCTGAGGACCCTGATTTAGAGGGGAGGCTCTCTGGGGACCCTGATTTAGAGGGGAGGCTCTCTGGGGACCCTGAATTAAGGGGGAGGCTCCCTGGGGACCCTAATGTAAGGGAACCCTGATGTAAGTGGGGAGCTCTCACATATATATTATATACATGTGTATGCCCACTCAAGAATATGACTTTATTTACTACGCTGCTATGGGCTCTAGCCCCCGATCTTTTGTAGACCTAGCAACTAGGCTTGTGCAATTCGTTTCGTAACGAATCGAAATTCAGACGAATTTTGCATCTTTCGGACATTCGGATGCATCCGAATGTCCGAATAAAAAAATAACAAATTACAACGAATACGAAAGAAATATAACGAATGAATTTGAATTAATTCGACATGATTCGAAATTATTTCAACCGCATTCGAAATTATTTCAACATGATTCGACATTATTTCAACCGCATTCGAAAATATTTTGTGACCCGACTTTAGGGCCATGTATCTCGGGGTCACTTGGTGCTAGAAACTCCAAACTTGAATATGTTGTAGTGCTAGTGCCATTGTGTTTGCATACCAAACTTGGGGTTTCTAGCTATAAGTGACCCCGAGATATGTGGCCCCAAATTCGGGTCGCAAAATGTTATTAGAGCAGAGAATGAGATTTTGTGACCCGATTTTGGGGCCACATATCTCGGGATCACTTATAGCTAGAAACCCCAAATTTGGTATGCAAACACAATAGTACTAGCACTACAACATATCCATGTTTCTAGCACCAAGTGACCCCGAGATACATGGCCCTAAATTCGGGTCACAAAATATTTTCGAATGCGGTTGAAATAATGTCGAATCATGTTGAAATAATTTCGAATGCATTCGAAATAATTTCGAATGCATTCGAAATGATTTCAACATGATTCGACATTATTTCAACCACATTCGAAAATATTTTGTGCATGTTGTAGTGCTAGTACTATTGTGTTTGCATGCCAAATTTGGGGTTTCTAGCTATAAGTGACCCCGAGATATGTGGCCCCAAAATCGGGTCGCAAAATGTCATTCTCTGCTCTAATAACTAATAACATTTTGCGACCCGATTTTGGGGCCACATATCTCGGGGTCACTTATAGCTAAAAACCCCAAATTTGGTATGCAAACACGATAATACTAGCACTACAACATATCCAAATTTGGAGCACCAAGTGACCCCGAGATACAATGCCCTAAAGTCGGGTCACAAAATATTTTCGAATGTGGTTGAAATAATGTCGAATCATGTTGAAATCATTTCGAATCCGGTAGAAATATTTTCGAATTTGGTTGAAATATTTTCGAATGTGGCCGATTTTTCGAATTCGGTAGAAAACTAAACGAAATCCAAAAACGAATTTAAGGAAGTTAACGAATATAACTAAATGAAATGAATGAATTAACGAATTAAAACGAAACGAAACTAAACAAAATTTTTCCTTTTGCACATGTCTACTAGCAACGCCCCTGCCCTCCACTGTGTGTGAATGAGCATGGGGTACATATTTGTTACTCATTCACAAAAAATCATGGAAATAAACACATACCACTATAGATAAAGTCCTAATAAAAAAATAAACAATGAATCAAACATCAATCATGTCATCCAGCAATGTAGGTCCAATGTCAATCATGATGAGGAACATCCTGAATACCTGCTGTCACGATGACCTGTGCCACAATGATAATTTACCATCAATTCTCCAGCCGTAAAAATTACAAGCCCCAGCTACATGCTAAATGCCAGAACAAACTAGCCAGGGATGCTGGGGGACAACATATATGGTCAATGGGGTCACCCAAGATCCTCACCATCTTTTTTACAATGGGATAAAACCAGATGGAAGCTGTCAGTTTGCGGTATGCAGCTGATGGACTTCATCTTGGTGAAAACTTTCTTGTTTTTTTGTTTGTCTGAAGCAATCATTCCAACTCTGAAGCTACATATTTCCTCCATCTAAGGGGATTATTATATAAACTTGGTACAAGTCAGTGGCTGAATTTGGATTGGATTGGGTTTTCTGGAATGGATTAGGTTTTTGGAATAGATTTGGTTTTTGGAATGAAGTGGAATGTACTAGGCATTGGATTGGATTGGATTTGGGATGGAGTAGATTTTGGAATGGATTGGATTTTTTGGACTAGACTGAGGTTTAGATTGGATTGGAATGGGTTTTTTGGAATTGATTGGGTTTTTAGAATGAAATTGAATTTTAGAATTAATTACATTTTTGGAAATGGATTGGGTTTTTGTAATGGATTGAGGTTTTGAAGTGGATTGTTTATTTTGTAATGGATTGAGTTTTTGTAATGGATTGGGTTTTTTTAATGGATGGGGTTTTTGTAATGGATTGGCTTTTTGGAATGGATTTGGGTTTTTGGAGTGGATTGTTTATTTTGTAATGGATTGGGGTTTTGAAATGGATTGGGGTTTTAGGTTGGATTAAGTTTTTGGAATAGATTCAGTTTTTTTTGGAATACATTTGGTTTTTGGAATGAAGTGGAATTTACTGGTCATCGGTTTGGATTGGATTTGGAATGGCGTAGACTTTGGAATGGATTGGATTTTTGGACTAGACTGATGTTTTAGATTGGATTGGATTTTTTTTTTTGGAATTGATTGGATTTTTAGAATGAAATGGAATTTTAGAATGAACTACGTTTTTGGAAAAGATTAGGTTTTTGTAATGGATTGTTTATTTTGTAATGGATTGGGTTTTTGTAATGGATTGGGTTTTTGGAATGAATTGGATTTCTTGAATGGATTGGGTTTCTGGAATGGATTGGGTTTTTGAAATGGATTGGATTTTTTGATTTTTTTTTTGGAATGGATTGGGGTTTTGGAAGAGATTGGGTTTGTGAATTGGATTGGGTTTTGTGTAATTGATTGGATTTTTAGAATGAAATGGAATTTTAGAATGAACAAAGTTTTTTGTAATGGATTGGGTTTTTGTAATGGATTGGGTTTCTGGAATGGATTGGGTTTCTGGAATGGATTGGGTTTCTGGAATGGATTGGGTTTTTGAAATGGATTGGATTTTTGGATTGGATTTTTTTTTGGAATGGATTGAGGTTTTGGAAGAGATTGGGTTTTTGGGTTGGATTAGATTTTTGGAATAGATTGGGTTTTTGGAATGGACTGGGTTTGTGAATTGGATTAGGTTTTTGGTATTGATTTGGGTTTTTAAGTGGATTGCGTTTTTGGACAAAATTAGATTTTTTATTTATTTTTTAATAAATGGGGCGTTTTAGACTGAATTTGGGTTTTTAAAGTGAATTTGGTTTTTAGACTGGATTGGATTTTTGGATTGGATTTTTTTTATTATTAGATTTTTTTTAGGTTGGATTGGATTTTTGAATGAGCTTGGATATGGATGGGATTTTGATTTTTTTAGGTTGCCTTGTGTTTTTAAATTAATTTTTTTTTTTGTTTTTGGACTAGGTTTTTAGATTGGATCTGGCTTTTGGAATGGATCACATTTTATATTGTATTTGTCTTTTGGACTGATTTGGGTGTTGGACTGGATCAGGGTTTTTTTTGGATTGTGGTTTTAGACTGGATTGGGTTTTTGGACTGATTTGGGTTTTAAAACTGGATTCAGTTTTTAGGTTGGATTGGATTTTTGATTAGGCAGGAATTTGGATGGTATTGGATTTTTGGACTGGATTGAATTTTTGGAATTAATTGTTTTTTTTATTATTGGATTGGATTGGGCTTTTCAATCGAATTGTTTTTTTTTTGTTTTTTGTTTTTTGACTGGATTGGGCTTTTAGATTGGATTGGGTTTTTTAGACATAATTTTTTTCTATTGGATTGGGTATTTGCATTATTTGAAATGCTTTTTTTTGGATTGAATTTGGCTTTTTCTTTGGATTTGGGATTTTAAATTGGATTTCATTTTTGAATGATTTTAGGTTTCTGGAATGGATTGAGTTTTGTATTTAATTGGGTTTTTGATTTTCGTTTAATTGAATTGGGTTTTTTTAGATTTGGATTTTGAATCGGATTCGATTTTTAATTGGGTTAGGATTCTAAAATTGATTAAGTTTGTGTTTTAAATTAGATTTTTTGATTTTTTTTTTAGTTTTTGAATTAGGCTTATTTAATGACATTAAGTTTTATTTAATTTTTTTAATAGATTGGGCTTTTTAATTAAATTCGGATTTTCTGGATAACCTCTATTATCTTCCATGTCATGTTGACACTGGAGCTGTATTTCAAGTCATTGGCCAGTGTCTTATGACAAATTTATTTTCTTATGTTTTTGAGTTTTTACATAGATGATATAATTTTGAATTATGTGTAATAATTTTACAGTAAATGTAACAGAGGGATCATCCAAGATAGAAAACAAGGAAAGGCAAGTTCCTTTCCTATGTCTGTCATTTTGCTAGGTGAGTACTCGGATCTCTTCAGCTCTTTGGGACTTTTTTGGCACAAATACTTGCATATAGATCTGTCAAAATCAAATACTCTAGGTAGGAGCTTACTAACTGATGAATGCAAGTGATAAATATGGTTATAGTATATAGTCTGTCTCTCTGCTAAACCCACCACTGGCTTCCACCTTGCAAAACATGTAAAATTCTAAATGTAACATACAAAGTCATCCACGACTCTTCTCCAAACTACGACTCCAACCTCTACTCAAAATATTACCAAAACCATCCCCTTCTTTCCTCCCATGACCTCCTACTCTCTTACTCCCTCATCTCCTCCCTTGCTCTCCTCCCATCTTCTGGAACTTCCTACCCCAATCTGCCTGGATTTCTCCTCCTCTGTCTGGTTTTAGATGATCCCCGAAAACTCATCTCTTCAGAGAAGCCTATCCTGCCTCCACCTAATAGCTAATTTTTATTTTTTTTGCCATCAACTCATCTCTACACAGTTATTACCTGTCATGGTTATGCAGTGATATTTCTCTGTCAGCTTACCTCTCCTCCATGTGTTCACCTTTAGAGGCCAGCCACCCTCACCTGACTGCGTATATAATCTTCCCTCAGCATAGCTCCACCTCAGCCTCTAATTAGGAACACTATAATAACCTTAGCATTGCAAGCCAACCTCACTGATCAACCATTGTGTGTTTAGCTTTCGTGTGCTACTTGCTGTGTCTCCTACGTCTGATTCCAGTTACCGATCTTGGCCTGTTCTCGACTATCCCTGTCTGCTTGTGACCCTGACCTTTGGTGTGTTCTGTTTATCCTTGTCTGCTAGTCGCCCCGACCTTTGGCTTATCATTTTACTATCCTTGTTGATCCAGCCTGCTGCGTCCTTCCTCCTGTAAGTTTACCGTGAACGTGAGCTGTGAGAACCTGGGGGGCCACGACCTGGAGTCAGACTGCAGCGTAGTCCATCCTCACCACTAGAGGCTCTGGTGAACATCTGCTGGCTCTTAGGCGGCGTACACACGCGGGGACTGTTTGCCGAAACTAAGTTCGTCAAACAGTCCGCTCAAACTTTTGAATGAACGAACACGCCCACACACGGCACTTTTTGAGCGGACAAATACGGCAAACTTTGTTCGTCGTACTAAGTCCGCGCAACTTTTGAAATGAGCGGACTCGCCCACACACGAGGCAACAGTCCGCTCATTTCGAGCGCGTGTCAAGGTAGGCGGGGCCCGCGACGGAGACGTAGCGGGCTCCGCCGCCTGGAATGGACTTAAAGGGGAACCCCAACGCCAAAAAAAATCGGCGTGGGGGTCCCCCTAAAGTCCACAACAGACCCTTGGACAGTTTTTCGGAATTTCCGAAAAACTTTGTTCGTCAAACTGTCCGCTGAAACTGTCCGCTGAAGCCCCACACACGAGCGGACTGTCCGCTGAAACACTGTTCAGCGGACAAAGTTGAGCGAACAGTCCGCCCGTGTGTACGCGGCCTTAGACTCCGTGCCCTGGGGAATCTATGCTCTAGCTTCCAGTAGGATCTGTGTTGGTGCTCCAGTGGACCTGCTTCCTGAACCTCCCAGAGTTCAATGAGCAGCAGTCAGTCCTAGGGTCCACTACCTTAGCGGTGCACTCCTGACTCCTATGGAGTGCATCTGTCACCTCGACTCAAATGACCTGACATTACCATTTTGTATCACTCGCCCTTTCCTTCTAGATTTTAAGCTCTCGGGAGCAGCGTCCTCCAAACCCTTTTGTCTTGCATTGTGTTCTCTATTTTTTAAACTGTTGCCACTGTATGGCTCCTGTATTATATTATTATATTATTATTAATATTACATTATATTAATAATAACGATTCAAATTTTCAGTTACAGAGAACAGACATGTAAAGCTTCTGGTCGGTGTGCTGATCATCATCTTTCTGATTCTCCTGATTACCATCATATCTCTGGGGGTGTCATGTGAGTACAGACAATGTATCTGTGTTTAAAGAAATACATTTTTTATATAAGTGCTCAGCAGTAAAATGTTGGGTGGCTGTAGCTGGAATGTTGGCCCCTGTGACGGATCTCGGATACTCCTGCTGGGCATCTCTGCCAGACCCGTGTCTCCTGTCCTCCAAACGCATCTGCAGCCTGCAGATTCACCATAACCAGCCCTTAACCCATCAATCACGAGAAAAGCCACACAGGTGTTGAGGGTTAAACATGCAGAGCATAAACTGTTTATTAAAAACCAAACATGCACCTTTAAACACAGTTAGGGACACTCCTCTTAGCCTTCTCATAGAGGGGGTAGGAGACAAGGAAGAACCAATGGAAACTCAACACTTGTATATTCAAACAACTACAGTTGAAACACATGAAGAGCTTATGACAAGCAGGCAGCCCCTCCTTACACATCCCCTGCTGAGAGGTGTCTACAGACCTTTGTCTATGTGCCATGACCCAACACAATTAACACAGCAACAAGGGGGGGGGGGGGGGGGGGGGGCGGAGAAGGGATGTAGCATTACGCATTACATTACATTATCTCAATGCCATTTTGTCCCCAAGTCTTGTAGCCCCAGGCTTTGGGAATACCGTTATTTTGTATATGCCTTTATCAGCTAAAAGTACATTGTGGAATAAAAGTATATATTTAGCCCAGCCGGGCCAATAGGTTTAGGTAGCCAGAAATTACTCCAGGAGCCCAGCCACAGATAGCGCATTCACCTGGTTCCGATGAACCGGTGACTGCGGACACAAATGTCTGGAGGTGGAATCTTTTCCAGGTGGTAGGAGACAGAAAATAGCCCTCTAAATCTCAAATTCTCTGCTGGGCCATAGTATGTGGGTAGGAGGCGAGCCCACAGCCCCTTCCAAAACACACAGTGACAGTGGGTTCTGTCACATTTCTCCCCTTTTAAAAACACACTAACCAGGTTCCTGACCCTCAACTGGTCTGGACCTGCGTTACTCACAAATTCCCACCCCAGGCAAACAGGAAGAGGAAAAATATGACTCTAGCGCTCAGGCACAAAACTGCACATATGGTGTCACGTGAATAAAAACAGCAACTGCAGAGTGGGAACAGCTGTCTGCACTCCCCTGATCTGGGGCCTGGTTGCAGGTATTGGGGGGAGCTGAATAATCCTCTGCCCCGATGCCAAAGCTTCAGCTGGTAGGGAGCTTAGGCTGGTAGTGCTAAGCCATTGGGGAGGAAAAGGTGCTTGATTTTCTCCTGGTGTAGTTACCAGCTGCTGGGGTGGTATCTTGCAGGGACTATCTCACGGACTCTCCATCTCTTTTTCTGATGCTGGGCAGAGACCAAAAGCGATCTGCCCCATAGCCAGTGCTTCTGCTGGGGGGACACATACAAAGGTAGAGTTCAGCCGCTGGAGAGGGGGAAGGGTATTCTCCCCTCCCGGTTTTGTGACCAGCTGCAGGGGCGACTTCTGACAGGGGCTATCTCCCAAACCCTCCAAAAGCGTACTGAGGGATGGGAAGGGGCCAGCACACTCTGCCCCATAGCCAACACTTCTGCTGGGGGGACAAACACTGGGGTAGTGTCCAAGTGCTGGGGAGGGAGAATTGCTTTCTCCACTCCCAGTGGGGATATCCGCTGCTGGGGAAACAGCTCCCGAAGATCATCTCTCGGACTCTCCGGATCCAATTCTGAGGGTGAGCAGAGGCCAGTGGCGCTCTGCCTCGTAGCCATCATTTCTGCTGGGGATATAAACACTGGGGTAGGGTCCAAGTGCTTGGGAGGGAGAATTACTTTCTCCACTCATGGTGGGAATATCTGCTGCTGGGTAAACAGCTCACTGAAGTCATCTTTCGTACTCACTGGATCTAACTCTGAGGGTGGGCAGGGGCCAGCGGCAGTCTTCCTCGTAGCCAGTGCCTCTGCTGGGACACCGGATGCGATACTCTGGACTTGCTGCTGATCCCCATCTACCAGCCTTCCAGCGCCCGTCTCAACTCCGAGACTTTTATGCTATTAGCTTGTCTCGCTGCCTGGGGAACCTCCTATGTGTTCCGGCATTCTAGCACTCGCAGTGTCCTCTGTATCATCGCTGTTTCTTCCATTGCAGTTAGGATGAGAAAACTTAGGGGCACCCCTGGCCCCATTTGCGCTGCATCTTTGCGACTGTCCGCTATTTCTCCCGGACAGTCCCAGGCAACGGGAGTCATGTTGAGCTGCTGATCACCGTCAAACAGCCGCTTGTAGGCAATCTCGAGCTCGTGCTCAAACAGGAACTCAAATTCCTCCAGGTCACATGTCTCTTCTGGGAGGTCCAGCACCTCATCTCAGAAGTCCAGGATGTCTTCCAGCCGCCACTCCCCGATGCTCCCAAAGTCTGGGTCTCCGTACATTTTTTGATGGAGCAGCCTCATGCCGCCATAGCCAATGCCTTCTGTCGGGCTGCCATCTTCTGTACCTGGCCACAGTTGACCTGCGAACAACCAGAGGGCTCTGTAGCTGGCGTCCAGTCTCATCTCCTCCCAGACCAATCTTCCGAGCTCCGTCTTCCACTCATCTCGTGGTTGTTCCCTCAGGCACACCTCTCACTCATGGTACTGCATCCAGTACATCTCTGTGGAGGAGAGAAGGATCTTCCCCTGATGGTGTCGCTCGTGGCTTAGCGTCTCTTGCCAGAGTTGCTGGCGGACCACATCCTCCCAGCCGAGCATGGTGTGCTCTGTTGCTGGTCCCCAATTTTGCTTCCGCATGCCTTGCAGCCTCCTCCTGAACTCCGCTCTCATGCTGGCTGGTTCCCGTATCGCTCCTCGGCGGCTGCCTGGATCTTGAATCCCGGTGGTGATTTGGATGTCACGGACTGCAGGAGACACCCCACTGCTGCCACCACTATGACGGATCTCGGATACCCCTGCTGGGCATCTCCGCCAGACCCGTGTCTCCTGTCCTCCAAATGCACCCGCAGCCTACAGATTCGCCATAACCAGCCCTTAACCCCTCAATCACGAGAAAAGCCACACAGGTGTTGAGGGTTAAACATCCAGAGCATAAACTGTTTATTAAAAACCAAACATGCACCTTTAAACACAGTTAGGGACACTCCTCTTAGCCTTGTCATAGAGGGGGTAGGGGACAAGGAAGAACCAATGGAAACTCAACACTTGTATATTCAAACAACTACAGTTGAAACACATGAAAAGATTGTGACAAGCAGGCAGCCCCTCCTTACACATCCCCTGCTGAGAGGTGTCTCCAGACCTTTGTCTATGTGCCATGACCCAACACAATTAACACAGCAACAAGTGGGGGGTGGGGAAGAAGGGATGTAGCATTACATTACATTATCTTAATGCCGTTTTGTCCCCAAGTCTTGTAGCCCCCCACTTTGGGAATACCGTTATCTTGTATATGCCTTTATCAGCTAAAAGTACATTGTGGAATAAAAGTATATATTTAGCCCAGCCGGGCCAATAGGTTTAGGTAGCCAGAAATGACTCCAGGAGCCCAGCCACAGATACCGCGTTCACCCGGTTCCGATGAACCGGCGACCGCGGACACAAATGTCTAGAGGTGGAATCTTCTCCAGGTGGGAGGAGACGGCAAATAGCCTTTCAAATCTCACATTCTCTTCTGGGCCAAAGTATGTGGGTAGGAGGCGAAGCCCACAGCCCCCTCCAAAACACACAGTGACAGCGGATTCTGTCACAGCCCCCAACTGTCTTCATTTGTAATTCAGCATGGAGTTGATTTGGATTAAGTCTCTGCTTCAAATTCCAGGTGGAAATGACCCAAGTTCACGTGATGGATCATCAGAGCCATCCAGATCAAATGACCCATCAGGTAATGTGTATGACCTTCTTTGTCTACTCATTGTGTAGGTCTTAAAGGTGAACTCTGGGCACAAGAGCGTTTATTAAAATATATCTCTCAATAACCACAAAGGATATAAATCCACTATGTGTCCCTATATCATTGCAAACTCAGATATTATGTTGTATAAATAGCAACAACATCATCGCTGTGCTCTACATAGGATTGTGCAGAGAGAAGAGCTGTGGGGGGGACCCAACAAGCTCCACCCACTACAAACTACCTACAGGAAACTACGGGGGGGAGGAGACAAGACCAGTCACCCCGCACAAGGAGAGAGAGCGGAGCTGTGGGAGGGACCCAACAGGCTCCACCCACTAAAAACTACCTACAGGAAACTACAGCAGGGGGCGGAGACAAGACCAGTCACCTTGCAAAGGATAGAGAGCAGAGCTGTGGGAGGGACCCAGCAGGCTCCACCCACTACAAACTACCTACAGGAAACTACAGCAGGGGCGGAGACAAGACCAGTCACCCTGCACAAGGAGAGAGAGCAGAGCTGTGGGAGGGACCCAACAGGCTCCACCCGCTAAAAACTACCTACAGGAAACTACAACAGGGGCGGAGACAAGACCAGTCACCCTGCACAAGGAGAGAGAGCAGAGCTGTGGGAGGGACCCAACAGGCTCCACCCACTAAAAACTACCTACAGAAAACTACAGCAGGGGGGCGGAGACAAGACCAGTCACCCTGCACAAGGAGAGAGAGCAGAGCTGTGGGAGGGACCCAACAGGCTCCACCCACTAAAAACTACCTACAGAAAACTACAGCAGGGGGGCGGAGACAAGACCAGTCACCCTGCACAAGGAGAGAGAGCAGAGCTGTGGGAGGGACTCAACAGGCTCCACCCACTAAAAACTACCTACAAGAAACTACAGCAGGGGGAGGAGACAAGACCAGTCACCCTGCACAAGGATAGAGAGCAGAGCTGTGGGAGGGACCCAGCAGGCTCCACCCACTACAAACTACCTACAGGAAACTACAGCAGGGGGCGGAGACAAGACCAGTCACCCTGCACAAGGAGAGAGAGCAGAGCTGTGGGAGGGACCCAACAGGCTCCCCCACTACAAACTACAGGAAGCTACAACAGGGGGCGGAGACAAGACCAGTCACCCTGCAGAAGGAGAGAGAGCAGCAGTGACTGGTCCTTATTAGAAGAAGCTCCTTCCTGGATGTGAGGTTCAGGGGTTGTTTCAAGCCGAAATAATACACGTCGCCAGAGGAAATACACCAAAGACACCGAGACTCAACTAAAAATACACCTTCTACTTTTACTGCCATAATATTTGTATTTTTTTTGAGTAATCATTAATTTCCTTATCAAAATATTCTGTTCATATGTGTAAGCATTGCACGATAGGGCAATTTCCAAACTGTTGTACATGAAATAGTAATTGTGCATTGAAAATATAATCTGTGATTATAAAAATGACCAAACAGTCGTTTATCCCAATAGGTGTGTTCCTCGGGGGAGTGACTTAATTATTCCAGAGCTGTATGCTTCACCTCTGTCATTGATTGGTACAGGAAGAAGTATGGTGGCGAAAGTTGTAATCTCAAAGAACGCCAATCACCTCTTTTATCAAATGTCTAGGAGAGCCAATAGGAAATGTTTTCCACTCACTTTAAAAAAATAAAATAAAGTGAAGCTATTTCACACAAATTAATTGAACCACCACAATGTCGTACTTACCCCAAGCGCAGGTGGTCAGACACTATAGCTGGCTTCTGTGTTCTTCACCTATAGCAGCCCCTTTTTCCCATAAGGCAAGCAGGCCTACCGATACTTGGTTGCCCCCAGGACTTATATACAATGCTATAGTGTCTGGCCACCACGCCAGGGCAGGCATGAACTGAGCAAAGCTAACAGGTGCTTGTGGTTGCAGACAGGCAGAGTGCTTCAATGACAGTCCAGGTAAAACAAAAAAGGCAGGCATGGTTCAGAGGATAGTCCTTATCTGATCCGAGGTCATACAAAGGGAAATCAAACCAGTGCATATTACACACTCTATCACTCTCCATCGCAAACATGAGACTGCAAGCTTGGCTGGCTTAAATCAGGTTTGGTTGCCACACACAACAATCACCTTGCAGGTGGACAGAGAGATTCATAATTTTGGACACTAGAAGCCGCAAACAATAATTAGCACCATCTAGTGGCCGAAAGCAGTATTTTCCATTTTAAATCAATGAACATCATTCAACCAGCACTGGAAATAGACTAATAACATTGTTTATTACTTTGCCTCATTCACACAGAGACAATGCACATGCTCTTTTATTGAGTGACTCACTATGTGAAATTCTTCTGTCCATCATTACTGACTGTCTCTATTATTCCATATTACAGGACGGTCTTTCCTATGTCCAGCTGTCTCTTCATCATTACTGACTGTCTGTATTATTCAATATTACAGGATGGTCTCTCCTGTGTCCGGCTGTCTCTTCATCATTACTGACTAGCTCTATTATTTCATATTACAGGACGGTCTCTCCTGTGTCTGGCTGTCTCTCTATCATTACTGACTGTCTCTATTATTCCATATTACAGGACAGTCTCTCCTGTGTCCGGCTGTCTCTTCATCATTAGTGACTGTCTCTATTATTCCATATTACAGGATGGTCTCTCCTGTGTCCGGCTGTCTCTCTATCATTACTGACTGTCTCTATTATTCCATATTACAGGACGGTCTCTCCTGTGTCTGGCTGTATCTCTATCATTACAGACTGTCTCTATTATTCCATATAACTGGATGGTCCCCCCTGTGTCCGGCTGTCTCTTCATCATTACTGATTGTCTCTATTATTCCATATTAAAGGACAGTCTCTCCTGTGTCCGGCTGTCTCTCTATTATTACTGACTGTTTCTATTACTCCATATTACAGGACGGTCTCTCCTGTGTCCGGCTGTCTCTTCATCATTAGTGACTGTCTCTATTATTCCATATTACAGGACAGTCTCTCCTGTGTCCAGCTGTCTCTTCATCATTACTGACTGTCTCTATTATTTCATATTACCGGTCGGTCTCTCCTGTGTCAGGCTGTCTCTTCATCATTGCTGATTGTCTCTGTTATTCCATATTACAGAATGGTCTCTCCTGTGTCCGGCTGTCTCTCTATCATTACTGATTGTCTCTATTATTCCATATTACAGGATGGTCTCTCCTGTGTCCGGCTGTCTCTCTATCATTACTGACTGTCTCTATTATTCCATATTACAGGATGGTCTCTCCTGTGTCCAGCTGTCTCTTCATCATTACTGACTGTCTCTATTATTCCATATTACAGGACGGTCTCTCCTGTGTCCGGCTTTCTCTCTATCATTACTGACTGTCTCTATTATTCCATATTACAGGACGGTCTCTCCTGTGTCTGGCTGTCTCTTCATCATTACTGACTGTCTCTATTATTCCATATTACAGGACGGTCTCTCCTATGTCCGGCTGTCTCTCCATCATTACTGACTGTCTCTATTATTCCATATTACATGACGGTCTCTCCTGTGTCCGGCTGTCTCTCCATCATTACTGACTGTCTCTATTATTCCATATTACAGGACGGTCTCTCCTGTGTCCGGCTGTCTCTCCATCATTACTGACTGTCTCTATTATTCCATATTACAGGATGGTCTCTCCTGTGTCCGGCTGTCTCTTCATCATTACTGACTGTCTCTATTATACCATATCACAGGACGGTCTCTCCTGTGTCCGGCTGTCTCTCTATCATTACTGACAGTCTCTATTATTCCATATTACAGGACGGTCTCTCCTGTGCCTGGCTGTCTGTCCATCATTACTGACTGTCTCTATTATTCCATATTACAGGACGGTCTCTCCTGTGTCCGGCTGTCTCTCTATCATTAAGGACTGTCTCTATTATTCCATATAACTGGATGGTCCCCACTGTGTCCGGCTGTCTCTTCATCATTACTGATTGTCTCTATTATTCCATATTACAGGACGGTCTCTCCTGTGTCCGGCTGTCTCTCTATCATTACTGACTGTTTCTATTATTCCATATTGCAGGACGGTCTCTTAGATGTCCGTATCTTTGGATCTCCATCAATGATAAATGTTATTTCTTCTCTGAGGACAAGAAGTCACGATCACTCTGTGATAAAGATTGTGGAGAACGTGACTCCAGACTGGCCCAGGTGAAGGAGAAGACCCTACAGGTCAGTGTCGGAGTCATTGGGTTGGGTGTGGGGTGGACATTATGTTCTGTTTCTCAAGAGACATCCAGGAAGGTGATGAGATTATGGTGAATAATGTGTTGTGTATTGTGTTATCCAGAGACTGGTGACCGTCACAGGGAAACAATTCTGGGTCGGATTATCCCCATATAACATCCATGGTGGAGTGTGGACAGGAAAATGGGCAGATGGCAGCATGGAGTAAGTATCTCAGGATTATTTATATTGATCATTAGATACACATCTCTGGAGTCGTGCTTCATTTCTTGAGGCTCTGAAATGTCAGGAAAGTAAAAATACCCCCCAAATGACCCCTTTTTGAAATTATTTAGTAAGAGGCATGGTGAGTTTTTGGAAGTTGTAATTTTTTCCCACAAATCTTGGGAAAAAGAAGAATGTAGGAGCATAAATGACACCACTAATTTCCTAAAGACCTATTACATTTGTGAAGGCCCTGGAGCACTAGGACGGTAGAATTACCCACAAAATGACCCCATTTTGGAAAGCAAACACCCCAACGTATATTCTATGAGGCATAATGAGTCTTTTGAACAGTTCATTTTTTTCCACAAGTCTTCGGAAAACGTGGAAAGAAAATGAAAACATATTTTTTTTTACACAAAGTGGTCAGTTTATAAGATATTTCTAACTCAAAGCATGTACATAGCAAAAATTACACCTCAAAATACATTCTGCTACTCATCCTGAGTATGTCGATACCACATGTGTGAGACTTTTACACAGCGTGTCCACATACAGAGGCCCAACATGCAGGGAGCGCCGTCAGGTGTTCTAGGAGCATAAATTACACCTCTAATTTCCTAACGACCTATTACATTTGTGAAGGCCCTGGAGCACCAGGACAATGGAATTACCCACGAAATGACCCCATTTTGGAAAACAAACACCCCAAAGTATATTCTATGAAGCATTATGAGTCTTTTGAAATGTTAATTTTTTTACACAAGTCTTCAGAAAACGTGGAAAGAAAATTTAAATCTTTTTTTTTTTTTTACACAAAGTTGTTCATTTATAAGATATTTCTAACACATAGCATGTATATAGCAAAAATTACACCCCAAAACACATTCTGCTACTCCTCCTGAGTATGGCGATACCACATGTGTGAGACTTTTATACAGCCTGACCATATACAGAGGTCCAACATGGAAGTGGTACCTTCAGGCGTTCTAGGAGCATAAATGACACATCTCATTTCGTTCCTACCTATCATACTTTTGAAGGTCCTGAAGCACCAGGACAATGAAATTACCCACAAAATGACCACATTTTGGAAAGCAAACCCCCCAATGTGTATTCTATGAGGCATGGGATGCAAATAGGTACTCGGGTACTCTGACGGGCTGGTGACAGGTACTCTGTTACTCCGACGGGCTGGTGACAGGTACTCGGGTACTCCGACGGGCTGGTGACAGGTACTCGGGTACTCTGACGGGCTGGTGACAGGTACTCGGGTACTCCGATGGGCTGGTGACAGGTACGTAGGTACTCTGACGGGCTGGGGACAGGTACTCCATTACTCCGACGAGCTGGTGACAGGTACTCCGTTACTCCCTACGGGCTGGTGACAGGTACTCCGTTACTCCGACGGGCTGGTGACAGGTACTCGGATACTCCAACGGGCTGGTGACAGGTACTCTGACAGGCTGGTGACAGGCATTCGGGTACTCAGATGAACTGTGACAGGTACTCAGGTACTCAGATGGGCTGTGACAGGTACTCAGGTAGGCTGTGACAGGTACTCAGGTACTTGGGTACTCAGATGGGCTGTGACAGGTAGTCACTTACTCAGGTACTCAGATGGACTGTGACAGGTACTCAGGTACTTGGGTACTCAGATGTGTTGTGACAGGTACTTGGGTACTCAGATGGGCTGTGACAGGTACTCGGGTACTCAGATGGGCTGTGACAGGTACTCAGGTACTCAGATGGGCTGGGACAGGTACTCAGGTACTCAGATGGACTGTGACAGGTACTCAGATGGACTGTGACAGGTACTCAGGTACTCAGATGGGCTGTGATGGGTACTCAGGTACTCGGGTACTCAGAAGGGCTGTGACAGGTACTCAGGTACTCAGGTACTTAGATGGACTGCGCCGGGAACATCACAGCTTTAACTTCAATAGCTGTGTGTTCCTTGGCGCACGCCGTCACATACAGCCCCTCCCCCTTGTCCCGGCAGTGTCCTCCATGGACTCTCATCGCCAGACACTCAAGTACGGCCGCCGGTGTGTGCACCAAGCCAACTACATAAGTAGAGGGCTCTGTATATATTTTGCCCAATGGTCTCCTCTATCTTCCCCCAACCATTACTGCTCATCTACAACGACTATGGGAATTCTCTCACCAGGCTTTGTCTCCCTTCTAGAACTGTCACTGAAGGGACTGGAAGCTGTGCCAAGCTTGGATCTCATCTAACACTGGAGAACTGTTATATCGAACTGAACTATATCTGTGAGAGAGATGCTGTGTGACCGCACTGATCTGAGGAACGCTGTGTGACCGCACTGATCTGAGGAGCGCTGTGTGTTCGCACTGATCTGAGGAACACTGTGTGACCGCTCCGATCTGAGGAACGCTGTGTGACCGCACTGATCTGAGGAACGCTGTGTGACCGCACTGATCTGAGGAGCGCTGTGTGTTCGCACTGATCTGAGGAACGCTGTGTGTTCGCACTGATCTGAGGAACACTGTGTGACCGGACTGATCTGAGGAACACTGTGTGACCGCTCCGATCTGAGGAACGCTGTGTGAATGTTCTGATCTTTCTGAAATTATTCTGAATTGTATATAAAGTACGGATGAAGTCATAGTTGTTGCTCCTCCTTGTTAATTTCTGTATTGGTCAAGTAATAAAATGATTGATACCAATATGCGTGTACTGAATCTCGGAACATTAAAAGGTAAGAAGACCTTTCTGACTCCATCCTCAGATGTCTCCTCAGAACTGATCATGTTTGTCATAGAATACAATGGAATGGTGATCCTTGGAGGTGGGTGGTGTGGCGAGTAGATGAGGACAAATGAGGAGTTAATACAAATAGAAAGGAGAATAGGGGAAGGTTCAAAGGGAGAGAAGGTTAGGGAGAGGAAGGGTGAGGAGGAGAGGGTTTAAGAGAGGAAGAGAAAGAAGGTTAGAAGAGGGGAGGGTTCCAGAGAGGAGGATAGAGAGGGTAAAAGAAGAAGAGGGGAAAAAGGGTTGGGGAAAAAGGGTTAGGGAAAGGGAGGGGAGCGTTCAGGAGAGGAGAGGAAGAATTAGACAGTTTGAGAAGAAGGGTGATAAGGGGAGGGTTCAAGAGAGAAAGGTAGAGGGGTTTAGAGAAGATGCGGGTTCAGGAGAGACGGTTAGAGATGGTGAAGGACATCATATCTATGGTGTGCAGCTCTTCAAATCCCAAAAGGACAATCCAGGAACAAAAGTTCAATAGTGAGAAATTAGACAAAGTTGCACTACGGACTGTCCAGAACGTTGATAACAAATGGGTTAGAGCTGCCTCTATTTGGAAACCGCCACCCCAAAATAGGGGAGAGGGTACTGGGATTAAAGGTATAGAGAAATAGATAGTGGCGCTAAACCTAGTGTGAGTTTGACCAATCCTTAACAGAGGGATTGTGTTAATTTACGTGATCCTCTGGTGCAATGCTTACTCACAATTACATGCTCCTAATTAAATGTATAAGTGCCCCAGAAAAAGGGGAAATGACTAAACAACTATACTTAATTCATTAATTAAACAATAATATTAATTAATATACTGTGTACTCGCATAAAAAGTGCTGGAACATGTACTAATTAAATCCAAATTAAATTAAATATATCATGTGTCAAAATCCATTTTACAAAAACATAATACAATGGTACAAAAACAGGTAGACCCAAAACCAAAATTCATTGGAACCTGAATAGTCCCATATGACAGTGAATTAAAGTGACTAGTGCCAAGTGCTGGTGTCTTCAGTAATACAAAAATACAAAAGCAAATAAAATCAAAACCAAAATTCATTGGAAAATAAATAGTCCCATATGACAAAGAGTTAAAGTGACTAGTGCAAAGTGCTGGTATCTTCAATCTAGAGAAGGCAATCCTCCCCGGTGCGCCACTCTGTGCTGTAATAATGTGAATGCTCTCACCAGAACTCTCACGCCAGCTGGGGTAGATGGGCTTTCACAGTATAGACGTCAACCACCTCTCAGCCTGCCCCTGCAGAGCTGACAAAATATCTGCCCCAGTGTGGCTACTGTCCCCCAAACAAACTAGCGTAAGCACGGCATGGCATCTTTTTGCCTGCATACTTGTATAGCCCCTTGAACGCCTACGGAGCACCGCTGGTTCCGAGGACAGAGCACTGGAAGAGGCCATGGAGGAAGAAGAAGAGGAGGGGGTGGAGGAGAGAGGTGTGTCACAACTAGGGATGAGCCGAACACCCCCCGGTTTGGTTCGCACCAGAACTTTCGAACGGACCCCAAATTCGTACGAACTTTAGAACCCCATTGAAGTCTATGGGACTCGAACGTTCGAAATTAAAAGTGCTAATTTTAACGGCTAATATGCAAGATACTGTCCTAAAAAGGGTTTGGGGATCTGGCTCCTGCCCCAGGGGACATGGGTTTTAATTTAATAAACTGATTTTAATGACGATTAAAGTGAAAAAAAAAAAGTGAAATATTCCTTTAAATATGGTGCCTGGGGGGTGTCTGTAGTATGCCTGTGAAGTGCCACGTGTTTCCCGTGTTTAGAACAGTCCCTGCACAAAATGACATTAAACGGAAATAACACCATTTAAAACTGCTTGCGGTTTTAATGTTATATCTGGTTCCTGCAATATGGTTGAAAATCATTGAGAAAAATGGCATGGGTAGCCCTCCCTGCCCATTACCAGCCCCTTTGGGTCTTGTACGGATATTAAGGGGAACCCCGTACCCATATTAAAAAAAGGAAATGCGTGATGGCCCCCAGGCCCTATATACTCAGAATAGCAGTATACAGGCGGTGCAAACAAGACAGGGACTGTGTAGGTTTGTTGTGTTATGTTGAATCTGTTTGTAATTTTCAACTGGTACATTTTTAAAGTGTAGCTCCAGTCAAAAAAATGATTTTTAAGCTTTTTGGAAAACATAGGGAAGGGTTATCACCCCTGTATAATTTGTTTTGCCATCCATCTTTTTTCATCTCACTTGCTGTTGTCTCCTTCCGTTTGCAAGTAGGAGATGTTTGTAAGTTGGATGTTTGAAAGTAGGGGCCTGCCCTATATGCTCTGCAGAAATGGCGGAACAAGGTGTTGGTTTTGCCACAACATTGTAAGCCCTCAAAGTGACTCTTGGTGGGCGCTGGAGCGCCCTGCTGTGAACGATTATATCAAGAATTGTAATTACATGCCATTGTTGAACAGTGGTAGAAAAATTGACCTTTGGTGGTTGTGGTGCTGGTGCCACAACACTATAAGTCCTCACCGTTACTCTGGGTGGGCACAGGAAGGGGCCCTCCTGTGAAATATTATATCAAGAATTGTAATTACATGTCCCTGTTAAACAGGGGCAGAAAAATTTGGCCTTAGGCACTGGTGCTGGTGCCACCACACTGCAACCTCTGCCATATACTCTAGTTTTATTGCAGGAATTAGCCCTGCTGCAAAGCATTGCATCAAAAATTGTAATTAAACGCCCCTGTTAAACAGGGGCAGAAAAATTGGGCCTTAGGCACTGGTGCTGGTGCCACCACACTGCAACCTCTCCCATATACTCTTGTTTGATTGCAGGAATTAGCCCTGCTGCAAAGCATTGCATCAAAAATTGTACTTAAACGCCCCTGTTAAACAGGGGCAGAAAAATTGGGCTGATGGCATCACCCAGAACCAGAAATGTTCTTCCAACATATCAGCGGAGGAGGAAGAGGATAGACAATCAACATAACAGGACAGTCACTCAGCATCAGCATAGGCAGTCTTGAAGGGATGTGATATTTCAAAAAAAATTATTCTGTTACATCAGCTTCAGGTGCTTGGTAGCTGTGGGTGATCCAAGACTGATTCATCTTGATGAAGGTCAGTCAATCAACTGATTCGGTGGACAGGCGCACCCTGTGATCGGTAACAAAGCCACCAGCAGCACTGAAGGTGTGTTCCGAAAGAACGCTGGATGCAGGACAGGCCAGTAGCTCAATTGCATACTGTGCAAGCTCTGGCCAGTGATCCATCCTCAAGACCCAGTAAGCCAGAGGATTTTCGGTGGGAAAGGTGTCCAAGTCTGACCTTGCCCCTAGGTATTCCTGCACCATGTAAATCAGACGCTGGCGATGGGTGCTGGAACCGATCATACCTTGGGGCTGCG
This sequence comes from Lithobates pipiens, assembly GCF_037356315.1. Lineage (NCBI taxonomy): Eukaryota > Metazoa > Chordata > Amphibia > Anura > Ranidae > Lithobates > Lithobates pipiens. The sequence continues at coordinate 5,597,456 of NW_027507870.1, read as the reverse complement.
GACTAAAAAATTGTCTGAAAGCATCAGTCAAACGGCCACCTTCTCCACCGCTCCTTCTGACCGATGCCTCAGCAACACGTTGTCCAGGACCAGGAGTTTGTAACCTCCCAGTCTCTGGGAACGCGTTGCACAGAGCTTTCTGCAAGGCCTCCCGGAGATGTCTCATCCTCTGCTCCCTCTGCGATGGCAAGATAAGGTCGGCAACCTTACCCTTGTACCGTGGATCAAGGAGAGTGGCCAGCCAGTAATGGTCCCTCTCCTTGATCCGAAGAATACGAGGATACTTCCGCAGGCTTTGCAGGATCAGGGAGGCCATGCAGCGTAGGTTAGCTGAGGCATTCGGTCCGGTGTCCTCTGGGTCACTAAGGACAACATGATCCACAGCTACCTCCTCCCAGCCACTTGGAACTGTAAACCATCCCCACAAGACTGCTGCTGCTGCTGCTGCTGATGCTGAGTGCCAGCCTCCACCTCCATGCTGACACAATCCTCCTCCTCCTCCTCCTCTTCCTCCTCCTCATCCTCTTCCTGTGTGATGGGTGGCACAGCAGGAACACTGTCTGGATAAAGGGGGCCTTGAGAGGCAAGGAAGTCCTCCTCTTCCTGCCTCTGTTCTGCCTCAAGTGCCCTGTCCATTATTCCACGCAGCGTATGCTCCAAGAGGTGGACAAGAGGTACAGTGTCACTGATGCATGCACTGTCATTGCTCACCATCCTTGTGGCCTCCTCAAATGGTGACAGGACAGTGCATGCATCCCTGATCATGGTGGTGGTGAGAAAAAACCGAGCTCCCCTGACCCTGTCCTGGTGCCGTAGTCGCACAGGTACTCATTGATGGCCCTCTGCTGCGTGTGCAGCTGCTGCAGCATGGCCAACGTTGAGTTCCACCTGGTGGGCATGTCACATATAAGGCGGTTCTTGGGCAGGTTCAACTCCTTTTGGAGCTCAGCCAGCCGAGCACAGGCATTAAATGATCGGCGGAAATGCACACAGACTTTCCTGGCATGCTTCAGCTTCTTGCCTGTAAGCCGGGGTACCTGCCCAAGAACCGCTGCACCACCAGGTTAAGGACGTGAGCTGCACAGGGCACATGGGTCAGTTGTCCCTGTCGGAGGGCGGAGAGGAGGTTGGTGCCATTGTCACAAACCACCATTCCTGGCTTAAGCTGGCGTGGCGTCAACCACCTCTCGGCCTGCCCCTGCAGAGCTGACAAAACATCCGCCCCAGTGTGGCTCCTGTCCCCCAAACAAACCAGCGCAAGCACGGCATGGCATCATTTTGCCTGCGTACTTGCGTAGCCCCTGGAACGCCTACGGAGCACCGCTGGTTCTGAGGACAGAGCACTGGAAGAGGCCATGGAGGAAGAAGAAGAGGAGGGGGTGGAGGAGAGAGGTGTGTCACAACCAATAGTAGCATTTTGGAGGCGTGGTGGCGGAACAACCTCCAACACTACTGCACCTTGTCCTGCATCCTTCCCAGCTGCCAGAAGAGTGACCCAATGGGCCGTGAAAGACAGGTAACGTCCCTGTCCATGCCTGCTGGACCATGAGTCAGCGATAATATGCACCTTACCGCTGACCGCCCTGTCCAGCGAGGCAAGGACATTGCCTTCCACATGCCGGTAGAGAGCCGGAATCTCCTTCCGTGAGAAAAAGTGGCGTTTGGGGATCTGCCACTGAGGAACCGCACATTGTACAAACTCACGGAAGGGGGCCGAGTCTACCAACTGAAAAGGCAGCAGTTGAAGTGCTAGCAATTTAGCCAAGCTAGCATTCAACCGCTGGGCATGTGGATGGCTGGGAGTGAACTTCTTTCACCGGTCCAGCAGCTGGGGCAGGGACATTTGCCTGCTATAATCGGACGTGGGTGTACCGCTAGCAGAGTTCCCAAAAGCACTTGGCTGTGACACACCTAATTCTACACCTTCATTCCTCTCAGAGCAGGTTTCAGAGAGGACTGAAGGTCTAGTGGGGTTGGAGATGCCAGCTGATGAGGAGCAAGGAGAGGTCCGCTTTGTTCTTTGGTGTGGGTCTTTGAGGTACGCTTGCCAACGAGCTGCATGGCAGGTCAACATATGTCTGGTCAAGCATGTGGTGCCCAAGCGGCTGATGTTTTGGCCACGCGAGATATGCTTGAGACATATGTTGCAAATAGCAGCGGTGCGATCTGATGCACTCATCTCAAAAAGGGCCCACACCAAAGAACTTTTAGAATAACACGCAGAGGCAGCGCCCTGCACAGGCGGAGCTCTGCGGTGTGATTCAGTCGGTGTGCTGCCCCTAAGCTGGCCCCTGGAGGGCATCCTGCCTCGTTGGACATGTGCCTCCTCCTCCTCCTCTCTCCTTCCAGGCACCCACGTGGAGTCAGTGCCCTCATCATCCCCTCCCTCTTCATCGCTGTAGCAAACCTGGCAGTATGCTGCAGCTTGTGGAACATGACTGCCAGATTGCTGTCCTTCTTGAGCATCCCCTCTCTCTGCGCTCACGCTACTGCCTTCCTCTAGCTGAGTGTCATCATCAGAGCCCACAAAACACTGGGCATCCTCCTGGAGCATGTACCCAACACTGTGCTCAAAGAGTTCAGGAGACTCCTCAGGAGGACGTGGTGGGTCTAGGGAAGGAGTCACTGATTATGACATTGAGAGGAGGGAAGACGATGCGTTGGCAGCTGCTTTGCTAGTACCCTGAGACTGGGGGAGAGAGGATGAGGAGGATGAAGAGGGCTTGGTCATCCACTCTACCAAGTCGTTGGAATGTTGCGGTTCAACATGTCCAGCTGCCGAAAAGAAGGACAAGCGTGTCCCATGGCCACGTGCTGATGACAATGCACCGCGTCCACGACCAGCACTGTTGTCTCTAGACACAGAGCCTGCTTGCCCTCTTTTATCGGCTCGCGCCTGTCTGCCTCTCCTTGCTGGCCTTCCAGACATGGTAATGGCCTGAAGGGAGTTGGGTAAAACAGCAGTGTAATGGAGTCACACAACACCCACTAAGCCCTGCAGATGGCTCTATTAGAGAACAGCAATAAAGGGTAGATACAGGTGTATATTGTGCTGGAGGCACAAAAAAACCCACTAACTCCTGCAGATGCCTTTTTTATAGAACACCAGAGATAAAGGGGTATATGCAGATGTATACTGTGCTGTGCTGGAGGCACACACAACTTCCAATAACTCCTGCAGATGGCAAGTGGGCTCAAATAGAGAAGAGCTATGTAGGTGGATATAGCGGTGTGTACTGAGTACAGAGCACGCAGACAGCACGCACAAGCTCCTAACACTACTGACTGCAAGCTCTATTATAAAAGATAGATCACTAGCTATATAGGTGAGGTGAATATAGCGGTGTATACTGCGGTCAGGGCACACAGACAACAACCACTACACAACAGCAAGATCGAAAATCGGCCGAAAACGATCGGTGTGTACTGTGTTGAAGGTACACAGAACACCCACTAACTGCTTCAGACGCCAACACACTACACTAGGCCTCCGCGCTGGCGGCCTTATATAGTGTGGGGCGTGTACTACACAGCCTGAGCTATGATTGGCCACAGGCATCCTGCCTGTGGCCAATCATGGCTCTCCTCGCTGCTGGCGCTGTGATTGGCCAAGTATGCGGGGTCACAGTGCATGCTTGGCCAATCATGAGCCAGCAATGCATTGCGATGACGCAGTGCATTGTGGGCCGTGAGCGCCACACGAATTTGGCGCGAACGGCCCATAACGTTCGGAATTCGCCGAACAGGCGAACAGCTGATGTTTGAGTCGAACGTATGTTCGACTCGAACACGAAGCTCATCCCTAGTCACAACCAGTAGTAGAATTTTGGAGGTGTGGTGGTGGAACAACCTCCAACACTACTGCACCTTGTCCTGCATCCTTACCAGCTGCCAGAAGAGTGACCCAATGGGCCGTGAAAGATAGGTAACATCCCTGTCCATGCCTGCTGGACCATGAGTCAGCGGTAATATGCACCTTACTGTTGACCTCCCTGTCCAGTGAGGCATGGACATTGCCTTCCACATGCCGGTAGAGAGCCGGAATCACCTTCCATGAGAAAAAGTGGCGTTTGGGGACCTGCCACTGAGGAACCGCACATTGCACAAACTAACGGAAGGGGGCCGAGTCTACCAACTGAAAAAGCAGCAGATGAAATGCTAGCAATTTAGCCAAGCTAGCATTCAACCGCTGGGCATGTGGATGGCTGGGAGTGAACTTCTTTCTATGGTCCAGCAGCTGGGGCAGGAAAATTTACCTGCTACAATTGGACGTGGGTGTACTGCTAGCAGAATGCCCGCAAGTACTTGGCTTTGACACACCTAATTCTACACCTTCATTCCTCTCAGTGCGGGTTTCTTTCTTTTTTTTTTTTTTTTGTACCACTCAGTAAGATTTTTGTTGTTAATGGATTCTAATCAGCTTAACTCTCAGAATCCCTTTTTTTTTTGTTAACATCATTGTGGCAAAGTGTCTTTTTTTTTTTTTTTTTTAGACTTCTCGTTATTACTTATATCTTATATCAATTTAATGTTATCTGTTAAAAAGAGAAGACCGTACAAATTGAAAAAGCAAATGAAACTGACATCTCCTTAGTTACCTTTGCCATCATATTAGAGATACCTTATCTTACTTATTAATGTCCTTATTTAATTAAATTTTACCTTACCCACCCACCCTACCCTCTTCTCTACAATCTGTTGACCTTCCCCGTATCCACTACTCTTTATTCCATTAATGCTTGTGTATAATGCTATGTCTTTTTAAATATTCTCCATTTTTCCCACGTTCTACCATATTTTTTCATTTTATTTTCCTCCATTTTTCTTAGATATTCCATGTTATTGATATATTCTATTCTTTGGATCCATTCTCTAATCAGGGGTTTTTTAACCTGTAACCAATTTTTTGGTATTATGGCTTTTGCGGCATTAAGTAAGACGGGTACTAATGAGTTTTTTATTATTTTTTTACACCTCTTACTCATTTTTTCATCTACTACTAAAAACAAACACTCCCCTGGGGTTAAAGGTATTTTTTGCCCTGTTATTTTCTATATATATTCAATTATTTTACTCCAGTATTGATTTATTACTGGGCATTCCCACCATAAGCGGAATATTGTTCCTGGTAAACTACATTCTCTCCAACATAACTTGGATTTGGAGGGATCCATTCTATGTAGTTTATCTGGAGTTAAGTGCCATCTCATTAAACATTTATAATTTACTTCTATTGATCCTGTATCGAATACAGAGTCATATACCGAGTTGATCATTTGGGTCTCATCCACTTTATAGCCCAAGTCTTTTTCGCATTTAGCTATGAATGGGATATTTCCTTGGCCTTCTATTTCTGAAAGACAATCGTATAGTTGTGAGATGCAATGTTTAACTACTGATTTCCTTAAACATAATTTTTCAATTGGTGTTAACCTAGTTTCATTTCTTATTGGTTTTGGGATAGAATTAACAAAGTGTTGAATCTGCAGGTATTCCCAGTCCTTTAACATTTCCCATTTATGTTTCGTCATTAAATCTTGTTTTAACATTAATTTCCACTCCCGAATGATATCTTTTAATTGTAAATCCTTCATTTGTTTCCCTAGTGGTGTACCGTGTCCTGGTGTAAAAAAACTCGTGCCCTCGAGGTGGATTTATGGTGAATTATATTGCCCTTTATTTTTACGTTGTATTACCGTATATACTCGAGTATAGGCCGACCCGAATATAAGCCGAGGCCCCCAATTTACCCCCAAAAAACTGGAAAACTTATTGACTCGTGTATAAGCCGAGGGTGAGACATGGCTGTCCATCCCTGTGTGTGTGTCCGTCCATCCCTGTGTGTCCATCCATCCCTGTGTGTGTGTCCGTCCATCCATCCCTGTGTGTGTATCCATCCATCCATCCATCCATCCCTGTGTGTGTGTGTGTGTGTGTGTGTATTCATCCATCCATCCATCCCTGTGTGTGTGTGTGTGTGTGTGTGTGTGTGTATCCATCCATCCATCCATCCCTGTGTGTGTGTGTGTGTATCCATCCATCCATCCATCCATCCCTGTGTGTGTGTGTGTGTGTGTGTGTGTGTGTGTGTGTGTGTGTGTGTGTGTGTGTGTGTGTCCGTGCAGCCTTGTGTGTGTGTGTGTGTGTGTGTGTCCGTGCAGCCTTGTGTGTGTGTGTGTGTGTCCGTGCAGCCTTGTGTGTGTGTGTGTCCGTGCAGCCTTGTGTGTGTGTCCAGCCTACCTGTGTCCCAAGCCTCCGTCCCGAGCCGCCGTCGTCCCGAGCCTCCTCCGACCCGTGCCGTGCCTCCTCCGTCCCGTGCCTCCTCCGTCCCGTGCCGTGCCTCCTCCTTCCCGTGCCTCCTCCGTCCCGTGCCGTGCCTCCTCCGTCCCGTGCCTCCTCCGTCCCGTGCCGTGCCGATGGATCGCCGCTCTTCTCGGCGGCCATTCTACAATTCAAAATTCCGCCTCCGCCTGTGATAGGCGGAACACTCAATTTCCCAGCAGCCTGTGTTCCGCCTATCACGGACATCCTCTCATACTCGTCCGTAGTATGAGAATGAGCGGATGTCCGTGATAGGTGGAACACTGACTGCTGGGAAATTCAGTGTTCCGCCTATCACAGGCGGAGGCGGAGAAGGAGGCGCGGCTTTTAAATTTTAATGTCCGCCGTCTGTCTGCTCGATACGCTGATCGAGCAGTCAGACAGCGGTGACTCGAGTATAAGCCGAGGGGGCACTTTCAGCCTCAAAAAAGAGGCTGAAAATCTCGGCTTATACTCGAGTATATACGGTATATCCCATTTTTTCAGTGACGTTAAGGTGATTTCGTGCGTCGTAATACTAATTAGTCTAAATTTTGGTGGAATCCAAATGTTTTTTTTTGTAATTGTGACCCATTCAATATCTCCTCCATTTTTACCCATTTCTTTTTAGTGTTTTGGTTTGTCCATTCAACCAATCTCGCTAAAATAATTGCTAAATAATATCTGTGTACAGTATATCTGGTAGTGCCATTCCACCCCTATTTTTTTTCCTAGTTAATAAATTATATTTTATCCTGGGTTTTTTGTTTTGCCATATAAATTTTAAAAATAAAGTTCTTATTATATTAAAGAAACCATTTGGAATATTTATCGGAAGCATTTGCATTTTATATGTATTTTTTGGTAATACCACCATCTTCAACACGTTAATTCTTCCCAACCAAGATATTGTACCTTTATTCATCTTCTTAAGTAACATTTTAATTTCATTTATTAGCGGGATATAATTAGCCTGGTATAACTCCTGAATTGTCTTTGTTATTTTAATCCCTAAGTATGTTATTTCTTTTTTTTCCCATGTAAAAGGGAATTTTTGCCGTATCCTTTCCTCTTCCTGCTTATCTAATCCAATGTTCAGGATAACTGTTTTTATTGGGTTTATTTTAAATTTAGAGAGGGCCCCATAATCTCTGATCTCCCTTATCAGACCTGGTAACGACGTTTGGGGGTTAATCATATATAGGAGTATGTCGTCCGCGTATGCCGCCACTTTGTGTTCTTCCCCCCCCATTCTTATTCCTTCTATAACTGGGTTATTACGGATTTTTACTAAAAGGGGCTCCAGGGCTATCATGTATAGCAAGGGCGAGAGGGGACACCCCTGCCTTGTACCATTTTGCATATCAAAAGCGGACGACATACTCCCGTTTACCCCCACTCTAACTGATGGGAACGTATATAGATTATTTATCCATTTCAGCATTCTTGGACCGAGGCCAAGTATCTGTAAAGTTTCCATTATAAAACACCAATCCACTTGATCGAAAGCTTTTTCAGCATCGATCGAAACCAATATCATTGGAGGATTGGTTTCCTTATCCTTCCCCATTAACAACAACGTTCGGAGACTATTATCTCGGTCCTCCCTTCCTGGTACAAATCCTACTTGATCTCCATTGATCAGTTCAGGAAGTAAGTTTTTTATCCTCGTTGCTAATACTTTTGCATATAGTTTAGCAGGCATGTACTGGCCATTGGGACTACAGGGAGTTTCCCGGTGGGCCGATGGCTCAGTGGGCCAGTTTCAGTGACAAAGTAATGTCTGCGTGGCTTCCCCTCAACTTCACGCAGTGATGTGAGAAAGATGAGAAAAATACAGAGGAGAATAAGTGAAATAATAAAAGAGTTTAGTGAGGACTCCTTATGTTATGCTACTTATGTTTTTTTGCACAATTATGTATAGTTTTATATACTGTTTTTGTGCTTGTTTGCAAAATTAAAGTGGGCTGGTCTGGATGAAGTCCAGGGCCAAATTTTTGTCCCAGTCCAGCCCTGTAGTTTAGTATCTGTGTTCAGCAACGCAATTGGACGGTAATTAGAACAGATCGAAACCATCTTTACCGGGTTTTGGGATAAGTGTAATATTTGCTAAGAGTGATTCTTTCCTCAGAAACTCGTCCTCTGCCAGTTTGTTCCAGAGTTTACATAACTGTGGGACCAACTGCTGTTTAAATGTTTTATAGTACCTGATGGTAAAACCATCTGGTCCTGGGCTTTTCCCATTGGGCATATCACTTATTGCGTTCTCAATTTCCTCCGGGGTAATCAGGTCCTCTAAGCTTTTAGACATCTCTGGGGTTATCCTTGGTAGGTCTATCTCCCTCAAGTATTCTTGTATTTTAATTTTTTTGGTCTCCTTCTGTTTTTCAGTCTCCATGTTCCTAATTGAATATAGGGCACTATAATATGTTTTAAACGCATTCGCTATTTCTGATGTTCTATATTTTATTTCTCCTTTCGCGTTTTTGATCTTTTCTATATAATTGATAGCTTTTTTATCTCTTACTAATCTAGCCAAATGTTTCCCCGTCTTATTTCCCCATATGTATCTTTCTTTAGCTACATTTTTATAGGTTTTTCTTACTTCTTGTTCCATTCTATTATTTAATTGAGTACGTTTGTATATTATTTCTTTATAAATGTTTTTATCAAGTTGACACTTATGCTTTTGTTCTAGTAGATAAAGTTCTTTTTTTAAATATTGCTTCTTTTCACTTTCTTTTTTTTTCCCAGGAACCTATGGAGATTAACTTCCCCCTTATTAGGGCTTTATGGGCCTCCCAGAGTGTAGCCCTTGGGATCTCTTCTGAGTCATTGACTATAAAATATTGTTCAATTTCATTTTTTATAATATTTTCAGTTTCCACATTTTCCAATAGGGACTCATTTAGTCTCCATAACCCTTTTCTGTTTTCTCTTCCAGGATCTTTTAGTTTTATTATTACAGGCGTGTGATCCGAAAGGGTTATGGATCCTATTTTAACCTCTAGTATATTTTCTAACAATTCATGGTCTACTAGTATGTAGTCCAATCTGACATACGTATCATGTACTGCGGAATAATATGTGTAGTCTTTTTTTCCTAAATTGAATATTCGCCAAGTATCTATTAATTGTTGCTGAAGCATCCTCTTTTTTAAGATTCTATGTTGTTTATTTTCATGTACCAAACCCTGTGAAGTGCTATCTATAAACGGGTCTATGGCAAAATTTAGATCCCCACCCAAAATTATGTGGCCTTGTTTATATGTTTCTAATATATTCAGGATTTTATTTAGATATTTCCTTTGGACCTTTATTAGGGCAATAGATATTTACCAATGTATATCTTTTTCTTTCTATGTATCCTTTTACAAATAAAAACCTCCCCTGTGGGTCCACTTTTATTTCTTCCATTTTCCAATTGACTTTTTTAGAGATCCCAATTGCTACTCCCCTAGAGCCCTTACATGGGGTATCCGCATAATACCATGTTGGAAACATCTGTGTATTTAACCTAATACTTAACCACTTGAGATCCGCGCTATAGCCAAATGACGGCTACAGCGCGGATCTCCTTTTCCGGGACTACGTCTATTGACGTCGTCCCGTGCACTGTGATCGGCGAGTCCATGAGACTCGCTGATCACCAATCCGTGCAAGGGGTCGATCCCGACCCCTTATCACGTGATCAGCTGTCAGCCAATGACAGCTGATCATGTGATATAACAGAGCCGGTAATCGGCTATTATTCCTCCTCGCGCTGTCAGCGCGAGGAGAAAAAAAAAAAGCCGATCACCGGCGGCCGTGATCGGGACATCAGTCCCGATCATGGCCAGCCCTGCTAGTGCCCACCTGCCCCCTGCCAGTGCCCACCTGCCCCCTGCAGTGCCACATGTATTAAAAGTAAGTGCCCCCCGTCAGTGCCACCCAGCAGTGCCCATAGTGCCACCCAGCAGTGCCCACAGTGCCACCCAGCAGTGCCCACAGTGCCACCCAGCAGTGCCACCCACAGTGCCACCCAGCAGTGCCACCCAGCAGTGCCCACAATCTGCCTCAAAGGTGCTGCACCCCAGTGCCACATATCCATGCCCATCAGTGTCATCTACCAGTGCCCAGCAGTGCCCCCCATCAGTGCCCAGCAGTGCCACCTATCAGAGCCACCTATCAGTGCCACCTATCAGTGCCCATCAGTCCCATCTATCAGTGGTACCTATCAGTGCCCATCCGTGCCACCCATCCATGCCACCCATCCGTGCCACCCATCCGTGCCATCTTATCTGTGCCCATCTTTGCCCATCAGTGCCGCCTTATCTGTGCCTATTAGTGCCACCTTAACTATGCCTATCAGTGCTCACCAGTGCAGCCTATCAGTGCCCACCAATGCAGCCTATCAGTGCCCACCAATGCAGCCCATCAGTGCCCACCAATGCAGCCCATCAGTGCCCACCAGTGCAGCCTATCAGTGCCATCTAATCAGCGCACTTCAATGAAGGAGAAAAATGACCCGTTTGCTAAATTTTATAACAAACTATTAAAACATGATTTTTTTTTTTTTGCATTTTTTTTTGTTTGTTTAGCAAAAAATAAAACTCCGAGCTGTAACTAAATACCACCAAAAGAAAGCTCTATTTGTGGGAAAAAAATGATAAAAATTTAATTTGGGTACAGTGTTGTATGCCCGCGCAATTGTCATTCAAAGTGCATCAGCGCTGAAAGCTGAAAATTGGTCTGGGACTGAGGGGGGTTTAAGTGCCCAGTAAGCAAGTGGTTAAATCTAATGTTAAATGCGTTTCTTGTAAAAAAACAATATCTACAGAATTTCCCTCCACCTCTCTCAGTATATTATACCTTTTTTTTGGAGAATTCATTCCTCTCACATTATATGTTGCTATTTTAATTTCCGACATTATACCAGCCTAAACTTTTTCTAATTTTTTTAACTAGAAGTAGTGGTATCGTGTCAAAAGATTTATTACATTAGTTATCCCTTTGTTCATTAAGGGGTTACAAATCTTCTTAATTATATCAATCAAATCCTCTCGTTGTTGTGCGTCTGGAACTCCGTGTATTCTTAGATTTTTTCTTCTGTCTCTGTTTTCTTGGTCTTCCATCTTATATGCTTGATCTTGTTGTGCTTTTTTTAGACTTTGTATTTCTACTTCCAGATTCTTTATTATATTCATAACTTTTTCCACTTTTTTTTCTACTTCTTCTACCCTTTCGAGTATGTGTCCAAGGTTCTTATGTAATCTTTCCATTTCGGCTTTCATAGTATTTTCCAGAGCTGCAAACATAGATATTATCTCATTTTTAGTGGGCAATACTTGGCGGTTGTCTTGTTGTATCTGTTGAGTTATTGAGGGTTCTACATCTCGGTCTAGTTCAGTTATTGGGTCTATTCCTTCTTCTGATGGTGCATCAAGTAATGTTTCTAAGTCATGTGCGGAGATGTTTTGCGTTTGATGTTTCCTTTTCTCTGTTTTGCTCTTTTCTCTCTCCTTTTTATCACTGCTTTCCGCCTGTTGTAATTTTGTGTATTGAGATTTTTCAGCATGCTGCTTATCTGTAGCTACTGTCTGTGTAACATACTTATTCATTGCACCGGGGCTGGTAACCAAGCTCCGGCGTGGTGATTTCGGGATAGCCCCTGCTTTTGCTGTTTTTCCCTTCATCTGGCACCGCGATATTTGAGCACCTTTATTACTATTGTTATATGTGCCCACCTACGGCTACTGAGATGTGGTTTTAAGGTTTCTTTCTGTCGCAGTGTTTTCGTGTTACCGTCGGGTTGATGCTAGTACACCTTTATTCCGATCTCAACATACTCCTTTTTTCACTCCGTTTTTTACTAATAATCGACAGCAATCACGTGATATAAAGATCTGTCCCCTTTTATTTTGTTTTATTAAGGTGGGTCACTTTGTATTGTGTAACTAATTGCTTACTTGCCGGCACAATTACACCACAAAAAAACTGTGTATTCCTGGTTATATATTAACTTTTTATCTTAGCGGGTTTTCCAATCAGTCCCGTTATTTAACAGAGATTATAGTGCAGAGTATTTTAATGCTTTATATTATATGTCCACTTACCCCGTGGTTGCTTGCAGTCTGGTTTGTCTTCATAATTTAATTCTGCCCGACATTCAGCATTCTCATGCAGGTTCTGTTTTTTTTTTTTTTTTTTACTGACCTTCTTGGGATCTTTTTTTCCTTTTTCTTTCCACAATACCTTCCAGTGTCCTCTGGGAGCAGTACCTTTCTTTGTCCAGTAGATGGCGTGCAGAGCTCTTCGTAGGCCTTCCAAGGAGATTTACCTAGCTCTACACAGCCAGTACTACCGATGCAAAGACATCGCCGGCATACCTCCGCTCCAACACAGGAATCTCCACAAACACACAGGAGATCCGGGTCTCCACCAGCCGCGCCGCTCAGCGCAATATAACGTGTCCCGACCCCAGGGGGGGGGGGGAAGCGAAGGGGGAAGGTAGGAGAGAAGACCCACCTCACTAGCGGTGGGGCTCCGCCGAGGGTTAGGTCGGAAGGGTGGGGATCAGAGGAGGACCGCAAACAGCGGCATTATCCGCGCGGCGGGGGGCATGGAGCGCTAACCGGAACGCTAGGTGCAGATATGCACCATTATCAGACTCCTCCCCCGGAAGGGCCCCTCCACAACCCCTCAGTGCGGGTTTCTGAGAGGATTGAAGGTCTAGTGGGGTTGGAGATCCCAGCTGATGAGGAGCAAGGAGAGGTCCGCTTTGTTCTTTGGTATGGGTCTTTAAGGTACGCTTGCCAACGAGCTGCATGGCAGGTCAACATATGTCTGGTCAAGAATGTGGTGCCCAAGCGGCTGATGTTTTGGCCACGCGAGATACGCTTGAGACATATGTTGCAAATAGCAGAGGTGCGATCTGATGTACTGGTCCCAAAAAAGGCCCACACCAAAGAACTTTTGGTATAACGTGCAGAGGCAGCGCCCTGCACAGGTGGAGCTCTGCGGTGTGATTCAGTCGGTGTGCTGCCCCTAAGCTGGCCCCCAAAGGGCATCCTGCCTCTTTGGAGATGTGTCTCCTCCACCTCCTCTCTCCTATCAGGCATCCACGTGGTGTCAGTGACCTCATCATCCCCTCCCTCTTCATCACTGGAGCAAACCTGGCAGTATGCTGCAGCTGGTGGAACATGACTGCCAGATTGCTGTCCTTCTTGAGCATTCCCTGTCTCTGCGCTCATGCTACTGCCTTTCTCTAGCTGGGTATCATCATCAGAGCCTTCAAAAGGCTGGGCATCCTCCTGGAGCATGTACCCAACACTGTGCTCAAATAGTACAGGGCACTCCTCAGGAGGACATGGTGAGTCTAGGGAAGGAGTGACTGATGACATTGAGACGAGGGAAGAGAACGCGTTGGCAGCTGCTTTGCTAGTACCCTGAGTCTGGGTGAGAGAGGATGAGGAGGATGAAGAGGGCTTCATCATCCACTCTACCAGGTCTTCGGCGTGATGCGGCTCAACACGTCCAGCTGCCGAAAATAAGGACAAGCGTGTTCCATGGCCACGTGCTGATGGCGATGCACCGCGTCCATGACCAGCACTGTTGTCTCTAGACACAGAGCCTGCTTGCCCTCTTTTATTGGCTCGTGACTATCTGCCTCTCCTTGTTGGCCTTCCAGACATAGTAACGCAGGCAGGGAGATGGGAAAAGAAGCAATTGGGTAGTGTATATTGTGCTGGAGGCACACAACACTCACTGTAAAGGCTCCAGATGCCTGTATTAGAGAACACCAGCAAAAAAGGGTCGATACAGATGTATACTGTGCTGGAGGCACACAACAACCACTTTAACTCCTGCAGATGCCTGTATTAGAGAACACCAGCAATAAAGGGTAGATACAGGTGTATACTGTGCTGGAGGCACACAACACCCACTAACTCCTGCAGATGCCTTTATTATAGAACACCAGCAATAAACGGTAGATACAGGTGTATACTGTGCTGGAGGCACACAACACCCACTAACTCCTGCAGATGCCTTTATTATAGAACACCAGCAATAAACGGTAGATACAGGTGTATACTGTGCTGGAGGCACACAACACCCACTAACTCCTGCAGATGCCCGTATTAAAGAACACCAGCAATAAAGGGTAGATACAGATGTATATTGCACTATGCTGGAGGCACAGAACACCCACTAACTCCTGCAGATGGCTGTATTAGAGAACCCCAGCAGACATGCTTCCTGAAGGTATCCAAGGTCCTGTGCACCTCTTCACTCCCGCAATTTTAGCGAATACCGCAATTTTAGCGATGTCTTTGATAAAGGTCAATCCGGTAGTTTGCCTCCACACCGGTATTATGATTGCACAATTGACCTTCAACCTGGTGCCATACCTTCTCATGGCCGGGTTTACCCTTTGTCGGTCTTGGAGGATAAGGCCATGGAGGAGTATGTTGCTGACGCACTTTCTCAAGGTTTCATCCGCAAATCCTTGTCTCCTGCTGGTGCTGGTTTCTTCTTTGTAAAAAGCTCCAAGGACTGACTCAGCGGTAAACTGAGACCTTGTACAGATTATAGGGGTCTAAATTGTGTCACGATTAAGAATGCCTACCCAATTCCATTGATTACAGAGTTATTTGACTGCCTCAAGGGAGCAACGGTTTTCAGAAAGCTTGAATTGAGAAGGGCATACAATCTCATGCGCATTAAGGAGGGCGGCGAGTGGAAAACTGAGTTTAATACCAGAACAGGCCATTATGAATACCTGGTAATGCCTTTTGGCCTCTGTAACGCCCCGTTAGTTTTCCAGGAATTTATTAACGATGTCCTCTGAGATTTGTTGCAGTTGTGTGTGGTGGTTTATCTCGATGATATCCTCATATTTTCCAAGTCCCTGAAGAGCCACCACACAGATGTCTGTCGTGTGCTTCAGAAACTAAGAGAGAACAATCTCTATTGTAAATTGGAGAAGTTCCATCGCGAACAGGTTACATTCCTGGGCTATGTCATTTCCACTGCTGGTTTTTCGATGGACCAAGAAAAACTTTCGGCAGTCCTATAGTGGCCTCGACCCGTAGGATTACGTCCTCTGCAGCGTTTCCTGGGCTTTGTCATCTACTATCGGAAGTTTATTCGTAACTTCTCGTCTCTGGTCAAGCCCTTGACTGATATGACCAGAAAGGACGGTAACCCACAGAGTTGGTCTCCGGAGTCCATTAAGGCCTTTGAGACTAGGGATGAGCCGAACCCCCCCCCGGTTCGGTTCGCACCAGAACTTTCGAACGGACCCCAAATTCGTACGAACGTTAGAACCCCATTGAAGTCTATGGGACTCAAACATTCGAAATTAAAAGTGCTAATTTTAACGGCTAATATGCAAGATACTGTCCTAAAAAGGGTTTGGGGATCTGGCTCCTGCCCCAGGGGACATGGGTCAATGCCTAAAATGTTTTTAAAAATGTCAGTTTTGGCGGGAGCACTGATTTTAATGACGATTAAAGTGAAAAAAAAAGTGAAATATTCCTTTAAATATGGTGCCCTGGGGGTGTCTGTAGTATGCCTGTGAAGTGCCACGTGTTTCCTGTGTTTAGAACAGTCCCTGTACAAAATGACATTAAACGGAAATAACACCATTTAAAACTGCTTGCGGTTTTAATGTTATATCTGGTTTCTGCAATATTGTTGAAAATCATTGAGAAAAATGGCATGGGTAGCCCTCCCTGCCCATTACCAGCCTATTTGGGTCTTGTACGGATATTAAGGGGAACCCTGTACCCATATTAAAAAAAGGAAATGCGTGTGGAACCCAGGCCCTATATACTCAGAACAGCAGTATACAGGCGGTGCAAACAAGACAGGGACTGTGTAGGTTTGTTGTGTTAAGTTGAATCTGTTTGTAATTTTCAACTGGTACATTTTTAAAGTGTAGCTCCAGTCAAAAAAACTATTTTTAAGCTTTTTGGAAAACATAGGGAAGGGTTATCACCCCTGTATAATTTGTTTTGTCGTCCGTCTTTTTTCATCTCACTTGCTGTTGTCTCCTTCCGTTTGCAAGTAGGAGATGTTTGTAAGTTGGATGTTTGAAAGTAGGGGCCTGCCCTATATGCTCTGCAGAAATGGCGGAACAAGGTGTTAGTTTTGCCACAACATTGTAAGCCCTCAAAGTGACTCTTGGTGGGCGCTGGAGCGCCCTGCTGTGAACGATTATATCAAGAATTGTAATTACATGCCATTGTTGAACAGTGGTAGAAAAATTGACCTTTGGTGGTTGTGGTGCTGGTGCCACAACACTATAAGTCCTCACAGTTACTCTGGGTGGGCACAGGAACGGGCCCTCCTGTGAAATATTATATCAAGAATTGTAATTACTAGTCCCTGTTAAACAGGGACAGAAAAATTGGGCCTTAGGCACTGGTGCTGGTGCCACGACACTGCAACCTCTCCCATATACTCTTGTTTTATTGCAGGAATTAGCCCTGCTGCAAAGCATTGCATCAAAAATTGTAATTAAACGCCCCTGTTAAACAGGGGCAGAAAAATTGGGCCTTAGGCACTGGTGCTGGTGCCACCACACTGCAAACTCTTCCATATACTCTAGTTTTATTGCAGGAATTAGCCCTGCTGCAAAGCATTGCATCAAAAATTGTAATTAAACGGCCCTGTTAAACAGGGGCAGAAAAATTGGGCCTTAGGCACTGGTGCTGGTGCCACCACACTGCAAACTCTTCCATATACTCTAGTTTTATTGCAGGAATTAGCCCTGCTGCAAAGCATTGCATCAAAAATTGTAATTAAACGCCCCTGTTAAACAGGGGCAGAAAAATTGGGCTGATGGCATCACCCAGAGCCAGAAATGTTCTTCCAACATATCAGCGGAGGAGGAAGAGGATAGACAATCAACATAACAGGACAGTCACTCAGCATAGGCAGTCTTGAAGGGATGTGATATTTCAAAAAAATTTTTTCGGTTACATCAGCTTCAGGTGCTTGGTAGCTGTGGGTGATCCAAGACTGATTCATCTTGATGAAGGTCAGTTGATCAACTGATTCGGTGGACAGGCACACCCTGTGATCGGTAACAAAGCCACCAGCAGCACTGAAGGTGCGTTCCGAAAGAACGCTGGATGCAGGACAGGCCAGTAGCTCAATTGCATACTGTGCAAGCTCTGGCCAGTGATCCATCCTCAACACCCAGTAAGCCAGAGGATTTTCGGTGGGAAAGGTGTCCAAGTCTGACCTTGCCCCTAGGTATTCCTGCACCATGTAAATCAGACGCTGGCGATGGTTGCTGGAACCGATCATACCTTGGGGCTGCGGACTAAAAAATTGTCTGAAAGCATCAGTCAGACGGCCACCTTCTCCACCGCTCCTTCTGACCGATGCCTCAGCAACACGTTGTCCAGGACCAGGAGTTTGTAACCTCCCAGTCTCTGGGAACGCGTTGCACAGACCTTTCTGCAAGGCCTCCCGGAGATGTCTCATCCTCTGCTCCCTCTGCGATGGCAAGATAAGGTCGGCAACCTTACCCTTGTACCGTGGATCAAGGAGAGTGGCCAGCCAGTAATGGTCCCTCTCCTTGATCCGAAGAATACGAGGATCCTTCCGCAGGCTTTGCAGGATCAGGGAGGCCATGCAGCGTAGGTTAGCTGAGGCATTCGGTCCGGAGTCCTCTGGGTCACTAAGGGCAACATGATCCGCAGCTACCTCCTCCCAGCCACGTACAAGTCCACGTGTTTCTTGGGACTGTAAATCATCCCTACAAGACTGCTGCTGCTGCTGCTGCTGATGCTGAGTGCCAGCCTCCACCTCCATGCTGACACAATCATCCTCCTCCTCCTCTTCCTCCTCCTCATCCTCTTCCTGTGTGATGGGTGGCATAGCAGGAACACTGTCTAGATAAAGGGGGCCTTGAGAGGCAAGGAAGTCCTCCTCCTCCTGCCTCTGTTCTGCCTCAAGTGCCCTGTCCATTATTCCACGCAGCGTATGCTCCAAGAGGTGGACAAGAGGTACAGTGTCACTGATGCATGCACTGTCACTGCTCACCATCCTTGTGGCCTCCTCAAACGGTGACAGGACAGTGCATGCATCCCTGATCATGCCCCACTGGCGTGGTGAGAAAAAACCGAGCTCCCCTGACCCTGTCCTGGTGCCGTAGTCGCACAGGTACTCATTGATGGCCCTCTGCTGCGTGTGCAGCCGCT
Organism: Lithobates pipiens; assembly: GCF_037356315.1. NCBI lineage: Eukaryota > Metazoa > Chordata > Amphibia > Anura > Ranidae > Lithobates > Lithobates pipiens. The sequence goes on along the minus strand of NW_027507870.1, from coordinate 5,578,959 downwards.
GCAGCATGGCCAACGTTGAGTTCCACCTGGTGGGCATGTCACATATAAGGCGGTTCTTGGGCAGGTTCAACTCCTTTTGGAGCTCAGCCAGCCGAGCACAGGCATTAAATGATCGGCGGAAATGCACACAGACTTTCCTGGCCTGCTTCAGGACATCCTGTAAGCCGGGGTACCTGCCCAAGAACCGCTGCACCACCAGGTTAAGGACGTGAGCTACACAGGGCACATGGGTCAGTTGTCCCTGTCGGAGGGCGGAGAGGAGGTTGGTGCCATTGTCCCAAACCACCATTCCTGGCTTAAGCTGGCGTGGCGTCAACCACCTCTCGGCCTGCCCCTGCAGAGCTGACAAAACATCCGCCCCAGTGTGGCTCCTGTCCCCCAAACAAACCAGCGCAAGCACGGCATGGCATCGTTTTGCCTGCGTACTTGTGTAGCCCCTGGAACGCCTACGGAGCACCGCTGGTTCTGAGGACAGAGCACTGGAAGAGGCCATGGAGGAAGAAGAAGAGGAGGGGGTGGAGGAGAGAGGTGTGTCACAACCAATAGTAGCATTTTGGAGGCGTGGTGGCGGAACAACCTCCAACACTACTGCACCTTGTCCTGCATCCTTCCCAGCTGCCAGAAGAGTGACCCAATGGGCCGTGAAAGACAGGTTACGTCCCTGTCCATGCCTGCTGGACCATGAGTCAGCGGTAATATGCACCTTACCGCTGACCGCCCTGTCCAGCGAGGCAAGGACATTGCCTTCCACATGCCGGTAGAGAGCCGGAATCGCCTTCCGTGAGAAAAAGTGGCGTTTGGGGACATGCCACTGAGGAACCGCCAACGAGCTGCATGGCAGGTCAACATATGTCTGGTCAAGCATGTGGTGCCCAAGCGGCTGATGTTTTGGCCACGCGAGATATTTTTGAGACATATGTTGCAAATAGCAGCGGTGCGATCTGATGCACTCGTCTCAAAAAAGGCCCACACCAAAGAACTTTTAGAATAACGCGCAGAGGCAGCGCCCTGCACAGGCGGAGCTCTGCTGTGTGATTCAGTCGGTGTGCTGCCCCTAAGCTGGCCCCCGGAGGGCATCCTGCCTCGTTGGACATGTGCCTCCTCCTCCTCTCTTCTACCAGGCACCCACGTGGAGTCAGTGCCCTCATCATCCCCTCCCTCTTCATCGCTGTAGCAAACCTGGCAGTATGCTGCAGCTTGGGGAACATGACTGCCAGATTGCTGTCCTTCTTGAGCATCCCCTCTCTCTGCGCTCACGCTACTGCCTTCCTCTAGATGAGTGTCATCATCAGAGCCTACAAAACACTGGGCATCCTCCTGGAGCATGTACCCAACACTGTGCTCAAAGAGTTCAGGAGACTCCTCAGGAGGACGTGGTGGGTCTAGGGAAGGAGTCACTGATGATGACATTGAGAGGAGGGAAGACAATGCGTTGGCAGCTGCTTTGCTAGTACCCTGAGACTGGGTGAGAGAGGATGAGGAGGATGAAGAGGGCTTGGTCATCCACTCTACCAAGTCATTGGCATGTTGCGGTTCAACATGTCCAGCTGCCGAAAAGAAGAGCAAGCGTGTCCCATGGCCACGTGCTGATGACAATGCACCGCGTCCACGACCAGCACTGTTGTCTCTAGACACAGAGCCTACTTGCCCTCTTTTATTGGCTCGCGCCTGTCTGCCTCTCCTTGCTGGCCTTCCAGACATGGTAATGGCCTGAAGGGAGTTGGGTAAAACAGCAGTTGGGTAGTGTATATTGTGCTGGAGGCACACAACACCCACTAACTCCTGCAGATGCCTTTATTATAGAACACCAGAGATAAAGGGGTATACTGTAATGGAGTCACACAACACCCACTAAGCCCTGCAGATGGCTCTATTAGAGAACAGCAATAAACGATAGATACAGGTGTATATTGTGCTGGAGTCACACAACACCCACTAACTCCTGCAGATGCCTTTATTATAGAACACCAGAGATAAAGGGGTATACTGTAATTGAGTCACACAACACCCACTAAGCCCTGCAGATGGCTCTATTAGAGAACAGCAATAAAGGGCAGATACAGGGGGGCGTGGCCGACAGCGGAAGAAGAGGGACGCGTTCGAGAGGAGCTCCGCTGGCGCCTCTCGCAATCCGGGTCCATCCTCTCTCAGGATCCGATTTGGGAGCCCGCTGGACCACCCATCTCCCCTGCGGGACACCTCTCCTTCGGACGGTGGCGGTATTTGGCCGGTCTCGGCATCATACACTGGCCCGCCGCTGCGATCTACACCACAGGCCGGGCGCCGCCATCTTGCAGCCTACTCAGTCCCCGCGGCCGCCGGAGGGCGGAATCTGGGCCGCCCTTCGGCCATCCAGGCACCACACAGCACCGCTCGACCCTCGGGGCCCCCCGCTGGAGGACGGGAGCCGAGCTTGAGGACACAGGAGCAGCAATCAGCTCAGAGGTTAGTGAGCTGTATTCCGGCGGCCATCTTGCTACACCCAGGATCTCCTGTCTGGCTCCCCTACAGCACCAGTACCACTGTCCCCAGGGGAAAGGACATATTACCCCGCCACAGCGGGGACTGGGGGACCTGGAAGGTCCTCTACCTGCCCCGCGGTCACCTCCACACTTTGGGTCTGAGGCCTTGGCCCAGCCGGCGGCCATCTTGGCCCACCCAAGCCCTTCAACTACACTCAAAGGCTTTCGTTCGCCCTTCTACCAACCTGATTTATGCCTTAAACATCTCTACTAGGTCGCCTGCGCGGCTCTCCAAGATGGCGGATGTTTAATCCGTGAGTTCCGGTCCCGTCCCGCGATCCGCGGCCCCTGTAACGCTAACGCTAGCACAAGATTGATCCAGGGGCAAGCCTCCGACCCTCCTCATCCCTCCCAGGCACTTCATGGGAAAAATCGGGGATCAGCGATCGGCGTATCGTCCCCCGCAGCCCTCCTCCAATATGGATCGCTTTCTAACTAGGCCCTCATCCCCGGCCCCGATCACGCAGGGGGATCCGAAGGACTATGTCAGTGCGCTTATGGCGGAGGATTCCTCGCAGCGGTCACCCCGACAGCCCCCGCCTTCCCCCCCTCCGCAGGCCCTTACACCGGAATTGATGGATCTCAAGCTCCAGGCCCTGGCGCAGCAAGTTACCAGGGACATAGCCCAGGAGATGGGGAGGATCTCCAGAGAACTTAGGGGGGAAATAGATGCCCTAGGGGAACGCACGGCGACCCTGGAAACGAAATTTGACGAGACTCTGCATTATGTGCAGGCCCTTGAAGAGGAAAACGCTACTCTTAAAAATTCCGTCTCCCAGCTACAACTCCAACAGGAGGATCTCGAGAACTTGGAACGACGCCAAAACCTCAGGATCCGCGGTGTCTCGGAGAAGATAGCTGACAATAACATCAGGCCGTATCTTCTAGGCCTCTTCAACACTCTGGCCCCGGACATAGTGGACATAGACTGGCGCCTGGACAGAGCCCACAGGTCCCTGGCTCCTAAACCCCCTGCGGGGGCCAGGCCCTGGGATATAGTGGTGCGTTTCCACTTCTATGAAAGCAAGGAGGCCCTGACCAAGGCTACACGTAACAGGTCCAGCATCGAGTACAAGGGGGATAAGATTCAACTGTTTAGTGACCTTTCTCCCATCACATTGGCCAAGCGTCGCTCTCTTAGACCCATCACATCCCACCTTCAGGAGCTCAAGGTCCCTTATTATTGGGGCTTTCCCTTCCGTTTGAGTGTCACCATGGAGGGGGCCCAGCACACCCTGCGGGACCCCCAGGAGGGGGAGGCTTTCCTCAAGAAGCTGGGCCTTCCCCCACTCCCTGCAGAGTTTGACCAAGCTCCTCCGACTACTCCGAGACACAGCTCTCTTCCTCCCAGGATCTGGACCCCGGTGAGAGGAAGAGGATCAAGGGCCTACTCCACACCCCAACGCTCTCAACGCTCCAGACCCCCCACCTGAAGACCTGTCGGGGTCCCCTCGGGATTTGCCCACTTCATTCCTTTTTTTTTTCTTTTTGTTGCCTCACACGGGGGGTTGCGACCTTCTTGACGGTCCCCCCCCCCCCCCCCCCCCCGTGGAGTGAGGTATGCCTCTACAGTTGGCTTTCGGCCCTGCGCGGATCCACCGCTAGTTCATAGATCCCAGTTGGGCTGTTTTTTCTACGGTTCTGTTTTATACTTCAGTTTATGTTTGCTTCCCTCGGCTACTGACTTTGTTACGGAGGACATGAGGAGCCCTTACTACGCCACCGACCTCTCTGGATCGTCGGGGCGGGTCGTCACGGACCCCCTTCCATGTTGGGAACTGCCATGCTCCCCACCAAGTCCTTGGGCTGCGGCCAAGGACCCCTGAGGGGTTTGACTCTCTCAGGTTTTTTTTTGCTGATTTTTCTTGTTTTTTTTAGGCCGTCCTGGCCTTATGGTTGCTCCGCATCACTATGTTCAGTGGCCCCCTTTTTGGGCCTGCACGCGTACCCCCTTTTTTGGGGACTGATATGTGTTTTCCTTTTTTCATATTATTGCTCTGATGTCTTCTTGGTGTTTTGTTTTTTATTTTTAATTTTTAATTTTTTATTCTTATTTTTTGTTTTTTATTTTTTTTTCATTTATTTCTCTGATTTTATTGCTTTTATTGGGGTTTTTCCTCTGATCCATTTGCCGATAACTGTTATGTGCATTTTATGTCTATATATGTCTTTGGGTGTTTCTTTCCATGTTGCAACTAACTCTATTGTAAGCAATATCTGTTTTAATTATAATGTGCTGATAGGCGGGTTGGGGCCCCTCCCTGGCCCCCTTTTGAGCCGTGTTGTGTCTGGGCCTCCGCCCTTTGACCTGCATGTTCACTGGCCTGACAGCCCCGACGCGACATGGCTTTGAAACTGGTCTCCTATAACGTAAAGGGCCTGAATTCCGTCAGGAAGAGATGGCTGGCCTTGAGGGAGTTTAGGGCCTCCGGCGCGGATGTGATATTAGTCCAAGAGACGCACTTCCGGGCCGGAAGCTCATTTAGATTCGCATCTAAACATTTTCCGGTGTCTTATGTGGCATCGGACCCCTCGGGGAAGGCTGGAGTAGCAATTTTAATAAAAAACTCATGTCCTTTCCAGGTTAGGTCCTCTCAAGTGGATCCTCATGGTCGTTATATTATTTTGCAGGGATCCTATCTCTCTAATCCTATGACGATCATGAACGTCTACGCCCCCAATTCAGGCCAGGTGAAATTTCTCACAGATGCCTTGGCACGTCTGCATAAGCTTTCTACTCCCTTTACAGTTCTAGGGGGGACTTTAATGCTGTGCTCTCTCCCGCCCGGGACAGACGATCTCTATTTAATCTCACTCCTCCCCCGGCCTCTCACACCCTGGCTACCTCCTTTAGGAAACTTATTCGTACACACCACTTGTTCGACGCTTGGCGGCTGAAACATCCCTCGGGTAGGCAATACTCATTTTACTCCCCTCCTCACAAGATGTTCTCTCGCTTGGATTATTTTTTTATTACGGCCCCCTTGATATCTCATGCAGTGTTCTCTGACCTGGGTGCGATAACCTGGTCGGACCATGCCCCCTTGACTCTAGATTTATGGCTATCTGCTGCTTTCCCCAAGAAATGTCACTGGAGACTCAACGAGTCCCTGTTCAAGCACCCTAAAACCAATGCTAAACTCGAAGCGGCCCTGACCGAATATTTTCTCCTGAACAAGGGCTCCGTGCCCAGCCCATCCACCCTCTGGGAGGCCCACAAGGCCTTCTTCCGGGGGCAATGTATTGCTCTCGGTTCTCAAAGGAAAAAGATGCAGCTCTCTTGAAAACTTCTATGCTCCTAGAACTTCACAGAGCAGAAAGGGCTCTGTTGCGCTCCCCCACGGTGGATCGGCTGAGCACGGTCACAGGCCTGCGGAACCGTATTAAATCCCTAGACATGTCTCACATAGACAAATCAATCCTGTGGGCTAAACAGAAGTTCTATGAGTACTCGAATAAGCCACACAGGATGTTGGTTTCTAGACTTAACCCTAGGCCTTATCACGCCTTCCCGGACCACATCAAACTCCCTGACGGGTCCCACACTTTCTGCCCCCAGACAATGACCCAGGTGTTTGGCGACTTCTATAACAAACTCTATAATTGCCTAACCCCCGCACAACATCCAACTTTTGATTTGGCTGCTTTTGAGGAGTTCATGTCGGGCCTGAAGCTCCCCCAGTTGTCAGATTCGGATCTGCATATACTAAACACACCCGTTACAGAGGATGAGGTGGATAACACTGTTAAGGCTCTCCCCTCCCACAAAGCCCCAGGTCCGGATGGCCTCCCATACTCCTATTACAAACATTTCCTCCCCATCCTGTCGCCTCATCTAGTGACCCTGTATAACTCGCTGCTTCTAGGTAAGTCACCTCACCAACATTTTCTTCACTTCTTCATCACGGTCATTCCTAAACAGGACAAGGACCCGACCCTACCAGACAACTACAGACCTATAGCCCTTTTAAGTTCAGACTACAAACTATTTACAAAAATCCTTGCAAACCGTTTGTCCCAATTCCTGACGAAGCTCATAGACAGAGACCAGGTGGGCTTCGTTCCAACCAGGCATGCGGGTGACAACACCCGGCGAACTATAGACCTAATTGACATGCTGAACAGGGTTCGTCGCCCCGCCCTGATTCTCAGTCTGGACGCCCAAAAGGTGTTTGACCGGTTAAGCTTGCCCTACATGTTCGCGACCCTCACTAGATTTGGCTTGCGGGGACCCTTTCTCTCAGCGCTACAATCCCTATACTCCAACCCCTCTTCCCAGGTCCGATTAGTGTCCTTCACCTCCCACTCATTCCCTATGACAAACGGGACGAGACAGGGCTGCCCTCTCTCCCCGCTCCTCTTTATACTCTGCCTAGAGCCCCTGGCAGAGGCTATCAGATCTCACCCTGATATCAAGGGGGTGCCCATGCGGCAAAGGGAGTATAAATTATCTTTATTTGCGGATGACGTCCTCCTTACTCTAACCAGTCCCCACATTTCCCTCCCTTCCCTTCATGCCCTACTCACTCAATTTAGTTCCCTGTCGGGCTATAAGGTCAACACGGCAAACACGGAGGCCCTCCCCCTCCATGTTCCCCCGGAGGAACTCCTGCGTCTACAAAATACATTCCCCTACCAATGGTGCACATCGTCCCTCAAATATCTTGGGGTTCAGCTAACGACTTCCTACTCCGCCCTTTACCCGACCAATTACATCCCTCTGTTTAAGTCTATCAACAGTATGTTATCTCGATGGACCTCCCTTCCCCTGTCCTGGATAGGCCGAATTAACGTGTTGAAAATGTCCATCATGCCAAAACTGTTATATTATTTTGAAACCTTGCCTGTCCCCATCCCGATGTCACAGATTAAGTTGCTTAAGCGCTGGTTCTTGAAATTTATTTGGAATGGCAGGGCCCATAGAGTGGCTGGTTCGGTGGTTTTTGCCCCCAAAGATCAGGGGGGCATGGGTGCACCGGACGTCTACAAATACTATCTGGCATCTCATCTGCGCCCGATAGTGTCTTGGTCTTGCCTGAGACCTCCGAATCGCTGGACGGAGATTGAGATGGGTTCCCTATATCCGACCCATCCTTGCTCCTTGGCGTGGTCGCCGGGGACAATGAGGGACCCCGGGCTTCTGGATCTATGCCTGGGTCCCATGTTGTTCACGCTTAGACTGTGGCGTTCCTGCTCTTCCAAATTTGCATTGTCATCACCCTGTCCCCCCCTCTCTAATGTGCTGTTTAATCCTTTAGTTCCTGACAGTCTATTGCATGTTCGTATGTTTCCCTGGGGTAAAGAGGGGTTGTTCCAACTCCGCCACTTCGTTCACCCTGTCACGCGTAAACTTAAGCCCTTTTCGGCCCTCCAAACCGACAGTCAACTCCCAAACCACATGCGGTATTCCTACCTCCAGATAACTCACTACTTTTCAACTCTTTCCCCCTCTCTCTCCCTCTCCACACCGACGCCTTTTGAGCTGCTCTGCTCCCAGGGCCCCTACCAAGCAAAGCTTATCTCTAGTATTTACCATATACTCCAGCAGAGGTCCTCTCTCACTGCCCTATCCCACTCCTACATGGACAAATGGACGCAGCTCCTTAATCGACAAATCACTCTCCCGCAATGGTCCAGAATTTGGTCCTCCACCTCTAAAATTTCCAGATGTGTGGCACAGAGAGAGACAGCATATCCTACTGTTCTGGTATAGGACCCCCGAGGTTATTCATCGATATGACGCCTCTCTTTCTCCCATGTGCTGGAGGTGTGGGAGGACCAAGGGTACGCATTATCATATCTTTTGGCAATGCGCTCTAATTACTCCTTTCTGGTCCATGGTATCTCACATGCTCCAGCAAATTTTTGACACCCCCATTCCATTGGATCCTGTCCACCTTCTCCTAGGCCTTCCCTTCCCGGAGTTGGGGAAGGCAGCTAATAAATTAGCTTCCTATGTGCTGCTTGCTGCTAAAAGAGCTATCCCCTCTAATTGGTTGTCTACTCAGCCCCCAACCCAGACTCAGCTGATACAAACCGTCGGGGACATACGCAGGATGGAACATTTGACGGCTATGGTGAAGGATGGGATTGACCGGTTTGGCGTGATCTGGGCCCCCTGGGATGCCTCGATTTTTGGGCTCCCACAGGTGCCCTTGGTACCCCTAGCCACCCGGTCGGTGTCCGTCCCCTAGTGTTCCCTGACCTTCCCGCTCCCCGATGTTTTGTATCTTGTCGGTACTTCAAGTCTGTTTCTGCTGGCCCAACGGCCATTTGAAGCTTACCTTACCTCCTGTGGAAATTTATAGTGGTATGTAGCCCTCTTTTGTCAGATATTAGTCACGTTATTGAAGCATCTGCTCAAGACCCCAACCCCTGCATTACGACATATGTGTTGTCTCTCAGCCTTTTATTTTCATAAGGTTTTACGTAATACTTTTCTGTTGTTTATTTCCTTTCTGCATTTTATTTTGCTTTGTTTTCTTTTAGTTATCTATTTTTATCCTTCCATTGCTACTGTATATCTGTAGTCACCATGAGGTTATATCAGTCTCTCCAATAAGGTATGCACCAGATTTTCTTTGAATATTGTCAGTTCTGTATCTTTTCATTTTCTGTAAAAAAATTCTCTCAATAAAAATTACAATTTAAAAAAAAAAAAAAAAAAGGGCAGATACAGGTGTATATTGTGCTGGAGGCACAAAAAACCCACTAACTCCTGCAGATGCCTTTATTATAGAACACCAGAGATAAAGGGGTATATACAGATGTATACTGTGCTGTGCTGGAGGCACACACAACTTCCAATAACTCCTGCAGATGGCAAGTGGGCTCAAATAGAGAAGAGCTATGTAGGTGGATATAGCGGTGTGTACTGGGTACAGAGCATGCAGACAGCACGCACAAGCTCCTAACACTACTGACTGCAAGCTCTATTATAAAAGATAGATCACTAGCTATATAGGTGAGGTGAATATAGCGGTGTATACTGCGGTCAGGGCACACAGACAACAACCACTACAGAAGAGCAAGATCGAAAATCGGCCGATAACGATCGGTGTGTACTGTGTTGAAGGTACACAGAACACCCACTAACTGCTTCAGACGCCAACACACTACACTAGGCCGCCGCGCTGGCGGCCTTATATAGTGTTGGGCGTGTACTACACAGCCTGAGCTATGATTGGCCACAGGCATCCTGCCTGTGGCCAATCATGGCTCTCCTCGCTGCTGGCGCTGTGATTGGCCAATCATGCGGGGTCACAGTGCATGCTTGGCCAATCATGAGCCAGCAATGCACTGCGATGACGCAGTGCATTGTGGGCCGTGAGCGCCACACGAATTTGGCGCGAATGGTCCATAACGTTCGGAATTCGCCGAATGGGCGAACAGCCAATGTTCGAGTCGAACGTATGTTCGACTCGAACACGAAGCTCATCCCTATTTGAGACTTTCAAGGCTGCCTTTGTTTCTGCTCCTGTGTTGGCACATCCTGATCCTACGTTGCCTTTTATCCTAGAATTTGATGCTTCTAAGACTGGAGTTGGTGCCCTTCTGTCTCAACGTCCTAACTCTGAGAGTGCTATGCATCCGTGTGGCAATTTTCCAAGAAATTGTCACTTGCTGAGTGCAATTATGAGATTGGTGACAGAGAGCTGTTGGCGATAATTTTAGCCCTGAAAGAATGGAGACATCTCCTTGAAGGTACCACTGTGCCTGTTACTGACCATAAGAATCTTACATTCTTGTCTGAGGCTAAGCGACTCTCTCCCAGAAGGGCACGATGGGCTCTTTTCTTGTCGAGCTTTAATTACATTGTCTCATTCTTACCCATTACTAAGAATATTAGGGCTGATGCCTTGTTACGACAATTTTCCTCCACTTCCAAGTCGGAGTCGGTTCCGGTTCCTATAATTCCTCCTGATCGTATCTTGGCTACGGTTCGCACCAATCTTACTTCTCCTTTGGGTGACAAAATTCTTGCTGCTCAGGTCCATGCTCCTCCTGATAAACCTTGTGACCGCTGCTTTGTCCCAGAGAGTCTCCATACTGCTGTGCCCCAGACTTACCATTCTCCCAAGGCAGCTGGCCATCCTGGGAAGAATCAACTCATTTGGGCCATTTCCCAACAATTCTGGTGGCCTAGTCTACGGGCTGATGTTACTGCCTTTGTAGCTGCCTCTCCCATGTGTGCTCAGAGTAAGACTCCACAACACCTTCCAGTGGGCCTCCTACAACCAATACCCAATGGAGAGAGGCCCTGGACTGACCTGTCTATGGATTTCATTGTAGAGTTGCCCAACTCCCAAGGCTACACTGTTATCCTTATGGTAGTTGACCGGTTCTCAAAGATTTGTCATTGTATTCCACTTAAGAAGTTGCCCACCTCTAAGGAACTGGCTTCCATTTTTGCTCGGGAGATCTTTCACTTACATGGGCTACCCAAGGTGATTGTCTCAGACAGGGGCAGTCAGTTTGTCTCCCGGTTCTGGTGAGCCTTTTGTGCACAGTTGGGAATCCAGCTTGCGTTCTCTTCTGCGTATCACCCGCAGTCTAATGGGGCCGCTGAATGAGCCAATCAGTCCTTGGAGCAATTCGTACGTTGCTATATTTCTGACCATCATAACAACTGGTCTGACCTATTACCTAGGGCAGAGTTTGCTCACAACAGTGCCTTGAATTCTGCCTCCCGATTGTCTCCATTTATGGCGAATTATGGTTTCCAACCTTCCATGTTGCCTGACTCGTTTGTTCCGCACAGTATTCCTCCATGGTCTTCATTCCACTTGGGTACAAGTCCAGGAGGCTTTGCGTCATGCTAATGATAGGTACAGACTACATGCTGACTGCAGACGCCTGCCTGCGCCTTCCTACCAGGTTGGGCACAGAGTCTGGCTGTCATCTCGCAACCTCCAGCTTCGTGTTCCCTCACTGAAGTTTGCACCTCGGTTCATTGGGCCTTTCCGTATCCTTCGCAGGATTAACCCAGTAGCTTACGCGTTGGACCTTCCTCCTAGTATGCGCATCTCAAATGTGTTTCATGTCTCCTTATTGAAACCGTTGGTCTGCAACCGATTTACCACCTCAGTGCCATGTCCTCACCCTATTCAGGTTGGGAACCATGGGGAATATGAGGTACAATCCATTGTTGACTCCCGTAGGTTCTGTGGGCGCATACAGTACCTGGTGCATTGGAAGGGGTACGGGCCGGAGGAACGCTCCTGGGTTTCATCCTCGGACATACATGCCCCTGTCCTCCTCCACGAGTTCCATAGACGTTTTCCCCTCAAGCCCGGTGGCCCTCCGAGGGAGAGGGGTCATTGAGGAGGGGGTACTGTCAGGGCTGGCTTAGCCCTTCCTTCTCTGGGCTGGCTGCTCAGCTGTCAGCTAATTGCCAGCTCCCATCTCTGTCCACAGTTACCAGCTGTTCCTTATCCAGCTCGTCTGACCTGCCTACTTAAAGCTGTCCAGCTCACTTCATATCTGCCTTTGCCTTGGTCACATCACTAGAAACCATCTTCTGCAGTTTGTTTAAAGACTGGCTTACTGACATCCCTTCTTGCTCCTCATCCTGCTTGCTGTTGCTCTACTTGGATCCCTGACTTCTGGCCTGGCTGACTACCCGATCTGGATACTGGACTCTGACTATGCTTGACTATGCTTTTTCTATTTACCTTTTTATTTTTATTAATAAACAAGTGTGATTTAATTGTACTTCTGTCTCAGTCTGATTCATGGTTTCTGACACTCCTGCAGATGCCTGTATTAAAGAACACAAGCAGTAAAGGGTAGATACAGGTGTATACTGCGCTGTTCTGGAGGCACACAACTCCCACTAACTCCTGCAGATGCCTTTATTATAGAACACCAGCAATAAACAGTAGATACAGGTGTATACTGTGCTGGAGGCACACAACACCCACCAACTCCTGCAGATGCCTGTATTAGAGAACACCAGCAATAAAGGGTAGATACAGGTGTATACTGTGCTGAAGGCACAGAACACCCACTAACTCTTGCAGGTGGCTGTATTAGACAACACCAGCAATAAAGGGTAGATACAGGTGTATACTGCACTGGAGGCACACAACACCCACTAACTCCTGCAGATGGCTGTATTAGAGAACAACAGCAATAAATGGTAGATACAGGTGTATACTGTGCTGGAGGCACACAACACCCACTAACTCCTGCAGATCGCTGTATTAGAGAACAACAGCAATAAAGGGTAGATACAGGTGTATAGTGCGCTGGAGGAACACAACACCCACTAACTCCTGCAGATGCCTGTATTATAGAACACCAGCAATAAAGGGTAGATATAGGTGTATACTGCGCTGGAGGCACACAACACCCACTAACTCCTGCTGATGCCTGAGAAAAGAACACACTGTCCCTGCCTATCTAGCTCTTTCCCTGCACGGCTGAACACACTACACAAGGCCGCCGCGCTGGCAGCCTGATATAGTGTGGGGCGTGTACTAAACCCCTGAGCTATAATTGGCCACAGGCAGGATGTCTGTGGCCAATTATGGCTCTCCTCGCTGCCGGCGCTGTGATTGCCCAAGCATGTGGGGTCACAGTGCATGCTTGGCCAATCATGAGCCAGCAATGCACTGCGATGGTGCAGTGCATTGTGGGCCTTGAGCACCACACGAATTTGGCACAAACGGCCCACAGAGATCTGGCTTCGCCGAACGGGCGAACAGTCAGTGTTCGAGTCGAACATGCGTTTGACTCGAACACCAAGCTCATCCCTACTGAAGAGCGTACTGTCCCACAGAAGTGGACTCTTGACGGAGACATAAAAGAGCGCTAGCCACTGAGGAGACACGATCCGGTTCCTCAAAAATATTCCAAAAAAGTTTCAAGAAATCAGACAGGCTAGAAACCACTGGATCATTCAGGTCCCACAGAGGGGCAGCCCAAGCTAGCGCCTCGCCGGACAGGAGGGATATAATATATGCTACTTTTGCCTGATCAGACATGATGTTTTGGGGCTGAAATTCAAAATGAATTGTGCACTGGCTAAGGAGCCCCCTGCAAGCCTTGGAGTCCACAGAGAAATGGGCCGGAGCTGGTAGTTGTAATGAATGTCTGGCTTCAACTGATGTGATAGGTGCAGCAGTAGATAGCAGTTGAGGTTGTTGAACCGGGGGTCCTAATGAGGCCTGAACCTGTTCAAAACGGGATGCCAAATCCTGAAGGAATCGCATCACCTGGGTCTGATGCGATTCTTGAGTCTCAAGTCTGCAAACTAGGCCTTGCAACGGATCATCTGTGGGTAGCGGCACGTCAGCCGGGGCCATGGCTGATCAAACTGTCAGGTCACCTGGTGACAGATGCGCTCCGTAGGAGTCGGAAGTGCTCCGCTAGGTAGTGGACCTTAGGACTGACTGATTGTACCCAGGGATATTCAGGACACAGGTCTACAGGATCACTAACACAGATCCCAGTGGGAGCTAGAGCATAGATTCCCCAGGGCACGGAGTCTAAGAGCAGCGGGTGTTCACCAGAGCCTCCAGTGGTGAGGATGGACTTTGCTGCAGTCTGACTCCAGGTCGCGGCCCCTAGGGTCTCACAGCTCACACTCACAGTAGACTACAGGAGAAAGAAGAAGCAGGCTTGAACAACAAGGATACAGTAAATATGGTATAAAGTGCAGCGCTAAATCGTAATGTTTGAAAAGCGTGACAGAATCACAAAAGAAATTATATATAAAATACACCATGTGATATTAGTTGCAACTAAACAGTTACATAAACAATAACGTGTCATATAGCAAAGTGAAAAATTGAAAAACAGGGCAATATATATAATCCTGTGTTCATAAAAGAAATTGAACGGTTACACAAACAATAACATATCATATAACCAAGTGAATGAATGAAATGAAACAAAAGCAATGTGAATAGTCTGTGTATAAAAGAAGATCCAAGCGGAATGGAATGTGCTAATTAGTGTCCAAAGATGTTTCCTCTGGAGGCTTTCACCAACATGTTAGTACCCCCACCTTAAAAGATGTAGGCTTACCAGAAAATATTGGCCCAATTGAACATATATTCAAGGGGTCACCAAAGGCATGTTGCTCCAATTCTGGGGCACTGACTCTCCAGTCACTGGTCAATAGATCCTACCTCAAAAGCAACCCTTCTCCAACTTTTGGGTTTATGTAGTCATAATCATTAAAATGACATCTCCGACAGTCACTGGAATGAACTGACAATCTTCATTTGTTTTCTTCTTACAGCAAACCCTTTTTTGGGACAGCGCAGTGTCGCATTAGTTGTATAGGTTGAACAACAAGGATAGTAGGGGTCAGGGCAACTAGCAGACGGGAACAACAGAGTACACACCAAAGGTTCAGAGTCACAGGCAGACAGGGATGGTCAGGGACACGCCAAAAGGTCAGGGTCACAAGCAGACAGGAATCATTGAGAACACGCCAAGTTCGGTAACAGAGACAAATGTAGAGCACACGGTAAGCAGGAAACAGGAAGCCAAACACACAATGGTTGATCAGCAGCACTGTTGGCTTGCAGTGCACAGGTTAATATAAGGTTCCCTGATAGGGCCTGGGTTGGAGCCATGCTTAGAGGAGAGGTTATAAAAACCACCAGGTGGAAGTGGCTGGCCTCTTAGTCTGAACATAGGAGGAGAGGTAAGCAAACCTAGGAAGATTACTGCATAACCCTGACAAGGAGGTTTGAAGAAGGGAGGGTTTGTGAGAGGAGGTTAGAAGAATGGAGGGTTTGGGAGAGGAGGTTAGAAGAATGGAGAGTTTGGGAGAGGAGGTTAGAAGAATGGGGGGTTCAGGAGAGGAGGTTAGAAGAATGAAGGGTTCGGGAGAGGAGGTTAGAAGAATGGAGGGTACAGGAGAGGAGGTTAGGAGATTAGAGAAAGGGAGGGTTCAGGAGAGGTTGTGGGAGGAGGATAGAAGAAGGGAGGGTTGGGGAAAGGAGGTTGGAGAAAGGGAATTGAGAGGAGGGGAGATTTAAGAAAGGAAGAGAGAGAAGTTAAGAAAAGAGAAGGGAATGGGGAGTTTCAAGAGAGGAAGGGAAAAAAGGTTAGAGAGAAGTGGAAGATAGAGGAGGGGAGGGTTCAGGGGAGGAAGGAAAAGAAGGTAAGGGGAGGGGAAGGGAGAAGAAGAAAGGGTTTATAGCAGGAAGAGAGATAAGGTTAGAGGGGGATAGGAGAAGAATGGATGGATGGTGTCATGTTCCAGCCAAGAGTGAGAAGGTCTGAATATAATTGTATAATGAATAAATCACAGGACACGTCTGCTATGATATTTACAATATAGTGCTGAAGGGAGGCCAAATGTTTAATCTGTATCTCCTCCCAGTGGGGGGTCATTTAGATCTTGTGTGTTCCCCACTGGACACCAGATGATATGTCGGCATCCCAGATTAGTACAGACAAGGTGCGACGTCTCACCTCAGAAACAAACGTCTGTATTTCAATCTTTAAAATTCAGAGAGGTGTGATAACTCATCACTCCCATCCTGCTCAGTGCACAGATGTACAACTTTCTGCAAACGCTTGGTTCTGCAGCCCTCTCTTCTCTACATTCATTCAAAATACAGAATATACACAACATTTCTCCAGAAGGCAGGGGGCAGGGATCTGATGGGGATCTGAAGGGTCTGGTATGGATATTTAGGGGGAACCCCACGTAATTTTTTTTTTAATTTGACGCGGGGTTCCCCTTAATATCCATAGAGACCTGAAGGGCCTGGTAATTGAATTTGGGGGAACCCCACTCTTTTTTTTTTTTTTTTTTATCAATGACTGTTCTCTGTATTACGGGAGCCGACAATTCACAGCCCCAGGTAGGAAATTTAAAGGAATATTACACTTTTATTGTTTCACTTTAACCACTTCAATACAGGGCACTTTCGCCCCCTTCCTTCCCAGCCCAATTTTCAGCTTTCATCGCTCTAGCGCTTTCAGTGACAATTGCGCGGTCATGCTACACTGTACTCAAATGAAATTTTTATCATTTTGTTCGCACAAATAGAGCTTTATTTTGGTGGTATTTATTCACGACTCCGTTTTTAATTTTTTGCGATATAAGCGCAAAAAAAGCGGAAATTTTGAAAAAAATATATTTTCTTTTTTCTATTTTAAAAGAAATCCAATAAAATCAAATTTTGTCATAAATTTAAGCCAAAATTTATTCTGCTACATGTTTTTGGTAAAAAAAATTCCGTTAAGTGTATAATAATTTGTTTGTGTAATCACGGACATATGTACGCAAATGATCATGTACATATGTGTGCAGATAATCATTGGGACATGTGATTTTAGTGGGACATATGTGGGGGACATGTTTTTATTATTAGGGACATGTGTTTTTATTATTTGGGGACATGTATGTTTTGGGGACATGTGTGTTTTGGGGACATATGTGGTGACATGTGTGTTTACACTGTGTGGTGTGTGTTTACACTAGACTGGTGATCAGTGAGTAAAAAGTTGTAAAAAACAGCTCATACTCACTGATCATCAGCTGGCTGCAGCGATCTGCTCTCCTCTCCTCAGCGATGACTTCTGTGTGAGGAGAGGAGGAGCCGATTGCCTAGCAACCGGCTGTTTGTTTACATCACATGACGGCCGTGATTGGACACGGCCGTCATGTGATCAGGAGGGCCAATCACAGAGCCCTCCTGCCGATCTGAGATGTGCCGTGTCCGGGTGACACGAGCACATCGGGATCGCGCCGCTGCGCGGGCACGCGCGCACGTGATCCCGCTCCTTCTGAAGGACATTCCTGAACTTCCTATCAGAAGTAGACGGCTCCCACCCGGCCGTATATATGCATTGGCCGGGTGGGAAGTGGTTAAGAATGATTAAAATCACTGCTCCCTTTTAAAACTTTTTTTTTGCATTGATACATGTCCCCTGGGGCAGGACCAAGGTCCCCAAACACTTTTTATGACAATAATTTGCATATTAGCCTTTTAAATTAGCACTTTAGATTTCTCCCATAGACTTGTACAGGGTGTTCCAGCTTTTTGAATTTGCCGCGAACACCCCAAATTGTTCACTGTTCGACGAACAGGCAAACAGGCAATGTTTGAGTCGAACATGAGTTCGACTCAAACTCAAAGCTCATCCCTACTGGACAGCATAGAGCAGGGAGCTGAGTGTAATCTGAGACCCAAGTGAAGGGAATTGACACCCCCCTCCTCACACAGTCTTTTAGGGAAACATGAATCACCTGTTGTGTGCTGGAGGGGGGTTGGACTGTGTCCTGGAATTCTGTGGTGTCGGCTTAACCTGTCACAAGTGAGTCGAGCAAATAGAAGAGGGAAGAGACATCAGACAAGAACCACAGCAGGTGCTTTGGACTGAGGCAAATACACACTATAGAACAGGGGTTGGCAACTACAGCTGTTGTAGAAGTAAATGTCCCATAATGCTTTGCAGGAACGACAGTCACAGGCATGACTCCCAGAAGCAGAGGTATGATGGGACTTGTAGTTCTGCAACAGCTGGAGGGCCAAAGTTTGTCCACCCTGCTATAGAAGGATGTGCTTTGTTCATTTTTTTTTTTTTAACTTAAAGGTTTATTGAAGTTATTTCCTGAGATACAATGTGTACAGGTTGTACCAAAGCAAAAAAAGCAATTACATTCAATTACATTGATGAACACAAAGGTTGCTAATGAATATGTGAATGTCAACAACATGTTACGCTACTAATGCTAGCGTGCTTCTCAACAAAGAGATCAAATCTAGAATAGCAACAGTGTGATATTCGATGGATAGAATAGGTAGCTATCATAGTGGATCTTACAATGAATTATGTACGTCATATACACAATATTAAGTATTGACTGTATTCGTCATTAACCTATAGAATAAAACAATAAAAGTATAATATAAAACAGAACCGACCACTGGATTGAACTGATGTCAAAGTCATGTGAGTTGCGTGCTCCGCGGATCTTTAATCCACGGGTCCCAGTCCCTGAGAAACTTAGTCGTGGTAAGGTGGGCTTTAGAGAAGCTGTATTCCATAGTGAAGTTGGAGTTCAAGATTGTCAGTACTTCTTGGAGATCCGGAGGATTAGGGCTTTTCCATTTGCGGGCAATCGCCAGTCTTGCTGCGATTAGGACGTGGGTGGACACTGTGTGGGAATGGTTGGGCCAAGATGGGATTGACAATCCAAGGAGGAGATCCAAGGGAGAAAGAGACAAAGTGTTACAGACAAGTGACTGAAGAACAGCTCGGATTTGGGACCAAAAGACTTTGAGAGAAGGACACTCCCACCAGACATGATAAAGGGATCCTATGGATCCGCATCCCCTCCAACAGAGAGGTGATGTATTCGGGAACATCTTAGCAAGCCTGTTGGGTGTATAGTACCAATGTTGGAAGAGTTTTTGTAGTGACTCCCAATGTGTTGAACTTCTTGAAAGTTTAGCAGGCAACAACAGAGCGTGGTACCATATTTCTGTAGGCGGGCTTGACGGAACGTGTGTAGCCCATTGGAGGATTAGCGGCTGGAGAGGGTCTTTCGAGGGTCGAGACAATTCTTTGTAGAAATACGAGATGCCCTTACGGATGTGATTCTTCAGATTGAAGTATGCGAGCGTATTGCGTAAAGTCCCAAATTGGTCTGTCCAATCAATTTTGTCGAATAAAGATCTGATCCTCAGATACATGTAGAAAGATTTGGGGGAGATGTTGAAGGAGGTTTGTAGTGTAGCGAAAGATTTCAGTTGTGAACCAGAGAATAACTTTCCGAGATCAGAAATACCTGCTTCAATCCACGGCTGAAGTGGAAGATCAGGGAGGACCAATTTGAGCGATTGGGTTGGTATAAAGGGTAGCATAGAGTGTGGTATGCCTCCGGACATTTGAGGCAGAGAGGTCCAGACTCTCAGGGAGACAGAAATAGTGCTTAAAGGGTAATACTGTATTCCGGGCGTTAGAAGTGAGGCAGCTAGAATTAATTTAGGTTCGGCAGGAAGCATTGCTGCTTCTATCTGTGCCCAATTGGAGGGGGTGGACCTGTCCCACCAAAGTTTAAGTTGGTCTAAAAGGACCGCCTTATAATAAAGGACAATGTTCGGGGTACCTAGACCTCCCAAACATGTTGGGGCCATCAGGTTTTGCTTCTTGATCCTAGGCTTTTTGTGTTGCCAGATGAAAGCATGGAAAAGGGATTGAAGAGACTTCAGATGTGTCGGAAGGAATGGTACCGGTAAAGTGCGGAAGGTATATAAAACATGCGGTAGCAGAAACATTTTAACTAGAGCAATTCTACCAGCCCATGATACAAATGGGTGGTTCAGTTCATGTGATAGTTTATGGAGTTTCTCTACGAGGGCTGAAAAGTTAGTGCACAGAAGAAGTTTGCTAGAGGCAGTCAGATGGATTCCTAAATAAGTCAGAGTATTATTTTTGGACCAGGAAAAGGGAGAGGAGTCAGATATTTGTTGTATAGTTGGTTTGTCTATGCCTAATGCTAGCATTAGGGATTTGTTGTGATTTACTTTATATAAAGATATTGCACTAAAATGGTCTAGAGTTTGATTCACAGCAGACAATGAGCGATGCGGGTCGGAGAGCGATATGATCACGTCATCCGCATATAAGCCTATTTTATGTTCTATTGAACCTATAGTGATACCTGAGATTTCTGGGTCAGATCGGATGTGTTGGGCTAAGGGTTCCATAATCATGGCGAAAATCAAGGGTGAGAGAGGACACCCCTGGCGGGTGCCGTTAGTAATATAAAAGGGATCCGATAGGACTCCCGATGTCCAAACTCTCGCGCTAGGGTTTGTGTAGAGACATAGAATGGCACGCAGGAGTGTGCCAGATATACCAAATTTTTGTAGGACAGCTTCTAGATATTTCCAATGTACCCTATCAAACGCCTTCTCTGCGTCTAGAGAGAGAAGCAGAGAAGGCGTTTTGGTGTGTTCTGCCCACTGGATAATATCTATAAAGCGACGAGTGCCATCTGAGGCCTGCCTGCCAGGGATGAAGCCCACCTGATCAATGTGGATCAGCTGGGTCATCACTGTAGAGATTCGGAGAGCCAATAGCTTAGCATAGATCTTGGTGTCCGTGTTCAAGAGCGATATGGGTCTGAAATTCCCTGGTGTATCTGCGGGTTTACCTGGTTTGGGCAGAGTTACAATGAGGGCTTCTAGGCACTCCTTCGGCATTGTTCCCGAGGATGCGTACTGATTGAATGCAGTGCATAGGTGGGGGGCAAGGATGTCAGAAAAATGTTTATAGTATTCGTTGACGAATCCGTCTGGGCCCGGCGCTTTGTGTAAAGGGAGGGATTTGATAGCGGTCTGGATTTCATTAATTGAAAAAGGGGCAGACAGGTCTTGTAGTTGTGTCGGGGTCAATGAAGGAAGTTGTACTGAGGACAGGAAGGATTCTATAGCGATAGTGTCAATTGGAGGGTTTGACATCGTCTTTTGAAGATTGTAGAGGTCTGAGTAAAAGGATGCAAATGCATTAGCTATATCCAAGGGGCTAGTCATGCGTACCCCCTTGGGATTGAAAAGGTATGAGATTTTCGATTTGCGCTGTTGTTGTTTGACTTGTTTGGCTAGGAAGGCTCCTGATTTATTACTGTAGGCATACGTTTTTAATTTTAATCTTTTAATGTAATAGTCAAATTTGTGGTTGAGTAGTTCAGTAAGTTCCCTTCTGCGTTCACGTAGGGAGTCTAACACTAGTTTAGTGGGGTTGGATTTATGGGTCCTTTTTTGCTGTAGAATTTTATCTACTTCCGCAGAACGTTTCTTACGTTCTTGGGCTCCCAATTTTATAAAGAGCCGTCGTAGAGAAGCTTTGTGAGCCAACCAAACTATGGCCTGATTGGCTACCGATGCACAATTATGCTCAAAGTAATTTTCAATATCGGATTTTATGACCTGTTCATACGACTGGTTAGTGAGCAGGGATGAGTTCATACGCCAAACAGAGTGATTAGTGGGGCAGGCCTGGGGAAACAGGATCAGGGAGATTGGTGCATGGTCTGACCATGTGATCGTGCCAATTTGGGATTTTGCGGAGGCTAGTAGTGCTTTTTTGTTCGTTAGAAAGAGATCAATCCGAGAGTAAGAATTACCAGGGTGGGAATAAAAGGTGTAGTCGCGCTCAACATCGTGTGCACATCTCCATGGGTCATATAGATTCTCAGAGTCCATAAACGGGGAAAAAGCGGAAGTTTCCTTCCTTCCGGGGTTGGTGGAGTCTAGTAGTGGATCTGGAATGGCATTGAAATCTCCACAAATAACAAGGGAGTCAGGTTTGAGCAGGTGTAATTTGGCTTTAAGTTGTTTATAGAATTTTTTTCTGAGATGTATTGGGTGCATAGACATTCACCAGTGTTACGTGGTGATTGTCAACTGTAGCCGTCATTATTATGTATCTACCATCCTCATCTGAGTCGATTTGATGAGGGACAAAGGTCAGGTTGGATTTGATGGCTATCATCACTCCACATCCTTTTTTCTGGCTATGATTGGAGAAGAAATAATGAGAATCATTTTTGTGTGTGCATTTGGGAGGGTTAGATTTTAGAAAATGCGTTTCTTGTACACATAGTATATCAGCTTGTTGTTTGCAAGCTTCTTTCCAAAGGAGGTTTCTTTTGAAAGGGGAGTTAAGCCCTTTGACATTGAGGGATACTATCTTGAGTGGCATGATGATAAAGTGGTATGGGCTGTGCACAGATGTCAAGCCACAAGTTATAAAGAACAAAGTATTACACCGTGTAGTTATGGTAATTGTACAATGTGGCATATACACTCTACAAGCTGTGAACCGCGGCCTGCAAACAGGAACAGGACGAGGATCACGATATCTTATACTACTGGGGTTATGCAATAGTAAACCGGATCTCAGGGACTAGGTGATCGGTCACAAAGAGTTAGATACCAGTGGGTCAATGATAAAGCAGTTGTAAACAAATTAACAGTAACAATAAAAACAAAAAAAAAATATAAGAGCAAAAAAGAACAGGAGTGCTTAACTAGAAGATCTTAACTTGTGCAGTGCTATAAGCAAAAAAAGGGAGTATACAGCAGTGTGCTTGGCACACTTCGAATCGTCGGGGGTGTGAAACTGAAAGGTCACCCTGGCAGGCTTGCACATGCAAGGGGCGCAGTTGATCCTTAAGAGACATCAGACTTTATCCCTCCCATTTGAAGGACGTCGAGGTGGATATGCCATTCCGGCAGAGTGTTTCTCCTGCACTTGTGGTTTCGTGCGGATGGGGAGTAGGCCCCAATTAGTTAGTTTTTTGTAGCCATCTTTGGGAGACAAAATCGGTATTAATTTTTGCTGGTAGGTGACCAATAATTTGGTCGGGTAGCCCCACTTATATGCAATATTGGGTTCCTGAAGCAGGGATGTAACCGGTGAGAATGATCTGCGGAGCTCCATGGTGGCGGGAGACAGATCCGAAAAAAAAGAGCCAGTTTGCTGTAGGGAGCTGGCAGAGGTCGCAGATTCCTGGCTGCATGAAGTAGCTGTTCCTTAATCTGGTAAAAGTGAATCCTGGCCAGGACGTCACGGGGTGTGTCAGCTGGGAGATGGTCTGGTTTAGCAATTCTATGTGCTCGATCAATGATCAGGTCTTGGGGCGTGAGATTAGGGATCAGGGTAAGGAAAAGTTGTTGGAGGTAGTTTGGTAAGTCAGTGGGTGGTACGGTTTCAGGGATTCCCCTAAATTTTATGTTGTTACGCCTGGACCTGTCTTCGAGGTCTGCGAGCTTTAATTTTATTTTCTGGATTTCTTCCGTGTGGTGTTCGTGAGCATCAAGAAGTTCATTGTGAGCTTTACTCATGTCAGAAATGTGCTCATCCGTCATGTCTGCTCTGTCCTCCAGACATTCCAGTCGGTCATGTACTTGGGATAGGGAGAGTTGTAGTTCCCTGTGGAGGTCTTTCTGCAGGGTGAGTAACATGGATTTGAGCATGCACTCAGACACAGGATTATCAGTCACTGGTATGGCGGCCAGGGTGGACAGTGGGGTTGGTGCAGCAAGAGCAGAGCCAGGGTCAGTGCCATGATGCTTTTTAGCCATATGAGCTTTGTGGGGAGAGTTGCATGGGGAGGAGGCCAGTCTTTTACCTCTCTCCTGCGGCACATCTCCTGTGTGATACGATGGGGGGAGGCTATCCATCTCCTCTGTCTCCTCTCTAGCGCTGCGGTCTAGCGATGGGTGTGCAGGAGGTGCAGACTGCTGTGAGGCTTGAGCGGGTCTGTGTGATGCAGGGCCTGTGTCATTGCTAGCCCGGTCGGCGCCATCTTGGCTGGGCTGTTGATCCATGCGGCCGAAGTATTCGGTCACCCGGCGCGGCTGCGGTGGTGGATGGCGGCATCCGGGCATGCCGCTGTGTGTCCCTCAACCCCCCTCTCTCTGGCGGATGAGAGAGAAAAGGTCCGTCGCTGCTATGTCGCTATATGAGCCTGCCGTGAATCGGAGCTCAGTTCTCAGGCGGCCATCTTGCTCTGTGGCTAGCCACGCCCCGTGCTTTGTTCATTTTTATTTTCGGGGTGTACAACCACTTTAAAGGGAAACAATTTCAAAAATGCTGAAATTTGTATAAATAACACACCTGAAGGATGAGCTAAACCTGCCTGTGAAGTGGCTCATCTGTACCATGTACTACAGGAAAAGTGATATCCACTAAGTAAAAAAAAAATAATCAGTTGCTGGCCGCTAAATGATATTTCCCAGTCACTTTGTTCTGTTTGCAAAAAAAAGACCAGGATTACCTTCAGCATCTATAGCAGCTGATATCTTGGGTGAGGGTCTGCTATGAATTGTAATAGGGGACCCCAAAAAAAGCAAACAAAAAACAATCTATCCTTGATAAGGTGTCTGGTATGGATGCCAAGGGGGAACCCACAAAAAAATAAAAACTGCATGTGATTCACCAAAATGTAACATCAGTTTCCCTTTATAAATAGAGGTCTTCATGTCGCCAACACAGAATTCACCTTTTTGCACATTTTGCACACGGGGGAACCAAAAAGAAGCAATGGGTTGTGGAAGTGGAACTATACTCATCTCCATTCCATGATGTGGCATCAACCAGCTCCCTCACCAGCAGTGACATCTTCTCAGATAATACCAGTGGATGGGGCAATTGTGCCCCATCACCACCCCATCCTTTTCCCTGGGAATGGTAACACTCTTCTTACCCGCTTCTCTTCTCCCTGATTGGAGTAAAAGGAAGGCAAACGTCACCAAGATTTATAAATTAGAAAATCGTAATTCCAATGGTAAAAACTGGAAAGGTGAAGAACAGTACTTCCAGTTGCCAAACACAACTATGGAAACCCCTTTTATAAATCAGTGAAATGCAGATGTGAGAGGAATGACAGAGGTACCAAACTTGGGATAAAAAAACCCATCTGACCCGATGTAAAATGTAGACACATTCCTTAGTAGAATAAGGAGTAGGAGGACCTTATAGAGATAGAAGACACAAAGGAGCATTATTTGAATGTTCTACACAAACACTAAGCTAGGACCTCTCCGTACACATTGGACATCCCTGTACAATCAGATAGATGGATTCAGGGCTCATGTTTGCATTCTCATGTGAACCTCCATATCTTCTTCATATCCTTTATTAAATTAGCCCCATCATCTCTATTATACGTCACTCTCTTGTTCCTCCTGTTCATGTACTTTGGCTGACCACAGTCTGCAGACACAGAGGAGCTCTCAGGTCTCATTACCTCTTCCCCTCCAGCTGGAGAGACCACAGAACATCATATGAGAGAAGAGACACCATGGAGGAGGACGCCGAGTCTGCACAGAGGAGCGCTCAGAGAGCAGGTAACCCGGGGAGAGATGGAGGAGAACAAAGTGAGGACATTTATTAGAGCAGTTGGGGCTCATATCACCAATCTGCATGTGCAAATATGTCAGCAGTTATCGTTGGGTCTTTTTTGCAATCAAATCAACAGGTGCAGTTTTCTGTGGTAGTGCCACCAAATAGCGGATGGTATTTTAATGTTTGTCACCAACCCTACGGTCACTCTCCCTAACCTTTATGCCGCGTACACACGACCAGACTTTTCGAGGGACTAGGTCCGACGGTCTTTCCAATGGACTTTCGGCGGAGTTCCGACGGATTTTCCAAACGAACGGACTTGGACACACACAATCACACCAAAGTCCGACGGATTCGAACGTGGTGTCATGCGACTGGACTAGAATAAGCAAGCTCATAGCCAGTAGCCAATACAGTAGCTGCCCTAGCGTCTGTTTTTGTCTGTCGGATTAGCATACACACAAACAAATTTCTCGGTCCGGCGGAGTTCCGGTGGAAAAATTTAAAACATCTTCTATTTCTAAAGTCCGCCGGATTTTTGGCAAGCAAAGGTCCGATGGAGTCCACACACGATCGAATTGTCCGACTGACTCGTTCTGTCTGACCTTTGCTGTCAAAAACTCTGGTCGTGTGTACACGGCGTTAGAAATGTGTTTAACGCTGTATCAAACCCAAAAGCAAACGTTTATTATATTGCGATAAATGCAGCCATCATATCCATGTATTGGTAAGCCGCGATATATGACATTTTTAGTTTTTGTTTTAATACCGCTTTAAACTGTCACTTCTTATAGAGAACTTTTAAATGTTTAAACTTTTGAGGGGAAGTTTATGATAGAAAGAAGATCACTGGAGCCATGAATGCATTTCTGTCTGGGAAGATTTAATGGACATATTATTATTTGCAACCCACAGCTGAGACATTGTTTATGTTATGTCTTACATTGTATCTTTTAATACATTGTATGAGAGGTGTTTTGTTACATTTGTGTTTTTATATAGAGTATTGCACTATAATGACTTCTGCTGAGCTCTGCAGGAGTGATATGGTTTACATACTTCTTCTGCCTTTTGTATACTTCTAAAAACACATTTACAAATGAATTGTTATTGCAAACAGCTCTAATTTTTTTTTTTTAAGTGGCCTTAGTGTACTTGTAAGGTAATCCAAGCTCCAACCTTCAACTCAAACACCCTCATTACTTCATAACCAAAAGCCAAAAAAAAGCAAAAATCCCACTCCCATGCCAAACCTCTTATCCAATCCACTTGCATCCAACTAACACCCGTCACTCATTCCAAACCTTTCACCCAACCCAAACACCTTCTCGCATTCCAAATGCCCTTACCAAACCCAAACACCCTCATCCAGCCCATTTCATTGTACTCAATACAAATACCTTTTATGCCCCCTAACCCACTCAAAAAAAATCCCCATTTAGCCCTTGTACACACGGTCGGACATTCCGACTGAAAATGTCAGATCGAACCGTGTTGTCGGTTAATCCGACTGTGTGTGGGCTCCATCGGACTGTTTCCATCGGAATATCCGACGGACAAAGTTCTAGAGCAGGGCTATAAAACTTTCCGACAACATGATCCGATCGGACTTTGTCTGATCATGTGTAGAGAATTCCGATCGGACAAAGTGCCACGCATGCTCAGATCAAATTCCTAGACCAAAGCTATTGGCTACTGGCCTGAACGTAGTCACGTCGTAACGAAATTACGTCATCACGTTAAGTACGATCGGATTTTCCGACAACTTTGTCCGACCGTGTGTATGCAACACAAGTTTCGGACAAAATCTGTTGGACAAAATCCGACGTATTTTGTTCTCGGAATGTCCGACCGTGTGTACAAGGGCTAAGCCAAATGCCTTATCCAACCAAGATCCCTCGCTCACTCTAAACCCTTAACCAAATCCAAACCCAAGTATACTTAACCCCCCCCTAAAATCTTCACCCAATCCAATGACCCTCATCCATCCCATGTATCATCCCCCAACCCAAACACCTTCATTAACCTATTAACCACTTCAGCCCCAGAAGATTTTACCCCCTTCCTGACCAGAACACATTTTGTGAAACGGCACTGCGTCGCTTTAACTGACAATTGCACGGTCGTGCGACGTTGCACCCAAACAAAATTTGCATCCTTTTTTTGCGCTATAAACAAAAAAAGAGCGACAATTTTGAAAAAAACTTTTTTTTTTTTACTTTTTGCTATAATAAATACCCACATTTTAAAAAAACTAATTTCTTCATCAGTATATGAATACATGTGAATAAAATGATTTAGATTTAATTTATAATCAATAGCCACTAGGGGTTGTCCAAGATCGGAATGCATACAATAGTAGTACAGTAATATAAATATGGATATACACTCAATATATTTTCATAATAGTAATCAGAGAATCTCGAAGTATAGACAAATCAATGGACATACATGGATGCAGTTCATAACAGAAATGCATAAATCAAAAATCATAAAATCACATGAACGAGTGCAAACTCAATAAGACAAAAGTTGATATTATCAAGGATTAAAATAAGCTTAGGTAGGCATCCTTAGTTTGAGAACCCGACGCGTTTCTTGGCTTCTTGCCAGTCATCAGGGGTGGGATGCATGTTTTTACTAAAAAAGCAAATAAATATGACAAATGTTAATATAGGCGGAACCTCAGTTAAATAGAGAAAGTATCAAATTGGTCCACTTGATTGATAAAGTGACTTACAAAGTAGCCCAAAGATTGGGCAGAACTTCCAGCAATGGGAACTGTTAGAGCTGGGATAAAACCGTCTCATCCGGGGTTGAGGCAGGGTTCAGACCATCCCCCAACAATGTCAGGGGGCAGGCCAGGGGGAACCGAAACAGACATCCTCAACACAGGTCCACTAGGTACTAAATGTATATGTGTGTTACCCAAATCTGCGAAAGAGAAAAGTGTGATGGGTCACAAAAAACAAAAAAACAAAAAAAAAAAAACCAAAAGCAGGACACTGAGTGTTGGATTGAACGTGTTGAATGAATATAGCTGATTGCTAAAAATGTGTGTGAATGAGATATACATGAATGATTGGGAAATAGGAGAAGACTAAATGTGTGTTAAATAAGTGGAAATGGATGATGGGGAAATACAAAATCATCCAATCCAAATGTGTAAAAAAGTATGTGCAGTGCTCTGAATGAAACAATGTATGTGCAAAAAGGAGAAAAAAAAATAAAAAAAAAATAAAAAAAAACATGCATAAAGCTATTACCCATATGTAGAGTTAAGGAGTGATCTCTTCCTAGTGGAGCACAGTGGAGGAGTGAACTGTCTGTCTGTCCCAGCTCATATACCCCAGGCCCTGGGCGGATCCCCGCCAGCGTCATGCATGATGTCTTTTGCAGCTGTGAAGAGATGAGGGAACACTCACAGCTGAGGATAATCCATACCTCAGTGGGTGCCCCTCCATCTTGGCTGCAGCATCAGGTGGAAAGACAGAGAAAAAAAAAAAAAATACAAAAACAAACAATAGACTCCCACCTTGCAGTGTCTATTGACACCACTCGAGGGGCCCCTTTATGCATGGCGCCGATGCACTGAGATCGAACCCCACCACCCCCTGTGATCCACAAAGGGAGGTAGGGAGGGAGCTGAGCGCATCGCAACCCCGGAAAGATGACTGCAACATACCCAGCAAAAACAGCCCATATGTTCAATTGATTGATAAATAAATTCCAGGAAAAACAAAACTGGAAAAAATAATATTAAAAAAGTTCTCAATAACTGATGGAAACACATATATAAATAATTTCAAACCGCAGGTTTATAAACCCAAAACTGGGATTATAAATGAATAGGGATATACATACAGACGAATATTTACTAAGGATAAG
Organism: Lithobates pipiens; assembly: GCF_037356315.1. Taxonomy (NCBI): domain Eukaryota; kingdom Metazoa; phylum Chordata; class Amphibia; order Anura; family Ranidae; genus Lithobates; species Lithobates pipiens. The sequence goes on along the minus strand of NW_027507870.1, from coordinate 5,549,710 downwards.
GATAATAAGTAATTGTGCAGCATGGTCACCAAAGGAGCAGGTGTCTTCCACCCAAATTATATAGTTTAAAGATAAGTGACCTAGCTGCAGTACTAAATAGCAATGGCATGCTTCCATCCCGGGTACATTATGTAAAAAGAAAAGGGGAACAAGTGGGACTTTAAACGAAGCATGTCAATTGAAAATAACAATATATGAATACATGTGAATAAAATGATTTAGATTTAATTTATAATCAATAGCCACTAGGGGTTGTCCAAGATCGGAATGCATACAATAGTAGTACAGTAATATAAATATGGATATACACTCAATATATTTTCATAATAGTAATCAGAGAATCTCGAAGTATAGACAAATCAATGGACATACATGGATGCAGTTCATAACAGAAATGCATAAATCAAAAATCATAAAATCACATGAACGAGTGCAAACTCAATAAGACAAAAGTTGATATTATCAAGGATTAAAATAAGCTTAGGTAGGCATCCTTAGTTTGAGAACCCGACGCGTTTCTTGGCTTCTTGCCAGTCATCAGGGGTGGGATGCATGTTTTTACTAAAAAAGCTAATAAATATGACAAATGTTAATATAGGCGGAACCTCAGTTAAATAGAGAAAGTATCAAATTGGTCCACTTGATTGATAAAGTGACTTACAAAGTAGCCCAAAGATTGGGCAGAACTTCCAGCAATGGGAACTGTTAGAGCTGGGATAAAACCGTCTCATCCGGGGTTGAGGCAGGGTTCAGACCATCCCCCAACAATGTCAGGGGGCAGGCCAGGGGGAACCGAAACAGACATCCTCAACACAGGTCCACTAGGTACTAAATGTATATGTGTGTTACCCAAATCTGCGAAAGAGAAAAGTGTGATGGGTCACAAAAAAACATAAAAAAAAAAAAAAAAAAAAAAAAAAAAAAACCAAAAGCAGGACACTGAGTGTTGGATTGAACGTGTTGAATGAATATAGCTGATTGCTAAAAATGTGTGTGAATGAGATATACATGAATGATTGGGAAATAGGAGAAGACTAAATGTGTGTTAAATAAGTGGAAATGGATGATGGGGAAATACAAAATCATCCAATCCAAATGTGTAAAAAAGTATGTGCAGTGCTCTGAATGAAACAATGTATGTGCAAAAAGGAGAAAGAAAAAAAAAAAACATGCATAAAGCTATTACCCATATGTAGAGTTAAGGAGTGATCTCTTCCTAGTGGAGCACAGTGGAGGAGTGAACTGTCTGTCTGTCCCAGCTCATATACCCCAGGCCCTGGGCGGATCCCCGCCAGCGTCATGCATGATGTCTTTTGCAGCTGTCAAATCAAATGCAGCAATCAAGTGGACCAATTTGATACTTTCTCTATTTAACTGAGGTTCCGCCTATATTAACATTTGTCATATTTATTTGCTTTTTTAGTAAAAACATGCATCCCACCCCTGATGACTGGCAAGAAGCCAAGAAACGCGTCGGGTTCTCAAACTAAGGATGCCTACCTAAGCTTATTTTAATCCTTGATAATATCAACTTTTGTCTTATTGAGTTTGCACTCGTTCATGTGATTTTATGATTTTTGATTTATGCATTTCTGTTATGAACTGCATCCATGTATGTCCATTGATTTGTCTATACTTCGAGATTCTCTGATTACTATTATGAAAATATATTGAGTGTATATCCATATTTATATTACTGTACTACTATTGTATGCATTCCGATCTTGGACAACCCCTAGTGGCTATTGATTATAAATTAAATCTAAATCATTTTATTCACATGTATTCATATATTGTTATTTTCAATTGACATGCTTCGTTTAAAGTCCCACTTGTTCCCCTTTTCTTTTTACATAATGTACCCGGGATGGAAGCATGCCATTGCTATTTAGTACTGCAGCTAGGTCACTTATCTTTAAACTATATAATTTGGGTGGAAGACACCTGCTCCTTTGGTGACCATGCTGCACAATTACTTATTATCCTTATCCTTAGTAAATATTCGTCTGTATGTATATCCCTATTCATTTATAATCCCAGTTTTGGGTTTATAAACCTGCGGTTTGAAATTATTTATATATGTGTTTCCATCAGTTATTGAGAACTTTTTTAATATTATTTTTTCCAGTTTTGTTTTTCCTGGAATTTATTTATCAATCAATTGAACATATGGGCTGTTTTTGCTGGGTATGTTGCAGTCATCTTTCCGGGGTTGCGATGCGCTCAGCTCCCTCCCTACCTCCCTTTGTGGATCACAGGGGGTGGTGGGGTTCGATCTCAGTGCATCGGCGCCATGCATAAAGGGGCCCCTCGAGTGGTGTCAATAGACACTGCAAGGTGGGAGTCTATTGTTTGTTTTTGTATTTTTTTTTTTTTTTCTCTGTCTTTCCACCTGATGCTGCAGCCAAGATGGAGGGGCACCCACTGAGGTATGGATTATCCTCAGCTGTGAGTGTTCCCTCATCTCTTCACAGCTGCAAAAGACATCATGCATGACACTGGCGGGGATCCGCCCAGGGCCTGGGGTATATGAGCTGGGACAGACAGACAGTTCACTCCTCCACTGTGCTCCACTAGGAAGAGATCACTCCTTAACTCTACATATGGGTAATAGCTTTATGCATGTTTTTTTTTTTTCCTCCTTTTTGCACATACATTGTTTCATTCAGAGCACTGCACATACTTTTTTACACATTTGGATTGGATGATTTTGTATTTCCCCATCATCCATTTCCACTTATTTAACACACATTTAGTCTTCTCCTATTTCCCAATCATTCATGTATATCTCATTCACACACATTTTTAGCAATCAGCTATATTCATTCAACACGTTCAATCCAACACTCAGTGTCCTGCTTTTGGTTTTTTTTTTTTTGTTTTTTTGTTTTTTGTGACCCATCACACTTTTCTCTTTCGCAGATTTGGGTAACACACATATACATTTAGTACCTAGTGGACCTGTGTTGAGGATGTCTGTTTCGGTTCCCCCTGGCCTGCCCCCTGACATTGTTGGGGGATGGTCTGAACCCTGCCTCAACCCCGGATGAGACGGTTTTATCCCAGCTCTAACAGTTCCCATTGCTGGAAGTTCTGCCCAATCTTTGGGCTACTTTGTAAGTCACTTTATCAATCAAGTGGACCAATTTGATACTTTCTCTATTTAACTGAGGTTCCGCCTATATTAACATTTGTCATATTTATTTGCTTTTTTAGTAAAAACATGCATCCCACCCCTGATGACTGGCAAGAAGCCAAGAAACGCGTCGGGTTCTCAAACTAAGGATGCCTACCTAAGCTTATTTTAATCCTTGATAATATCAACTTTTGTCTTATTGAGTTTGCACTCATTCATGTGATTTTATGATTTTTGATTTATGCATTTCTGTTATGAACTGCATCCATGTATGTCCATTGATTTGTCTATACTTCGAGATTCTCTGATTACTATTATGAAAATATATTGAGTGTATATCCATATTTATATTACTGTACTACTATTGTATGCATTCCGATCTTGGACAACCCCTAGTGGCTATTGATTATAAATTAAATCTAAATCATTTTATTCACATGTATTCATATATTGTTATTTTCAATTGACATGCTTCGTTTAAAGTCCCACTTGTTCCCCTTTTCTTTTTACATAATTTCTTCATCAGTTTAGGCTGATATGTATTCTTCTACTCTTAAAGGGAACCCCATACCCGTGCAGGGTTTCACGCAGGGGTGCCATTCTTCTCCCGTAAAAAGATGTTTCATAGTAAGGTTGAATAAAGACACCAGTCCATCCTGAGTGAGTGTCCCTATCCCTGTACATTGCACACTCCCATTGGTCCATACCCTCAAGGAGCCCACAATCCAAGGTCCCCATTCATATACCAGGGCCAATTTTGGACAGAAGCCAATTAACCCACCTGCATGTCTTTGGATTGTGGGAGGAAACCGGAGAACCCGGAGGAAACCCACGCAAGCACAGGGAGAACATGCAAACTCCAGGCAGGTAGTGTGTTGGTTGGGATTTGAACCAGCGACCCCTCTTACTGCTAGGTGAGAGTGCTACCCACGACACCACTGTGCCGCCCATGTGAGTCAGCCGGGAACCAGTTAATCAATCAAAAACCCCAAACCAAACCAAATCTCTCAGTCAGTTGAGTCCCCTCACTCATTCCTAACCCATCGCCCAATCCAAAACCTTCACTTACACCAAACACTTCCTTTACTACAAACACATCACCTCAACCCAAAATTTGTTCATCCTACATAACATTCTCACAAACCCCAAATATCCTCACCCAACCTAAACATTGCCCCCTCACCCCAAAACCAAATCCCCCACTCAATCAAACCACCCTTACGCAACCCACAATCCTCATCAAATCCCTCTTCCAAGATATACTGTATATCTTCAGCCAGCTAAATCACCCCTACTTGACTCTAAATGTTTACACCCAGTCTATACATTTTCACCCAACCTAAATATCTTTACTTAACTGAGACATCCTTACCAAACCCAAATGTGACGACATCGGCTTTTGGAGGGGACTGCAGGGTAGCCTTTTGCCTACTGACTATTTACAATAAGGTTAGTTCCTGTTTGCACCTAAGCTAGTGTCATCTAGTTCTTGAGAGCAATTGTCTGCTATAATACCTGTCTCCTGATTCCAGAGTGGAAGTAGCTGTATCTTGGTGGAGTCACCCAGGCAGGCTGTCTGGTGGTTCCTCACACCAAATGTCCTCACCCAACTAAAAGGTCGCTCCCAAACCAAATCTCCCACTTAATTAAAACACACTTATACAACCCACAATCCTCATCAAAATCCCTCATCCAATATATACATCTTCAGCCAACATAATCACCCCAACTGAACCCACATATCTTTGCCCAGTCCAAAAATTTTCACCAGGCCTACATATCTCTTTACCTAACTGAGATATCCTTGCCTAACCAAAATGTCCTTACCCAACCCAATCACCCTCGTCCAAATCAAAGGCTATGACACAATCTATACATCCATGAAGAATGGGCAGTTCTGGGGCCCCTCAAACACTTTGGCTGCACCTACTGATCTTGAGGAAACAATTTTAGTGGAATGAACAATTTTGGACTCTGTCCTCTTGCTGTTTTGCTCATGTGCACCGTTCTTCCTATAATCACCCTTCATCTGTATGTTCTCTGTGTATTTCCAGGATATGACAGTGAGGTTGTGGTCTCTGGATCTAGCTTTACAACACACATTTATGAGCATATTAACCGGGAATCTTCTGAGTATGACAATGTAGCCCCGGAATCTTCTAGCAATATTCCTACAAAATGTATCTCTCAGCATGTGGCCCTCACATCATCCAGAAGAAAGCATGGGGCCCATGGAGCATCCAGCTGCGGTTGTCTGGTCCCTGCACTGCTCATGGTGTTGTTGGTGACGTGTGTCACTCTACAGTCAGTGCTGATATTTCTTCGAGTATCAGGTAAAAGACTCCTCAGGGGCGGGGCTGGTTGCACATACTGAGCACATTGACAGATATAATTGGTACAGAGGTTCTTAGTGGTATAAGATAAGTCTACCCAGGAAGACAGGCGACTTTTTGATACATATGGGTCTGTCCAGCAATTTGTTGATTTTGTACAGCGGGTACAAGAACCGTATACCAGATTTTCACTGAATGGGATGACATAATAAATCCAGTATTTGCACAAATATTTACATTTTGGTGACATTTTGGATGGGGGTGTGGTATAAATAAGCCGGATCTGCGGGCAGTTTTACCTCCTGGAGTTCTTTTACACCAGACCGCATCATTACTAATGATCCCCCACTGTGCATAATGCATTATATATATAAAGAATGGCAAGAGGCTGCACTCCTGTATACACATTATTACTGAATATGTTTACTGATTGTCCGGAGTTCCTATTAATGATGAATGTTTATCACAGGAAAAGAGATAGAAGTCAGGAGAGAGGATACTAGTAATAGTTCCCATCCCCCCGAGACATATCAGACTACACAAGGTACTCTGTCTCTTCATCATTACTGACTGTTTCTATTATTCTGTATTACAGGACAGTCTCTCCTGTGTCCGGCTGTCTCTCCATCATTACTGACTGTCTCTATTATTCCATATTACAGGATGGCCTCTCCTGTGTCCAGCTGTCTCTTCATCATTACTGACTGTCTCTATTATTCCATATTACAGGACGGTCTCTCCTGTGTCCGGCTGTCTCTCCATCATTACTGACTGTGTCTATTATTACAGGACGGTCTCTTAGATGTCCGGATCTTTGGATCTCCATCAATGATAAATGTTATTTCTTCTCTGAGGACAAGAAGTCACGATCACTCTGTGATAAAGATTGTGGAGAACGTGACTCCAGACTGGCCCAGGTGAAGGAGAAGACCATAAAGGTCCGTGTCGAAGTCATTGGGTTGGGTGTGGGGTGGACATTATGTTCTGTTTCTCAAGAGACATCCAGGAAGGTGATGAGATTATGGTGAATAATGTGTTGTGTATTGTGTTATCCAGAGACTGGTGACCGTCACAGGGAAACAATTCTGGGTCGGATTATCCCCATATATCATCCATGGTGGAGTGTGGACAGGAAAATGGGCAGATGGCAGCATGGAGTAAGTATCTCAGGATTATTTATATTAGTCATTAGATACACATCTCTGGAGTCGTGCTTCCTCCTCCTTTCTCCTCCTCCTCAAAGATTTGCACACACAATGCAAACAGAACAGATTTTTATTCTCTTTACTGAACTCTGACAGCCAGCGGAAAATACATGTAAGTATAAATAAGTGGGGGGTATGATATATCTCCTATGGTACCCCACTTTGACAAATCTCTTATATCTGCACTCTTATAGACACTTTCTTAGAAAAGATCCCCTACAGCAGTCCTCTTATGGCAGCTCTCCTAAGGCAGTTCTCTGTGTCGGGGGGTTGTTATTTACACCAGTCACCCACCAGTAAAAATCATGTGACCACCTTCACTTGTAATGGTTCTGGACATGTCCTATCTGTGCAGTGTCCTCCATGGACTCCCATCGCCAGACACTCAAGTACGGCCGCAGGTGTGTGCACCAACCCAACTACATAAGTAGAGGGCTCTGTGTATATTTTGCCCAATGGTCTCCTCTATCTTCCCCATCCATTACTGCTCATCTACAACGACTATGGGAATTCTCTCACCAGGCTTTGTCTCCCGTCTAGAAATGTCACTGAAGGGACTGGAACCTGTGCCAAGCTTGGATCGCATTTAACACTGGAGAACTGTTATACCGAACTGAACTATATCTGTGAGAGAGATGCTGTGTGACCACACTGATCTGAGGAACGCTGTGTGACCGCACTGATCTGAGGAACGCTGTGTGACCGCACTGATCTGATGAACCCTGTGTGACCGCACTGATCTGATGAACCCTGTGTGACCGCACTGATCTGAGGAACACTGTGTGACCGCACTGATCTGAGGAACGCTGTGTGACCGCACTGATCTGAGGAACGCTGTGTGACCGCACTGATCTGAGGAACACTGTGTGACCGCACTGATCTGAGGAACACTGTGTGACCGCACTGATCTGAGGAACACTGTGTGACCGCACTGATCTGAGGAACACTGTGTGACCGCACTGATCTGAGGAACACTGTGGGAATCTTCTGATCTCTCTGCAATTGTTCTGAATTGTATATAAAGTACGGATGAAGTCATAGTTGTTGCTCCTCCTTGTTAATTTCTGTATTGGTCAAGTAATAAAATAATTGATACCAATATGTGTGTACTGAATTTCGGAACATTAAAAGGTAAGAAGACCTTTCTGACTCCATCCTCAGATGTCTTCTCAGAAACAATCAAGTTTGTCATAGAATACAATGGAATGCTGATCCTTGGAGGTGGGTGGTGGGGCGAGTAGATGAGATTTGTGTTGAGGACAGAAGAGGAGTTTAGACAAATAGAAAGGAGAATAGGAGAAGGTTCAAGAGACAAAGGGAGAGAAGGTTAGAGAGAGGAGGGGTGAGGAGGAGAGGGTTTAAGAGAGGAAGAGAAAGAAGGTTAGAGGAGGGGAGGGTTCAGGAGAGGAGGCTAGAAAGGTTAAAAAAGAAGAGGGGAGAAAGGGTCAGGGAGAGGGAGGGGAGGGTTCAGGAGAGGAGAGAAAGAATTAGACGGTTTGAAAAGAAGGGTGAGGAGAGGAGGGGAGGGTTCAAGAGAGAAAGGGAGAGGGGTTTAGAGAAGATGTGAGTTCAGGAGAGACGGTTAGCGATGGTTAAGGACATCATATAGATGATGTGCAGCTCTTTAAATCCCAAAAGGACAATCCAGGAACAAAAGTTCAATAGTAGTTCAATCTGCGATAGACAGGGAATAGGGAGACCTGTCACCAGCACCCAACAATACAGCCTCTTACCCCATGTGGTGGACCCTCATCACAAAGGTCACATCACTTTATGTGAAGTAAACTCAGGTAAGAAGGAAGCCCCTCAATCTTCATACACTTAGTGGCAGCAGATCAGATAGTGGATGCAGCAAACCTGGATGTGACTCTCCTTGTTCTAAACCCCCCCCCCCCAGTGGAAATCATCAAATATATGTCATCCCATGCAGACAAAAGGAGATAAACCTCATTGTGCAGTACATCATAACAGTATTTATTCAGATAAAAACAATTAAAATTGCACTCGGGGGTCTTCTCGCCGGACTCCTCCCATACTCATTCACATAGGGTGGGGGGCCGGTATCCGGGGGCCCCCTTATTAAAGGGGGCTCCCGGATTCCGATAAGCCCCCCGCCCGCAGACCCCGACAACCAACGGCCAGGGTTGTCGGGAAGAGGCCCTTGTCCTCATCAACATGGGGACAAGGTGCTTTGGGGTTGGGGGGCGGCGTGGCCCCCCCTTCCCCAAGGCACCCCCCATGTTGAGGGCACGCGGCCTGGTACGGCTCAGGAGGGGGGGCGCTCGCTCGCCCCCCCTTTCCTGGCCGGCCGGGTAGCGTGCTCGGACAAGGGTCTGTTGTGGACTTGGGGGGGACCCCCACGCCAATTTTTTTCGGTGTGGGGTTCCCCTTTAAGTCCATACCAGGCGGCGGGGCCAGCGACGTCTCCTTCACGAGCCCCGCCTACCTGGAGACCGGGCGGGAAAAGTCCGCTCATTTCAAAAGTACGGCGGACTGGCATACACACGGCCAGATTGTCCGCCCAAATGCGAGTCCGGCGGGAAGATTGGAGTGCAACACGGCATTCTAAGTCCGCCGTACTTTCGGGTCAAAAAAGTATGCCGGAGGCTACACACGCGGGGATTGTTTGGCGGACTTGAGTTTGCCGGACTTTTCCACCGGATTGTTTGATCGTGTGTACGCGGCATAAGTGTATGAAGATTGATGGGCTTCCTTCTTACCTGAGTTTACTTTACATAAGCCGATGTGACCTTTGTGATGAGGGTCCACCACATGGGGTAAGAGGCTGTATTGTCGGGAGCTGGTGATAGGTCTCCCTATTCCCTGTCTATCGCAGATTGAACTACTATTGAAGTTTTGTTACTGGATTTTCCTTTTGGTATTTAAAGCACTGCACACTTACCATATATATCTTGTTATTGACTTCCTTCAATATTGTGCTGCCTGCTTATATCTTATTGAACCAACTGATACTAAAGATCTATAGAGCGACAAATTCTCATTCTTTTTTGTAGAAGGTGAAGGGACAAGAGGGGAGGGTTCAAGAGAGGAAAGATGGTTAGGTTACAGAAGTGGAAGGGAGAAAAAGTTAGAGAAGAATAAGGGGGTTTAGGAAAGGAATTGAGAGTAAGTTAGAGAAAGGAGAGGGGAGATGAGGGGAGGGTACAAGAGAAGTAAATAACGGAGATTAGAGAAAGAGAGTGTTTAGGGGAGGGAGAAGGAGGTTGGGAGAATGGAGGGAGAGGAGATTAGAGAATGGGAGGGTTCAGGAGAGGATGGGGAGGAGGTTAGAAGAAGGGAGGGTTTGGGAAGGGTGGTTAGAAGAATGGAGGGTTTGGGAGAGGAGGTTAGAAGAAGGGAGGGTTCAGGGGAGGGTGGGGAGGAGGTTAGAAGAAGGGAGGGTTTGGGAGAGGAGGTTATAAAAATTGAGGTTTCAGGAGAGGGTGGGGAGGAGGTTAGAAGAAGGTAGGGTATGGGAGAGGTGGTTAGAAGAATGGAGGGTTCGGGAGAGGAGGTTAGAAGAATGGAGGGTTTGGGAGAGTAGGTTAGAAGAATGGAGGGTTCAGGACAGGAGGTTTGAAGAAGGGAGGGTTTGTGAGAGGAGGTTAGAAGAATGGAGAGTTCGGGAGAGGAGGTTATAAGAATGGAGGGTTCAGGAGAGGGTGGGGGAGGAGGTTAGAAGAATGGAGTGTTTGGGAGAGGAGATTAGAAGAATGGAGGGTTCAGGAGAGGAAGTTAGAAGAATGGAGAGTTCAGGAGAGGAGGTTAGAAGAATGTAGGGTTCAGGAGAGGAAGTTAGAAGAATGAAGGGTTCAGGAGAGGAGGTTTGAAGTAGGGAGGGTTTGTGAGAGGAGGTTAGAAGAATGGAGAGTTCGGGAGAGGAGGTTAGAAGAATGGATGGTTCAGAAAAGGGTGGGGGAGGAGGTTAGAAGAAGGGAGGGTTTCAGGAGAGGTGGTTAGAAGAATGGAGGGTTCAGGAGAGAAAGTTAGAAGAATGGAGGGTTCAGGAGAGGAGATTAAAGAAAGGGAGGATTCAGGAGAGGGTGGAAGAAGAGGTTAGAAGAATGGAGGGTACGGGAGAGGTGGTTAGAAGAATGGAGGGTTCAGGAGAGGAGGTTAGAAGAATGGGGGGTTCAGGAGAGGAGGTTAGAAGAATGGAGGGTTCAGGAGAGGAGGTTTGAAGTAGGGAGGGTTTGTGAGAGGAAGTTAGAAGAATGGAGGGTTCAAGAGAGGAGGTTAGAAGAATGGAGGGTTCGGGAGAGGAGGTTAGAAGAATGGAGGATACGGGAGAGGAGGTTAGGATATTAAAGAAAAGGAGGGCTCAGGAGAGTGTGGGGGTGGAGGTTAGAAGAAGGGAGGGTTTGGGAAAGGAGGTTAGAAGAATGGAGGGTACGGGAGAGGAGGTTAGGAGATTAAAGAAAGGGAGGGCTCAGGAGAGGTTGGGGGAGGAGGATAGAATAAGGGAGGGTTGGGGAGAGGAGGTTGGAGAAAGGGAATTGAGAGGAGGGGAGGCTCAAGAAAGGAAGAGAGAGAAGTTATGAAAAGAGAAAGGAATGGGGAGTTTCAAGAGAGGAAGGGAAAAGAGGTTAGAGAAGTGGAAGATAGAGGAGGGGAGGGTTCAGGGGAGGAAGTAAAAGAAGGTAAGGGGAGGGGAAGGGAGAAGAAGAAAGGGTTTACAGCAGGAAGAGAGATAAGGTTAGAGGGGGATAGGAGAAGAATGGAAGGATGGTGTCATGATCCAGCCAAGAGTGAGAAGGTCTGAATATAATTTTATAATGAATAAATCACAGGACACTTCTGCTATGATATTAACAATATAGTGTTGAAGGGAGGCCAAATGTTTAATCCGAATCTCCTCCCAGTGGGGGGGCATTTAGATCTTGTGTGTTCACCACTGGACACCAGATGATGTGTCGGCATCCCAGATCAGCACAGATAAGGTGGGACGTCTCACCTCAGAAAAAAACGTCTGTATTTCAGTCATTAAAATTCAGAGAGGTGTGATAACTCATCACTCCCATCCTGCTCAGTGCACAGATGTACAACTTTCTGCAAACGCTTGGTTCTGCAGCCCTCTCTTCTCTACATTCATTCAAAATACAGAATATACACAGCATTTCTCCAGAAGGCAGGGGGCAGGGATCTGATGTCATACACTGCACAGCATAGAGCAGGGAGCTGAGTGTAATCTGAGACCCAAGTGGAGGGAATTGATACCCCCCTCCTCACACAGTCTTTTAGGGAAAAATGAACTGTTGGGGCTGTCGATCACCTGCTGTGTGCTGGAGGGGGGTTGGACTGTTCCCGGAAATCTGTGGTGTTGGTTTAACCTTTCACAAGTGCCTCACACAAATAGAAGAGGGAAGAGACATCAGACAAGAACCACACCAGGTGCTTTGGACTGAGGCAAATACACACTATAGAACAGGGGTTGGCAACTACAGCTGTTGTAGAAGTACATGTTGCAGGACTGACAGTCACAGGTATGACTCCCAGAAGCAGAGGTACGATGGGACTTGTAGTTCTGCAACAGCTGGAGGGCCAAAGTTTGTCCACCCCGCTATAGAAGAATATTCTTTGTTCATTTTTATTTTCAGGGATGTACAACCATAAAGGGAAAAACATGCTGAAATTTGTTTAAATAACATTCCTGGGGGATGTGTTAAACCTGCCTGTGAAGTGGCTCATCTATACAATGTACTACAGGAAAAGTGATATCCACTAAGTAAAAAAAAACGTAACTTGCCGGCCGCTAAATTATATTTCCCGGTCACTTTTTTCTCTTTGTAAAAAAAAAAAAGAGACCAGGATTACCTTCAGCATCTATATCAGGCCGATATCTTGGGTGAGGGTCTGCTATGGATTGTAATAGGGGACCCCAAAAAAAGCAAACAAAAAACAACTCATCTATCCTTGAAAAGGTGTCTGGTATGGATGCCAAGGGGGAACCCACAAAAAAAAAAAACTGCATGTGATCCACCAAAATGTAACATCAGTTTCCCTTTATAAATAGAGGTCTTCATGCCGCCAACACAGAATTCACCTTTTTTGCACATTTTGCTAAACACACGGGGGAACCAAAAAGAAGCAATGGGTTGTGAAAGTGGAACTATACTCATCTCCATTCCATGATGTGGCATCAACCAGCTCCCTCACCAGCAGTGACATCTTCTCAGATAATACCAGTGGGTGGGGCAATTGTGCCCCAATACCCCCCATCCCTTTCCCTGGGCATGGTAACACTCTTCGTACCCGCTTCTCTTCTCTCTGATTGGAGTAAAAGGAAGGCAAATGTCACCAAGATTTATAAATTAGAAAATCATAATTCTAGTGGTAAAAACTGGAAAGGTGAAGAACAGTACTTCCAGTTGCCAAACACAACTATGGAAACCCCTTTTATAAATCGGTGAAATGCAGATGTGAGAGGAATGACAGAGGTACCAAACTTGGGATAAAAAGAAGCATCTGATCCGATGTAAAATGTAGACACATTCCTTAGTAGAATAAGGAGTAGGAGGACCTTATAGAGATAGAAGACACAAAGGAGCATTATTTGGATGTTCTACACAAACAGTAAACTAGGACCTCTCCGTACACATTGGACATCCCTGTACAATCAGATAGATGGATTCAGGGCTCATGTTTGCACTCTCATGTGAACCTCCGTCTCTTCTTCATATCCTTTATTAAATCAGCCCCATCATCTCTATTAGACACTCTTGTTCCTCCTGTTCGTTTACTTTGGCTGACCACAGTCTGGAGACACAGAGGAGCTCTCAGGTCTCATTACCTCTTCCCCTCCAGCTGGAGAGACCACAGAACATCATATGAGAGAAGAGACACCATGGAGGAGGACGCCGAGTCTGCACAGAGGAGCGCTCACAGAGCAGGTAACCCGGGGAGGGATGGAGGAGAACAAAGTGAGGACATTTATTAGAGCAGTTGAGGCTCAAATCACCAATCTTCATGTGCAAATATGTCATGTCAGCAGTTATCGTTGGGTCTTTTTGCAATCAAATCAACAGGTGCAGTTTTCTGTGGTAGTGCCACCAAATAGCGGATGGTATTTTAATGTTTGTCACCAACCCTACGGTCACTGTCCCCAACCTTTATGCCGCGTACACACAACCGGACTTTTCGAGGGACTAGGTCTGACGGTGTTTCCAATGGACTTTCTGTGGAGTTCCGACAGATTTTCCGAACGAACGGACTTGGCCACACACAATCACACCAAAGTCCGACGGATTCGAACGTGGTGTCATGCGAGCGGACTAGAATAAGCAAGCTCATAGCCAGTAGCCAATACAGTAGCTGCCCTAGCGTCGGTTTTTGTCTGTCGGACTAGCATACACACAAAAAATTTCTCGGTCCGGCGGAGTTCCGGTGGAAAAATTTAAAACATCTTCTATTTCTAAAGTCCGCCGGATTTTTGGCAAGCAAAGGTCTGATGGAGTCCACACACGATCGAATTGTCCGACTGACTCGTTCTGTCTGACCTTTGCTGTCAAAAACTCTGGTCGTGTGTACGCGGCATTAGAAATGTGTTTAAAGCTGTATCAAACTCAAAAGCAAATGTTTATTATATTGCGATAAATGCAACCATCACATCCATGTATTGGTAAGCCGCAATATATGACATTTTTAGTTTTTGTTTTAATACCGCTTTAAACTGTCACTTCTTATAGAGAACTTTTAAACGTTTAAACTTTTGAGGGGAAGTTTATGATAGAAAGAAGATCACTGGAGGCATGAATGCATTTCTGTCTGGGAAGATTTAATGGACATATTATTATTTGCAACCCACAGCTGAGACGTTGTTTATGTTATGTCTTACATTGTATCTTTTAATACATTGTATGTGAGGTGTTTTGTTACATTTGTGTTTTTGTATAGAGTATTGCACTATAATGACTTCTACTGAGCTCTGCAGGAGTGATATGGTTTACATACTTCTTCTGCCTTTTGTATACTTCTAAAAACACATTTACAAATGAATTGTTATTGCAAACAGCTCTAATTTTTTTTTTAAGTGGCCTTAGTTTACTTGTAAGGTAATCCAAGCTCTAACCTTCAACTCAAACACCCTCATTACTTCATAACCAAAAGCCAAAAAAAAGCAAAAATCCCACTCCCATGCCAAACCTCTTATCCAATCCACTCTCATCCAACTAACACCCCTCGTTCATTCCTAACCTTCCACCCAACCCAAACACCTTCTCCCATTCCAAATGCCCTTACCAAACCCAAACACCCCCATCCAGCCCATTTCATTGTACTCAATACAAATACCTTTTATGCCCCCTAACCCACTCAAAAAAATCCCCTTTAGCCCTTGTACACACGGTCGGACATTCCGACGGAAAATGTCCGATCAAACCGTGTTGTCGGTTAATCCGAATGTGTGTGGGCTCCATCGGACTGTTTCCGTGGGAATATCCGACGGACAAAGTTCTAGAGCTGGGCTATAAAACTTTCCGACAACATGATCCGATCGGACTTTGTCTGATCATGTGTAGAGAATTTCGATCGGACAAAGTGCCACGCATGCTCAGATCAAATTCCTAGACCAAAGCTATTGGCTACTAGCCTGAACGTAGTCCGTCCTAACGAAATAACGTCATCACGTTAAGTACGATCGGATTTTCCGACAACTTTGTCCGACCGTGTGTATGCAACACAAGTTTCGGACAAAATCTGTTGGACAAAATCTGACAGATTTTGTTCTCGGAATGTCCGACCGTGTGTACAAGGGCTAAGCCAAATGCCTTATCCAACCAAGATCCCTCGCTCACTCTAAACCCTTAACCAAATCCAAACACCCTCTCCAACTCAAGTATACTTAACCCCCCCTAAAATCTTCACCCAATCCAATGACCCTCATCCACCCCATGTATCATCCCCCAACCCAAACACCTTCATTAACCTATTAACCACTTCAGCCCCAGAAGATTTTACCCTCTTCCTGACCAGAACAGTTTTTGCGATACGGCACTGCGTCGCTTTAACTGACAATTGCACGGTCGTGCGACTTTGCACCCAAAGAAAATTTGCGTCCTTTTTTTCCCACAAATAGAGCTTTCTTTTGGTGGTATTTGATCAACTCTATGTTTTTTTTTTTTTTTTTTGCGCTATAAACAAAAAAAGAGCGACAATTTTGAAAAAAGCATTTTTTTTTACTTTTTACTATAATAAATACCCACATTTCAAAAAAAAAAACTAATTTCTTCATCAGTTTAGGCTGATATGTATTCTTCTACTCTTAAAAGGGAACCCCATACCCGTGCGGGGGTTTCACGCAGGGGTGCCATTCTGCCCCCCGTAAAAAGATGTTTCATAGTAAGGTTGAATAAAGACACCAGTCCATCCTGAGTGAGTGTCCCTATCCCTGTACATTGCACACTCACATTGGTCCATACCCTCAAGGAGCCCACAATCCAAGGTCCCCATTCATATACCAGGGCCAATTTTGGACAGAAGCCAATTAACCCACCTGCACGTCTTTGGATTGTGGGAGGAAACCGGAGAACCCGGAGGAAACCCACGCAAGCACAAGGAGAACATGCAAACTCCAGGCAGGTAGTGTGTTGGTTGGGATTTGAACCAGCAACCTTTCTTACTGCTAGGTGAGACTGCTAACCACTACACCACTGTGCCGCCCATGTGAGTCAGCCGGGAACCGGTTAATCAGTCAAAAACACCAAACCAAACCAAATCTCTCAGTCAGTTGAGTCCCCTCACTCATTCCTAAACCATCATCCAATCCAAAACCTTCACTTACACCAAACACTTCATCTAATACAAACACATCACCTCAACCCAAAATTTGTTCATCCTACATAACATTCTCACAAACCCCAAATATCCTCACCCAACCTAAACATTGCCCCCTCACCCCAAAACCAAATCCCCCACTCAACTAAACCACCCTTACACAACCCACAATCCTCATCAAATCCCTCTTCCAAGATATACTGTATATCTTCAGCCAGCTTAGGTGTCCGTTTAGTAAACTTTGATAAGCTGAGATCAGGATGATCTCTGCTTATCTCAGAGCATTGCAGGTTTAATATACCGAGATCAGTGCTGGAGAACTATTTTTTCTCTTCTCATCTCAGAACACAGAACGGCTGCATTGACTGCAACAGAAACGGCATGTTTAGTAAACAGAGATGCCACTTTATCTCTGTACTTCTCTTTCAAGTTCTCCTTTCTGGCTTCTCCAGCCCAGAGGTGGAGATATCAGGAGATCTCTGCCAGAGAATAGCTTCTTCCTTCTCCCGTGGCCAAAAATGAAAGTAAAAACTTTCTTAACTGCAGTGAAAAATACACCAACAGCAGGTTACAAATACAATAACTATACAATTACACACAGAGATTATATATATATATGTATATATATGTATATATATGTATATATAAATATATATATGTATATATATATATATATATATATATATATATATATATATATATATACATACATACATACATACATACACACACACATATATACATATATTTATATGTGTATATATATATATATATATATATATATATATATATATATATATATATATATATATATATATATCTGTGTGTGTATATATTTATATTTGTGTGTGTATATATATTTTCAAAAAACTCACGGAACGGATCGTTCCTGGGACCAGAGTCACGGATTGGATCATTTTTCGGATCAGCAAATAATAATTGGCTGAGCATGACTGGGTATCGCTGAGTATGTCTGGGTATTACCGAGTATGGCTGGGTATTGGCAAGTATTGGCTGGGTATGGCAGGGTATGGCAGAGTATTGGCAGGGTATGGCAGAGTATTGCAGAGTATTGGCAGGGTATGGCAGGGTATTGGCACGGTATGGCAGTATTGGCAGGGTATGGCAGAGGATTGGCAGAGTATTGGCACGGTATTGGCAGAGTATTGGCACGGTATTGGCAGAGTATTGGCACGGTATTGGCACGGTATTGGTAGAGTATTGACACGGTATTGGCAGAGTATTGACACGGTATTGGCAGAGTATTGACACGGTATTGGCAGAGTATTGGCATGTTATTGGCAGGGTATTGCAGAGTATTGGCAGGGTATTGGCACGGTATGGCAGTATTGGCAGGGTATGGAAGAGTATTGACAGGGTATGGCAGAGTATTGGCACAGTATGGCAGAGTATTGGCAGAGTATTGGCAGAGTATTGGCACGTTATTGGCAGGGTATTGGCAGGGTATGGCAGTATTGGCAGGGTATGGCAGAGTATTGACAGGGTATGGCAGACTATTGGCATGGTATGGCAGAGTATTGGCAGAGTATTGGCACGTTATTGGGAGGGTATTGGCAGGGTATGGCAGTATTGGCAGGGTATGGCAGAGTATTGGCACGGTATTGGCGTAGTATTGGCACGGTATTGGCAGAGTATTGGCACGGTATTGGCAGAGTATTGGCACAGTATTGGCAGAGTATTGGCACGGTATTGGCATAGTATTGGCACGTTATTGGCAGGGCATGGCAGGGCATTGCAGAGTATTGGCAGGGTATTGGCACGGTATAGCACTATTGACAGGGTATGGCAGACTATTGGCATGGTATGGCAGAGTATTGGCAGAGTATTGGCACGTTATTGGCAGGGTATTGGCAGGGTATGGCAGTATTGGCAGGGTATGGCAGAGTATTGGCACAGTATTGGCGTAGTATTGGCACGGTATTGGCAGAGTATTGGCACGGTATTGGCAGAGTATTGGCACAGTATTGGCACGGTATTGGCATAGTATTGGCACGTTATTGGCAGGGCATGGCAGGGCATTGCAGAGTATTGGCAGGGTATTGGCACGGTATAGCACTATTGGCAGGGTATGGCAGAGTATTGACAGGGTATGGCAGACTATTGGCACGATATTGGCAGGGAATTGCAGAGTATTGGCAGAGTATGGAGGGATGACTGTGACTGCAATTGTTACAGAGCAGCGCTGTGGACACTACAGATCCAGCCCACAGTGCTGCTTCTATCCGATCTCTCCCCTCCACTTTACAGAAGGGAGAGAGGAACCGACGTTTGTTTACAAGTGATCGCTCCATCATTTGACAGAGTGATCGAATCGTAAACGGCTGATGGGTGCACCAAGATAGCTGCCGCTCCAGAGCTAGGCCGAAGCCGCGACCTTTCCTAAGGCCGAGACCGCGGATCGCTGCGTGTGCCGATCCGAACAGGGTGACCCATTCGAATCACGGATCAGTGACGATCTGTTGCACCCCTAATATATATATATATATATATATATATATATATATATATATATATATATATATATATTGTAAGGGATCTTCCCGGGGTAGGGTGTGTTTGGACACAGTTCACAGCAGACTTGGAATTTGATAAAGCAGATCTTGGCGTTTATTCGTGGTACAAACAGTCCAGCAAACAAAATATACAGCAACACCGTGCTTTCTAAGTACAACAAAAATAAAAGTCCTAGCCCGGCTGGGCGCTTACTAACAGGTTCTGCTCACCTATCTGACACTTACAAACACAGCGTCTTTCGCCTGGATGTCGCAGGGTGAGTTTTAGCTCCAGCAGTGGCTGTGCTTGCAGCTTCCTTCAACACACAGATTGTTCATCCCCTGGCTGAGAAGCAATCACCTGCAGACCTTGCAGAGCCTTTAGCTTCCCAGGCTAATTAGGATCAAAGCTCACCTGATCCCAAACCCAGAACTGGATCGGGGGATGTGGAATGACAGGTCCCTCTACCAAACCTACCTGCCATTCCATATAAACCCAGGCCCGGCAAAATTAAATAACAACTCAGCAGCATATCGCTGCTGAGAAACTGATCCATCCTGGATTTACCATCTCACACTGTGTAGCAACCTAGGTGAGATGTACACCCCCTCGATCACTTCTCCAGTGACATGTCTACATATCCCCCCCCTCTTTTTCAGACCGGAGGGCTGAGCCTTTTGTCCCCACAGACAACTTACCCTTGACAATGCGTCAGCATTTGCCTGTAATTTCCCTGGCCTGTGTTCCACAGTAAAATTAAAGTTTTGTAGGGAGAGAAACCATCTAGTCACTCTTGCATTTCTCTCCTTGTTTAACTTCATCCATGTTAGGGGGGCATGGTCTGTCACCAACTTGAATTTCCTGCCTAGCAAGTAATACTTTAACGATTCTAGGGCCCACTTTACTGCCAAACATTCTCGTTCCACAATGGCATAATTTTTCTCGGCCGGGGTTAGTTTTCTACTCAAGTACGTCACTGGATGCTCCTCACCATTCACTACTTGTGAGAGTACTGCACCTAAGCCTGTGTTAGAGGCATCTGTCTGGACCAGAAATTCTCGCCTGAAATCGGGGGTGACTAACACAGGTGGTTGGCACAAGGCAGACTTAAGGCTTTGGAAAGCCTTCTCGGCCTCTGGGGTCCACGTGACCATTGCTGTCTTTCCGCCCTTTGTCAAGTCAGTTAGTGGAGCAGCAACTGAGGCAAAGTTCGGCACAAATCTACGGTAATACCCCGTAATACCCAGGAAAGCTCTAACCTGTTTCCTTGTCAGGGGTCTAGGCCAATTCTGTATTGCCTCAATTTTATTTAGCTGTGGCCTAACCAATCCTCTTCCAACAATGTAGCCCAGATATTTGGCCTCTTCTAGGGCTAGAGCACACTTCTCGGCATTTATGGTCAACCCCGCATCACTTATGGCATCCAACACGGCCTGTACCTTACAGAGGTGACTTTCCCAATCAGGGCTAAAAATGACCACATCATCGAGGTAGGCAGCTGAGTAATCACGATGTGGTCGCAGAATCAAGTCCATCAACCTCTGGAAAGTTGCAGGGGCTCCATGTAACCCGAATGGCATCACTACATACTGGAATAGCCCATCAGGGGTGGAGAATGCAGTTTTCTCTTTAGCCTCACCAGAAAGTGGAATCTGCCAGTAGCCCTTTGTGAGATCGAGGGTGGTTATGTACCTGGCGTTACCCAACTTCTCAATCAACTCATCTACCCTGGGCATAGGATACGCATCGAACTTGGAGATCTCATTCAACTTTCTGAAATCGTTACAGAACCTCCAAGTTCCATTGGGCTTTGGGATTAGCACAATTGGGCTGGACCATTCACTCTGTGACACCTCAATTACCCCCAGAGCAAGCATACGTTTTACCTCGGCAGATACGGCTTCCCTACGTGCCTCCGGTATCCTATAGGGCTTAAGGTTTACTCTGCTTCTAGGCTCCGTTTCAATGTGATGATGGATGAGGTGTGTACGCCCTGGGAGGTCAGAGAACTTGTTTTTGTTTTTCTGTAAAAATTCCTGAGCCTCCTGTTTCTGTGACACTGATAGAGTATCACCTACCTTGACTGGAGGGATTGGTTGTGACAAATTATTAACAGTATTTGTCGCGACCAAGGATTCCCTGTCTTTCCAGGGCTTGATCAAGTTTATGTGATAAACTTGGAAAGGCTTCCTTTTACCTGGTTGGTGCACCTTGTAGTTCACCTCACTGATCTTTTCAACAATTTCATAAGGACCTTGCCACTTCGCCAAGAATTTACTCTCAACAGTGGGGACTAGTATAAGGACCCTATCGCCTGGGTTGAATGTCCTGATTCTTGCGGACCGGTTGTAAATTCTACTTTGGGCCTCTTGAGCTCTCTGGAGGTGTTCCCTTACCAGGGGCATTACAGTGGCTATACGGTCCTGCATTTGTGCTACATGCTCAATAACACTCTTGTATGGGGTGGACTCATTCTCCCATGTCTCTTTTGCAATGTCCAGTAGACCCCTAGGGTGATGACCATAGACCAACTCGAATGGTGAGAACCCTGTGGACGCTTGGGGCACCTCCCTAATAGCAAACATGAGGTAGGGTAATAAATGATCCCAGTCACGACCATCTTTTGCCACCACTTTCTTCAACATATGTTTCAAAGTTTTATTAAATCTCTCCACCAATCCGTCCGTCTGGGGGTGGTATACAGAGGTACGGATGTGTGAGATTTTAAATAGTTTACATAATTCCTTCATTACTTTCGACATAAATGGCGTACCTTGGTCAGTTAGGATTTCTTTGGGGATCCCAGTCCTAGAGAACATATAAAACAACTCACGTGCAATTGTTTTAGATGCAGTGTTTCTTAAGGGTACAGCCTCAGGATAGCGGGTCGCATAATCCAGGACTACCAAAATATACTGGTGTCCTCTAGCTGACTTTACAATGGGACCCACTAAATCCATGGCAATATGCTCAAAAGGCACCTCTATAATAGGGAGCGAAACCAAAGGACTGCGAAAATGTGACACTGGGGCACTAACCTGACATGTGGGGCACGACTCACAGTATTTTTTAATGTCATCATATATGGCCGGCCAAAAAAACCTCTGGAGAACCCTCTCTCGCGTTTTGTCAGTCCCCAAGTGTCCCCCAAGAACATGGTTATGTGCCATGTCAAGCACCTGACGCCGGTACGGCTTAGGTACCAGAAGCTGTTCCACAATCTCATCTTTAACCTTATTGACTCTATAGAAAAGATCATTAGTCACCGAAAAATGTGGAAATCTTTTTTCAGCATCTGGTTCCTGAGGTACCCCGTTCATAACAGCAACCTGCTCTCTCGCATTTTTGAGAGTGGGGTCCTGTAATTGTGCAGTCCCAAAATTATCGCTAGACACCTCTAAGTCTAGTATATTTTGCTCAGTGGGAGGAGCCTCCTCCTCCCCAGCCAGGACCTGCAAAGGAAAACAATCATTTTCATCCTGCACATGTTTATCATTCACAGTGGACAAGGCAACCCCCTTAGAGGTATCCTCACTCCTTTTGGGGATTTTTCTTTTTTCCCAAAGAGCCCAGAATAATGGAAAATCGCGCCCCAATATTACATTATGCATGAGGTTTTTAACCACACCCACTTCATATTGTACGGTGCCTTGTTCAGTCCCGACTTTAGCCAGCACTATAGGGTACACTTTTGTATCACCATGTATGCACACAACACTCATATGCTTTTTAGACTCTAAGTCCCCAGTCACCAGGCTAGCATGCACCAAGGTTACAAGGCTTCCTGAGTCCATTAACGCTTTAACAGGAAAGTCATTGATTGTGATGTTGCAGATTTGCGGTTCAGTCTCTAGTCCAGGAACTGCAGCACAAGATGGTTCCGCAAATAGCGACTGACGCCGGCTAGCGTCACATTCCATGGGTTCAGAGGTAAGAGGGCAATGGGCAGACACGTGTCCCGCCTCATGGCATCTCCAACACTGGATAGGGCCTGGTCTCTTTGGCAAGGAGTCCTTTTCAGAGCCCCATAGCCACCCGGGACCATCACCAGTCTTTTGTCCCTGAGACACCACTTGAGCCCTTTTCCCCCCATCAGCACCCCTCCACACTCCCCCAATAGATGGAAGTCTCTTACCAGCTGACGGCACAGATCTGGCGCTCCGGGGAGGTGAAGATGCTGCAGGAACATCACGGAGGTAGTCCTCAGTCGCCTGGAACCTCTCCACAAGGTTGACAAGTTCGTTTGCGTTCCTAGGATCACCTTGTCCCACCCAGCGTTGCAGGTCAGTAGGAAGCGCTCGGAGGTAGCGATCCATCACGACCTTCTCTAGGATTTGTGCAGGAGTAGAAGTGTCTGGCTCCAACCACTTTCTTGCCAAATGGATTAGGTCATACATCTGGGACCTCGCTGATTTGTCCAGACTGTAGCTCCAGTTGCGTACCCTCCGGGCACGGACTGCAGTAGTAACTCCTAGTCGGGCAAGTATCTCCTCTTTTAGCCGAGTATAGTCCTTAACCTCTTGCTCACTGAGGTCATAGTAGGCCTTTTGAGGTTCACCTGTTAAATAGGGCGCAATTACCTCTGCCCACTCAGCGGCTGGTAACTTCTCTCGCTCAGCCACGCGCTCAAATACTGTTAGATAGGCCTCAACATCGTCCTCAGCAGTCATCTTTTGCAGCGCTTTCTGCACAGTCCTTCTCCCAGAAAAAATCTCTGGAGCGGCTCCCATCACCACAGGCGCCTCTCGATTTGCTATCAGGTGCTCAATAAGTTGTTGTTGTGCAGCCATGGACTGTTCATGTCGTCTATTGGCCTCTATCTGAGCCTGCTGTTGTGCAGCGATCATCTGCTGTTGTTCAGCCATGGACTGTTCATGTCGTCTATTGGCCTCTGTCTGAGCCTGCTGTTGTTGCAAACTCACTTGCATAAACTGCTTCAGCATCTCCTCCATGTTGCTGGACTGTTTTTGGAGTGTAGTTGCAGCTTTCACCCAGGACATCAGCAGCTGTAGCCAAGTCTGTCCACACCGTTGCCCCTAGCAACCGCGTTGCCCGCTACCTCCACCAATTGTAAGGGATCTTCCCGGGGTAGGGTGTGTTTGGACACAGTTCACAGCAGACTTGGAATTTGATAAAGCAGATCTTGGCGTTTATTCGTGGTACAAACAGTCCAGCAAACAAAATATACAGCAACACCGTGCTTTCTAAGTACAACAAAAATAAAAGTCCTAGCCCGGCTGGGCGCTTACTAACAGGTTCTGCTCACCTATCTGACACTTACAAACACAGCGTCTTTCGCCTGGATGTCGCAGGGTGAGTTTTAGCTCCAGCAGTGGCTGTGCTTGCAGCTTCCTTCAACACACAGATTGTTCATTCCCTGGCTGAGAAGCAATCACCTGCAGACCTTGCAGAGCCTTTAGCTTCCCAGGCTAATTAGGATCAAAGCTCACCTGATCCCAAACCCAGAACTGGATCGGGGGATGTGGAATGACAGGTCCCTCTACCAAACCTACCTGCCATTCCATATAAACCCAGGCCCGGCAAAATTAAATAACAACTCAGCAGCATATCGCTGCTGAGAAACTGATCCATCCTGGATTTACCATCTCACACTGTGTAGCAACCTAGGTGAGATGTACACCCCCTCGATCACTTCTCCAGTGACATGTCTACAATATATATATATATATATATATATATACATACACACACACACATACACTCACACAGATATACACATATATATAGGCATATATATAAAGGCAGTGTTGTGGCTACAGAAGTACAACTGATGCTGTAATTTTGACAGCTGCGCAGATGATGCATCGCTGATAACGCAAGGTGGCTGTAAAATTCAGAGCATCAGATGAGTCCAGTACACACTGCGTTTGCATAAGTGTATATGTTAATACGCCGGTATTATTTATTTTTTATATTTATTATTATTATGTATTTATTTATTATTATTTTAATTGTTAATTTAATATTTTTAATATTAATTAATATTAATATAAATTAATTATATAATATTAATTAATTCATATTTTTATTGTTATGCTTTTTTAAAATTACTTTGAACTATTTAATATATATATTTATTGTTTTTATATGAATGGTGCATATCTGCATGACAAATAGGGTACTATCATTTCAGAATACACCATTCACATAAATATGCACAAATGTTATGTATTAATTAGAATGTTTTACAGTTATGGGGTGTCTGTTTATTGGGTAGGGGGATTATATCTTTATTATTAACTTAATATGTGCAGTGTATGTGGAGTGCTTCGTATTTCACTTTGGGATTCTGATACTGAAATCTCCTGAGCTATTGTGAGATTACAGAAACAGAAGCCGTTCAGGGTTCTCAGAGCGTTTGTAGATCACTTCTATTCTCAGTGGGAGAAGTGATCTACATGATATATTAAACTGCCACATGGGTGAGAACAAATATCTCTGAGAAGAGCAGAGAACTCCAGAGATGTAAAATATCAAAATATACTAAACGGACACCTTAATCACCCCTACTTGACTCTAAATGTTTACACCCAGTCTAAATATTTTCACCCAACCTAAATATCTTTACTTAACTGAGACATCCTTACCAAACCCAAATGTGACGACCCAACCGGGACATCGGCTTTTGGAGGGGACTGCAGGGTAGCCTTTTGCCTACTGACTATTTACAATAAGGTATGTTCCTGTTTGCACCTAAGCTAGTGTCATCTAGTTCTTGAGAGCAATTGTCTGCTATAATACCTGTCTCCTGATTCCAGAGTGGAAGTAGCTGTATCTTGGTGGAGTCACCCAGGCAGGCTGTCTGGTGGTTCCTCACACCAAATGTCCTCACCCAACTAAAAGTCGCTCCCAAACCAAATCTCCCACTTAATTAAAACACACTTATACAACCCACAATCCTCATCAAAATCCCTCATCCAATATATACATCTTCAGCCAACATAATCACCCCAACTGAACCCACATATCTTTGCCCAGTCCAAATATTTTCAACATGCCTACATATCTCTTTTCCTAACTGAGATATCCTTGCCTAACCATAATGTCCTTACCCAACCCAATCAACCTTGTCCAAATCAAAGGCTATGACACAATCTATACATCCATGAAGAATGGGAAGTTCTGGGCCCCTCAAACACTATGGCTGCACCTACTGATCTTGAGGAAACAATTTTAGTGGAATGAACAATTTTGGACTCTGTCCTCTTGGTGTTTTGCTCATGTGCACCGTTCTTCCTATAATCACCCTTCATCTGTATGTTCTCTGTGTATTTCCAGGATATGACAGTGAGGTTGTGGTCTCTGGATCCAGCTTTACAACACACATTTATGAGCATATTAACCGGGAATCTTCTGAGTATGACAATGTAGCCCCGGAATCTTCTAGCAATATTCCTACAAAATTTATCTCTCAGCATGTGGCCCTCACATCATCCAGAAGAAAGAATGGGGCCCATGGAGCATCCAGCTGCGGTTGTCTGGTCCCTGCACTGCTCATGGTATTGTTGGTGACGTGTGTCACTCTACAGTCAGTGCTGATATTTCTTCGAGTATCAGGTAAAAGACTCCTCAGGGGCGGGGCTGGTTGCATATACTGAGCACATTGACAGATACAATTAGTACAGAGGTTCTTAGTGGTATAAGATAAGTCTACCCAGGAAGACAGGCGACTTTTTGATACATATGGGTCTGTCCAGCAATTTATTGATTTTGTACAGCGGGTACAAGAACCATATAACAGATTTTCACTGAATGGGATGACATAATAAATCCAGTATTTGCACAAATATTTACATTTTGGTGACATTTTGGATGGGGGTGTGGTATAAATAAGCCGGGTCTGCTGGCAGTTTTACCTCCTGGAGTTCTTTTACATCAGACCAGCATCATTACTAATGACCAGCATGACCCCCCCACCCCCCCCCCCCCCACCCACTGTGCATAATGCATTATATATATATATAAAGAATGGCAAGAGGCTGCACTCCTGTATACACATTATTACTGAATATGTTTACTGCTTGTCCGGAGTTCCTCTTAATGATGAATGTTTATCACAGGAAGAGAGAGAGATGTCAGGAGAGAGGATACTACACAAGGTACTCTGTCTCTTCATCATTACTGACTGTCTCTATTATTCCATATTACAGGACGGTCTCTCCTGTGTCCGGCTGTCTCTGTATCATTACTGACTGTCTCTATTATTCCATATTACAGGACGGTCTCTCCTGTGTCCGGCTGTCTCTGTATCATTACTGACTGTCTCTATTATTCCATATTACAGGACGGTCTCTCCTGTGTCCAGCTGTCTCTCTATCATTACTGACTGTCTCTATTATTCCATATTACAGGACGGTCTCTCCTGTGTCTGGCTGTCTCTTCATCATTACTGACTGTCTCTATTATTCCATATTACAGGACGGTCTCTCCTGTGTCTGGCTGTCTCTCCATCATTACTGACTGTCTCTATTATTCCATATTACAGGACGGTCTCTCCTGTGTCCGGCTGTCTCTGTATCATTACTGACTGTCTCTATTATTCCATATTACAGGACGGTCTCTCCTGTGTCCAGCTGTCTCTCTATCATTACTGACTGTCTCTATTATTCCATATTACAGGACGGTCTCTCCTGTGTCCGGCTGTCTCTCCATCATTACTGACTGTCTCTATTATTCCATATTACAGGACGGTCTCTCCTGTGTCCGGCTGTCTCTCCATCATTACTGACTGTCTCTATTATTCCATATTACAGGATGGTCTCTCCTGTGTCCAGCTGTCTCTGTATCATTACTGACTGTCTCTATTATTCCATATTACAGGACAGTCTCTCCTATGTCCGGCTGTCTCTTCATCATTACTGACTGTCTCTATTATTCCATATTACGGGACGGTCTCTCCTGTGTCCGTCTGTCTCTCTATCATTACTGACTGTCTCTATTATTCCATATTACAGGATGGTCTCTCCTGTGTCCGGCTGTCTCTCCATCATTACTGACTGTCTCTATTATTCCATATTACAGGACGGTCTCTCCTGTATCCGGCTGTCTCTGTATCATTACTGACTGTCTCTATTATTCCATATTACAGGACGGTCTCTCCTGTGTCCAGCTGTCTCTCCGTCATTACTGACTGTCTCTATTATTCCATATTACAGGACGGTCTCTCCTGTGTCCAGCTGTCTCTCCGTCATTACTGACTGTCTCTATTATTCCATATTACAGGACGGTCTCTCCTGTGTCCAGCTGTCTCTCCGTCATTACTGACTGTCTCTATTATTCCATATTACAGGACAGTCCCTTAGATGTCCGGATCTTTGGATCTCCATCAATGATAAATGTTATTTCTTCTCTGTGGACAAGAAGTCACGATCACTCTGTGATAAAGATTGTGGAGAACGTGACTCCAGACTGGCCCAGGTGAAGGAGAAGACCCTACAGGTCAGTGTCGGAGTCATTGGGTTGGGTGTGGGGTGGACATTATGTTCTGTTTCTCAAGAGACATCCAGGAAGGTGATGAGATTATGGTGAATAATGTGTTGTGTGTTGTGTTATCCAGAGACTGGTGACCATCACAGGGAAACAATTCTGGGTTGGATTATCCCCATATAACATCCATGGTGGAGTGTGGACAGGAAAATGGGCAGATGGCAGCATGGAGTAAGTATCTCAGGATTATTTATATTAATCATTAGATACACATCTCTGGAGTTGTGCTTCCTCCTCCTTTCTCCTCCTCCTCAAAGATTTGCACACACAATGCAAACAGAACAGATTTTTATTCTCTTTACTGAACTCTGACAGCCAGCAAGAAATACATGTAAGTATAAATAAGTGGGGGGTATGATATATCTCCTATTGTACCCCACTTTGACAAATCTCTTATATCTGCACTCTTATAGTCACATTCTTAGAAAAGATCCCCTACAGCAGTCCTCTTATGGCAGCTCATCTGAGGCAGTTCTCTCTGTCGGGGGGGTTGTTATTTACACCGGTCACCCACCAGTAAAAATCATGTGACCACCTTCCCTTGTAATGGTTCTGGGCATGTTATATCTGTGCAGTGTCCTCCATGGAATCTCATCACCAGACACTCCAGTATGGCCGCCGGTGTGTGCACCAACCCAACTACATAAGTAGAGGGCTCTGTGTATATTTTGCCCAATGGTCTCCTCTATCTTCCCCCATCCATTACTGCTCATCTACAACGACTATGGGAATTCTCTCACCAGGCTTTGTCTCCCATCTAGAAATGTCACTGAAGGGACTGGAACCTGTGCCAAGCTTGGATCTCATCTAACACTGGAAAACTGTTATATCGAACTGAACTATATCTGTGAGAGAGATGCTGTGTGACCGCACTGATCTGAGGAACGCTGTGTGACCGCACTGATCTGAGGAACACTGTGTGACCGCACTGATCTGAGGAACACTGTGTGACCGCACTGATCTGAGGAACACTGTGTGAATCTTCTGATCTCTCTGCAATTGTTCTGAATTGTATATAAAGTACGGTTGAAGTCTTAGTTGTTACTCCTCCTTGTTAATTTCTGTATTGGTCAAGTAATAAAATAATTGATACCAATATATGTGTACTGAATTTCAGAACATTAAAAGGTAAGAAGACCTTTCTGACTCCATCCTCAGATGTCTCCTCAGAAACGATCAAGTTTGTCATAGACTACAATGGAATGGCGATCCTTGGAGGTGGGTGGTGGGGCGAGTAGATGAGATTTGAGTTCAGG
This sequence comes from Lithobates pipiens, assembly GCF_037356315.1. NCBI lineage: Eukaryota > Metazoa > Chordata > Amphibia > Anura > Ranidae > Lithobates > Lithobates pipiens. The sequence continues at coordinate 5,519,988 of NW_027507870.1, read as the reverse complement.
ACAGAAGAGGAGTTAAGACAAATAGAAAGGAGAATAGGGGAAGGTTCAAGAGACAAAAGGGAGAGAAGGTTAGAGAGAGGAGGGGTGAGGAGGGGAGGGTTTAAGAGAGGAAGAGAAAGAAGGTTAGAGGAGGGGAGGGTTCAGGAGAGGAGGCTAGAAAGGGTAAAAAAAGAAGAGGGGAAAAAGGGTTAGGGAAAGGGAGGGGAGGGTTCAGGAGAGGAGAGGAAGAATTAGACGGTTTGAGAAGATGGGTGATTAGAGGAGGGGAGGGTTCAAGAGAGAAAGGGAGAAGGGTTTAGAGAAGATGCGGGTTCAGGAGAGACGTTTAGCGATGGTGAAGGACATCATATAGATGGTGTGCAGCTCTTTAAATCCGAAAAGGACAATCCAGGAACAAAAGTTCAATAGTAGTTCAATCTGCAATAGACAGGGAATAGGGAGACCCGTCACCAGCACCCAACAATACAGCCTCTTACCCCATGTGGTGGACCCTCATCACAAAGGTCACATCACTTTATGTAAAGTAAACTCAGGTAAGAAGGAAGCCCATCAATATTCATACACTTAGTGGCAGCAGATCAGATAGCAGATGCAGCAAACCTGGATGTGACTCTCCTTGTTCTAAAATCCCCCCCCCCCCCAGTGGAAATCATCAAATATATGTCATCCCATGCAGACAAAAGGAGATAAACCTCAGTGTGCAAAATAGAATGATTAAAGGAGGTGTTCTATTGTTACTAGAGGATGTAGACTTGGCCGCTCATATATCTGTGGGAAGTGATGTCACTTCCTGTATTTGGAGCACATCCCATTTCATATATACATACATACATATCAATTACTGTGTCCAGCATATATAAACTGCTAGAGCGTCTGTTTAGCCACACCCCTGATGACGTTGTTCTCTCACAAAACATTGTAGGTAGGAGATGGCAATGTGACGCTACTGCATGCTGGGACACGGCGGCCATCTTTTTGGTGGAGATTGGCTGTATGTATACAAACAGAGCTTGCTTTTGTTTGTCAGCAATGTGAGTGCAATTTCAATTGTTTTTATCTGAATAAATACTGTTATGAAGTACTGTACAATGAGGTTTATCTCTTTTTGTCTCCTTGAGATGGCATATATTTGATGATTACTGCTGGAGGGTAATATTTGAACAAGGAGAGTCACATCCAGGTTTGCTGCATCCACTATCCGGTCTGCTGCCACTAAGTGTATGAATATTGATGGGCTTCCTTCTTACCTGAGTTTACTTTACATAAGCCGATGTGACCTTTGTGATGAGGGTCCACCACATGGGGTAAGAGGCTGTATTGTTGGGTGCTGGTGACGGGTCTCCCTATTCCCTGTCTATCGCAGATTGAACTACTATTGAGGTTTTGTTACTGGATTTTCCTTTTCAAAAAAAAAGCTTCCCCCTGAATGGGTGGGATTTTAAATGACCATCAACTCCGGACACAAATGGACACAATAATATACAATTTTTATTCATAAATTACACAATGTACATAATATTACCAGGAAGTACAATGGGCTAAACAATGTCCTCCTGGTGTATTAATAAACAAACATATATACAGAACAAAATATGATTAAAACAATGCTTGTCCTATATCTATATATATATCTATATATATATATCTATATATATATATATATATATATATATATATATATATATATATATATATATATATATATATATATATATTGATATATTGATATTGATATTTGGGATTTAAAGCCCTGCACACTTACCATATATATGTTGTTATTGACTTCCTTCAATATTGTGCTGCCTGCTTGTATCTTATTGAACCAACTGATACTAAAGATCTATAGAGCAACAAATTCTCATTCTTTTTTTGTAGAAGGTGAAGGGACAAGAGGGGAGGGTTCAATAGAGGAAAGATGGTGAGGTTATAGAAGTGGAAGGGAGAAAATGTTAGAGAAGAGTAAGGGGGTTTAGGAAAGGAAGAGAGAGTAAGTTAAAGAAAGGAGAGGGGAGATGAGGGGAGGGTACAAGAGAAGTAAAGAATGGAGATTAGAGAAAGAGAGTATTTAGGGGAGGGAGAAGGAGGTTAGGAGAATGGACGGAGAGGAGATTAGAGAATGGGAGGGTTCAGGAGAGGAGGTTAGAAGAAGGGAGGGTTTGGGAAGGGTGGTTAGAAGAATGGAGGGTTGAAGGGAGGTGGTTAGAAGAAGGGAGGGTTTGGGAGAGGAGGTTATAAAAATTGAGGTTTCAGGAGAGGGAAGTAGGAGGTTAGAAGAAGGGAGGGTATGGGAGAGGTAGTTAGAAGAATGGAGAGTCTGGGAGAGGAGGTTAGAAGAATGGAGGGTTCGAGAGAGTAGGTTAGAAGAATGGAGGGTTAAGGAGAGGAGGTTTGAAGAAGGGAGGGTTTGTGAGAGGAGGTTAGAAGAATGGAGAGTTCGGGAGAGGAGGTTATAAGAATGGAGGGTTCAGGAGAGGGTGGGGGAGGAGGTTAGAAGAATGGAGTGTTCAGGAAAGGAGGTTAGAAAAATGGATGGTTCAGGAGAGGAGGTTAGACGAATGGAGGGTTCAGGAGAGGAGGTTAGAAGAATGGAGGGTTCAGGAGAGGAGGTTAGAAGAATGGAGGGTTCAGGAGAGGAGGTTTGAAGAAGGGAGGGTTTGTGAGAGGAGGTTAGAAGAATGGAGAGTTCAGGAGAGGAGGTTAGAAGAATGGAGGGTTCACGAGAGGGTGGGGGAGGAGGTTAAAAGAAGGGAGGGTTTCAGTTGAGGTGGCTAGAAGAATGGAGGGTTTGGGAGAGGAGGTTAGAAGAATGGAGGGTTCAGGAGAGGAGATTACAGAAAGGGAGGATTCAGGAGAGGGTGGGAGAGGAGGTTAGAAGAATGGAGGGTTCAGGAGAGGAGGTTAGAAGAATGGAGGGTTCAGGAGAGGAGGTTTGAAGAAGGGAGGGTTTGTGAGAGGAGGTTAGAAGAATGGATAATTTGGGAGAGGAGGTTAGACGAATGGAGAGTTCGGGAGAGGTGGTTAGAGGAGGTTAGAGGGAGGGTGAGGAGGTTAGAAGAAGGGAGTGTTTCAGGAGAGGTGGTTAGAGGAGGTTAGAAGAAGGGAGTGTTTCAGGAGAGGTGGTTAGAAGAATGGAGGGTACGGGAGAGGTGGTTAGAAGAATGGAGGGTTCAGGAGAGGGTGGGGGAGAAGGTTAGAAGAAGGGAGGGTTTCAGGAGAGGTGGTTAGAAGAATGGAGGGTTCGGAAGAGGAGGTTAGAAGAATAGAGGGTCCAGGAGAGGAGATTACAGAAAAGGAGGATTCATTAGAGGGTGGGAGAGGAGGTTAGAAGAAGGGAGTGTTTCAGGAGAGGTGGTTAGAAGAATGGAGGGTTCGGGAGAGGAGGTTATAATAATGGGGGGTTCGGGTGAGGAGTTTAGAAGAAAGGAGGGTTCAGGAGAGGAGGTTTGAAGAAGGGAGGGTTTGTGAGAGGAAGTTAGAAGAATGGGGGGTTCAGTAGAGGAGGTTAGAAGAATGGAGGGTTCAAGAGAGGAGGTTAGACGAATGGAGAGTTCGGGAGAGGAGGTTAGACGAATGGGGGGTTCAGGAGAGGAGGTTAGAAGAATGGAGGGTTCGGGAGAGGAGGTTAGGAGATTAGAGAAAGGGAGGGCTCAGGAGTAGTGATGGCCGAACGGTTCGCCCGGCGGTCGTTTCGCGGCGAATTTCCGACATTCGCGGTCCGCACGTTCGAACGCCTTTTTCCGTCGTTCGCCGCGGCGGACTTACGTGTTTAATGTATACAAGAACTTTAACCTTTGGTGACACGTTTATCATGTGATACAGGACAGCCAATTGAGACATGACAGCACATGGACACTTGGACATTCCCCCTAACCTATAAATACACCCGATCCGGTGGCCATTTTACATTCTTTCTTCTGTTAAGATAGGGACAGGTTCCTGTGTGGAGTAGGGAGAGATAAACCACTAGCTATTTGGTACACAAAAGTTCTTTTCAGGACTGGTATAGGTGTTAGGTGTTGATAGGTTTGCTGTGCTGCTGATTCTTGCAGCAGCCTGAGTGTCTTTTGTTAGTTTAGAGAAAGGGAAAGGACGGTGTATGCTACAGGGACAGCCAGATTAGTCTTTCATCATCATCATCATCATCATCATCATTAGCTGTTACTATCAAGGTCCACAAAAGAGCTGTTCCAGTAACCACTAATCGTTCTCTTTTTTTGCCAATTTGTATAGGGACAGGAAGGAAGCAGTGTTGTCAGGCAGTGAGGGTAATTTTAAAGACTTGCTGTTACTATTAGTTCCACAAAGGTTCTTTTCAGGACTGGTATCAGTGGTACAGTAATAGGCTTGTACATGTATAATATTCTTTCTTCCAAATATAGAAAGGATATTATACTTGACTGCTGCCCTTCTGCTGCAGTCTGCTAAACATTCACAACTCACTTGTTCCACAAAAGTTCTTATAAGGACTGGTAACTTGGTATAGGGTGCTACGGTACATAGGCTTGAGTGCGGTACAGTCTGCTGTTCTGTAAGGACCGCTATCGGTCCACAATAGATAGGGTTGACGTGCACCACTGCTGACCGCTGCCCTATACTGCAGCAGTCCTTCAGCGGTATAGGGACTGACGTACAGTCTGCTAATCACTAACACACAACCTGCTTGTTCCACAAAAGTTCTTATAAGGACTGGTAACTTGGTATAGGGTGCTACGGTACATAGGCTTGAGTGCGGTACAGTCTGCTGTTCTGTAAGGACCGCTATCGGTCCACAATAGATAGGGTTGACGTGCACCACTGCTGACCGCTGCCCTATACTGCAGCAGTCCTTCAGCGGTATAGGGACTGACGTACAGTCTGCTAAACACTAATACACAACCTGCTTGGTCCACAAAAGTTCTTATAAGGACTGGTAACTTGGTATAGGGTGCTACGGTACATAGGCTTGAGTGCGGTACAGTCTGCTGTTCTGTAAGGACCGCTATCGGTCCACAATAGATAGGGTTGACGTGCACCACTGCTGACCGCTGCCCTATACTGCAGCAGTCCTTCAGCGGTATAGGGACTGACGTACAGTCTGCTAAACACTAATACACAACCTGCTTGGTCCACAAAAGTTCTTATAAGGACTGGTAACTTGGTATAGGGTGCTACGGTACATAGGCTTGAGTGCGGTACAGTCTGCTGTTCTGTAAGGACCGCTATCGGTCCACAATAGATAGGGTTGACGTGCACCACTGCTGACCGCTCACCTATACTGCAGCAGTCCTTCAGCGGTATAGGGACTGACGTACAGTCTGCTAATCACTAACACACAACCTGCTTGTTCCACAAAAGTTCTTATAAGGACTGGTAACTTGGTATAGGGTGCTACGGTACATAGGCTTGAGTGCGGTACAGTCTGCTGTTCTGTAAGGACCGCTATCGGTCCACAATAGATAGGGTTGACGTGCACCACTGCTGACCGCTGCCCTATACTGCAGCAGTCCTTCAGCGGTATAGGGACTGACGTACAGTCTGCTAATCACTAACACACAACCTGCTTGTTCCACAAAAGTTCTTATAAGGACTGGTAACTTGGTATAGGGTGCTACGGTACATAGGCTTGAGTGCGGTACAGTCTGCTGTTCTGTAAGGACCGCTATCGGTCCACAATAGATAGGGTTGACGTGCACCACTGCTGACCGCTGCCCTATACTGCAGCAGTCCTTCAGCGGTATAGGGACTGACGTACAGTCTGCTAAACACTAATACACAACCTGCTTGGTCCACAAAAGTTCTTATAAGGACTGGTAACTTGGTATAGGGTGCTACGGTACATAGGCTTGAGTGCGGTACAGTCTGCTGTTCTGTAAGGACCGCTATCGGTCCACAATAGATAGGGTTGACGTGCACCACTGCTGACCGCTGCCCTATACTGCAGCAGTCCTTCAGCGGTATAGGGACTGACGTACAGTCTGCTAAACACTAATACACAACCTGCTTGGTCCACAAAAGTTCTTATAAGGACTGGTAACTTGGTATAGGGTGCTACGGTACATAGGCTTGAGTGCGGTACAGTCTGCTGTTCTGTAAGGACCGCTATCGGTCCACAATAGATAGGGTTGACGTGCACCACTGCTGACCGCTCACCTATACTGCAGCAGTCCTTCAGCGGTATAGGGACTGACGTACAGTCTGCTAATCACTAACACACAACCTGCTTGTTCCACAAAAGTTCTTATAAGGACTGGTAACTTGGTATAGGGTGCTACGGTACATAGGCTTGAGTGCGGTACAGTCTGCTGTTCTGTAAGGACCGCTATCGGTCCACAATAGATAGGGTTGACGTGCACCACTGCTGACCGCTGCCCTATACTGCAGCAGTCCTTCAGCGGTATAGGGACTGACGTACAGTCTGCTAATCACTAACACACAACCTGCTTGTTCCACAAAAGTTCTTATAAGGACTGGTAACTTGGTATAGGGTGCTACGGTACATAGGCTTGAGTGCGGTACAGTCTGCTGTTCTGTAAGGACCGCTATCGGTCCACAATAGATAGGGTTGACGTGCACCACTGCTGACCGCTGCCCTATACTGCAGCAGTCCTTCAGCGGTATAGGGACTGACGTACAGTCTGCTAAACACTAATACACAACCTGCTTGGTCCACAAAAGTTCTTATAAGGACTGGTAACTTGGTATAGGGTGCTACGGTACATAGGCTTGAGTGCGGTACAGTCTGCTGTTCTGTAAGGACCGCTATCGGTCCACAATAGATAGGGTTGACGTGCACCACTGCTGACCGCTCACCTATACTGCAGCAGTCCTTCAGCGGTATAGGGACTGACGTACAGTCTGCTAATCACTAACACACAACCTGCTTGTTCCACAAAAGTTCTTATAAGGACTGGTAACTTGGTATAGGGTGCTACGGTACATAGGCTTGAGTGCGGTACAGTCTGCTGTTCTGTAAGGACCGCTATCGGTCCACAATAGATAGGGTTGACGTGCACCACTGCTGACCGCTGCCCTATACTGCAGCAGTCCTTCAGCGGTATAGGGACTGACGTACAGTCTGCTAATCACTAACACACAACCTGCTTGTTCCACAAAAGTTCTTATAAGGACTGGTAACTTGGTATAGGGTGCTACGGTACATAGGCTTGAGTGCGGTACAGTCTGCTGTTCTGTAAGGACCGCTATCGGTCCACAATAGATAGGGTTGACGTGCACCACTGCTGACCGCTGCCCTATACTGCAGCAGTCCTTCAGCGGTATAGGGACTGACGTACAGTCTGCTAAACACTAATACACAACCTGCTTGGTCCACAAAAGTTCTTATAAGGACTGGTAACTTGGTATAGGGTGCTACGGTACATAGGCTTGAGTGCGGTACAGTCTGCTGTTCTGTAAGGACCGCTATCGGTCCACAATAGATAGGGTTGACGTGCACCACTGCTGACCGCTCACCTATACTGCAGAAGTCCTTCAGCGGTATAGGGACTGACGTACAGTCTGCTAATCACTAACACACAACCTGCTTGTTCCACAAAAGTTCTTATAAGGACTGGTAACTTGGTATAGGGTGCTACGGTACATAGGCTTGAGTGCGGTACAGTCTGCTGTTCTGTAAGGACCGCTATCGGTCCACAATAGATAGGGTTGACGTGCACCACTGCTGACCGCTCACCTATACTGCAGCAGTCCTTCAGCGGTATAGGGACTGACGTACAGTCTGCTAATCACTAACACACAACCTGCTTGTTCCACAAAAGTTCTTATAAGGACTGGTAACTTGGTATAGGGTGCTACGGTACATAGGCTTGAGTGCGGTACAGTCTGCTGTTCTGTAAGGACCGCTATCGGTCCACAATAGATAGGGTTGACGTGCACCACTGCTGACCGCTCACCTATACTGCAGCAGTCCTTCAGCGGTATAGGGACTGACGTACAGTCTGCTAAACACTAATACACAACCTGCTTGGTCCACAAAAGTTCTTATAAGGACTGGTAACTTGGTATAGGGTGCTACGGTACATAGGCTTGAGTGCGGTACAGTCTGCTGTTCTGTAAGGACCGCTATAGGTCCACAATAGATAGGGTTGACGTGCACCACTGCTGACCGCTCACCTATACTGCAGCAGTCCTTCAGCGGTATAGGGACTAAGAGTTTTGTCACAGGGTCATTTAAAAAATGACATGCAGAGGAAGAGGCAGGCCCTTCCGCAGGGGTGGTAGGGGTAGGGCAGGAGCAACAGGCTTGAGCCAAAGTGGGAAGTTGCAGAAGGTGCGTTCAATTACTTTAAAGGATGCACCAGACTTGGTTGAGTGGCTCGCTCAGCCTTACTCTTCTGCACCCTCCTCATCCTCTCGATCTGCACCCTCTTCTTCACTCTCTGCTATGTGCACCCCCAAAGACACTACCACCAACAACACGACCACCACCACCACCACCACATACCTTCCGCTTGAGTCACTGGAATTATTTTCCGATCCATATCAAGAGGACATTTCTGATGCGCAGCCACTCTTGGTATTGGATCAGGAAGAGGAGGTAGCAACAAGCGCTACTCAGCAGTCTGACGCCAGTACCCAGATCAGCCCAAGGAGGAGGTTGGTCCCCGGTGTTGCTGCCTACTCCGAGATCTCTACTTATAGCGGTGGGGAAGGTGACGTTGATGATGACGTGTCTAGTGATGTCACGTGGGTGCCCACAAGAGAGGAAGAGGAGGGGAGTTCAGAGGGAGATATGGACCAGCAGATAGGGAGGAGAAGCAGCAATGACTTACATTGCACAGCAGGGACAAAGCAGACTGCAAATGTATCAGGAGCGAGTCATCGACCATGTACGGTCACATCTGGCGCTCCCAGGACACCGGCACATGGCTCCGCAGTGTGGGCTTTTTTTAACGTGTCCGCTGCTGACAATAGCGTTGCCATCTGCAATCTTTGCAGTCAACGCGTTAGTCGCGGTAAGCCCAATACTCACCTAGGGACGACCGCCTTAAGAAGGCACATGAGCAGCCATCACCGAGCCCAGTGGGAGCAACGGAACACACAAAGCCACACTGCAGGCTCTCACCGTCCAGCCTCGTCTTCTACTTCTCCTTCTCCTCTCTCCTCACAATTGTCCTCCACTCCACCTTCCATCACGCCAAGCTCACATTTTTCTGCAAAAAGGCAGGCTTCCGTGGGCCTAATGTTTGAGCGTAAAAAAATGATGATGCCGGATAACCCTCTTGCCCAACGGTTGGCGGCTGGCTTGTCAGAACTCATAGCCCGCCAACTACTGCCATATAAACTGGTGGACTCGGAGGCCTTTCGCAAATTTGTGGCCATTGGAACACCACAATGGAAGGTCCCAGGAAGGAAGTATTTCTCAGAGAAGGGCATCCCAGAGCTATATGGCCATGTTCAGCGGCAAGTGAATGTATCTCTGGCACACAGTGTCGGTGCCAAGATACATCTGACCACAGACACGTGGTCTAGCAAACACGGGCAGGGAAGGTATATCAGTTTTACTGCCCACTGGGTGAACCTTCTGACGGCCGTCAAGCATGTAACCCGTGGCACCCGTGTAGATTTGGTTTTACCGCCACGGATTGCATGCAGGCCTGACTCTTCTTCTCCTCCTCCTACTCCATCCTCCTCCCTCTCCTCCTCAGCTGCCTCCTCCTTTTCCGCTGCTAGCGTCTCTTCCACTGCACCGCCCAAGCTCCCCAGAACCTATTCCACATGCCAGGTGAGACGTTGCCATGCCGTGCTGCGTCTGTTGTGCCTGGAAGCAAAGAGCCACACTGGCCCGGCACTCCTTTCAGCTTTGCGTTCACAGGCAGATGAGTGGCTAACACCGCTCAATTTGACAGTTGGTAAAGTGGTGTGTGACAACGGTGCCAATCTGCTTAGCGCATTGAAACAGGGCAAAATCACGCACGTGCCGTGCATGGCACACGTCTTAAACTTGGTCGTGCAGCGATTCCTTGTCAAATACCCTGGGGTCCAGGACATCTTGCGGCAGGCAAGGAAAATCTCGGCCCATTTCAGAAGATCTTACACGGCCATGGCTCGCCTTGCTGACATTCAGCGGCGACACCATCTGCCGGTCAGACGTCTTATTTGCGATTGCCCGACGCGATGGAACTCAACCTTCTATATGCTTGATAGGCTGCTCCAGCAGAAACGTGCAGTTAACGTCTACCTGTATGAACTCTGCGAAAGAAACGGTTCTGGGGAGCTGGGTTTTTTTTCACCGCGCCAGTGGCTGCTCATGCGCGACACATGCAGACTTCTGCGGCCATTTGAGGAGATCACCAAACTGGTCAGTTGCAGCCATGGCGCCATCAGTGACATGGTACCTTATGCCTTCTTTCTGGAGCGTGCATTGCGTCGTGTCATTGATCAGGCTGTGGAGGAGCAGGAGCGGGAAGATGAGGAAGTCGCAATGCTGGATGAATTCCCAGGGGGGGCTACTCTATCTGAGACAAGTCAACAACAGGAGTCTGATGAGGAGTCAGAGGAGGATGGTGCCGGGGCGGATGAGCAGGAGCAAGAAGAGCATGCTTTAAACCTTTCTGGGATCCCTGTTGTGCGAGGATGGGGAGAGGAGAATGAAGAGGACGACATTATCCTGGATGATGAGCAGGAGCCAGGCCACCACACCGCTTCCACTTTAGTGCAAATGGGGGCCTTCATGCTCCAGTGTTTTAATAGGGACCCCCGTATAAAAAGCATGAGGGTCAAGGACCAGTACTGGGTGGCAACGTACTTAGACCCCCGGTACAAACACAAAATGGCGGAAATGTTACCGCCGTCGCAGAGGGCTGTCAGAATGCAGCACTTCCAGGCCTTGCTTCGAGAAATGCTGCATTCTGCTTTTGCGTGCGCTGGCAGAGGAGCAATTCCCACTCCCAGAGAAGGATTTGCGGGTACCAATCCAACAGCGCCTGCAAGAAGAGGCCGGTTTGAAGATGTGTTGGTGACTTCGGATATGAGGTCATTCTTTCAGCCGACCCATCGACAGGTTCCATCCGGATCCAGCATCAGGGAACGCCTAGACCGTCAGGTGTCCGACTACATTGGGTTAACGGCCGATGTGGACGCTCTGAGGAGTGATGAACCCCTAGACTACTGGGTGGGCAGGCTTGACCTCTGGCCAGAGCTTGCCCAATTTGCAATCGAACTGTTGGCTTGCCCCTCATCCAGTGTCCTGTCCGAAAGGACGTTCAGCGCAGCAGGGGGGATTGTGACCGATAAGCGTACTCGCCTAGCTCACCACAGTGTTAACTACCTCACATTTCTAAAAATGAATGAGGCATGGATCTCGGAGGAATTCAACACATGTGACCAGTAGACCATGTATATGTCTATAAACTATTTTTTTAATCAAGCACACAGACCTTCTTAATTCATTTGGCTCACTTCCTTGACCCAAAAAAGCACACCGTACTATATGCCCCTACCCTCCTCTTTGAAGAGGTTGAGCGGTGTCATATTTCTACTGGGGCTGCTTATGATATCCCTGTGCTGTGCTGACTTCCTCCTGGGGGTTCTTATTATGAAGGGATCACACTATCCCTGTGCTGTGCTGACTTCCTCCTGGGGGTTCTTATTATGAGGGGATCACACCATCCCTGTGCTGTGCTGACTTCCTCCTGGGGCTGCTTACGGTGCTGCTGTCAGTGCTGTATGTCACGGTGCTGCTGTCAGCGCTGTATGTCACGGTGCTGCTGTCAGCGCTGTATGTCACGGTGCTGCTGTCAGCGCTGTATGTCACGGTGCTGCTGTCAGCGCTGTATGTCACGGTGCTGCTGTCAGCGCTGTATGTCACGGTGCTGCTGTCAGCGCTGTATGTCACGGTGCTGCTGTCAGCGCTGTATGTCACGGTGCTGCTGTCAGCGCTGTATGTCACGGTGCTGCTGTCAGCGCTGTATGTCACGGTGCTGCTGTCAGCGCTGTATGTCACGGTGCTGCTGTCAGCGCTGTATGTCACGGTGCTGCTGTCAGCGCTGTATGTCACGGTGCTGCTGTCAGTGCTCTGTATTACGGTGCTGCTGTCAGATGCCTCTATCACGGTGCATGTGTCATTCCGGTATGTCACGCTGCTGGTGATCATCTCCTGCACCCTCTTCTTTGCCTACCCTGGTCCCTGACCTTCCCTCTCCTCCATTGCCTTCATTAGCTCCATAGTCCTGAATTGTTAGAACAATTTCCCAAATAAAATAAAAATGCTTGTAGTTATCGATCCCAAATTCACCTCATACATGTATTATGTCATTGTCCAGATGGTGGGACTACGTTTTACCCCCTAATAATTACCACGTGGCCGCAAATTCGACATGAAGGTTTGCAAAGTTCGCCTCCCATTGAAGTCAATGGGGCCCGCGGCGAACGGTCGGTTTCGCGAACGTTTGGGTCCGTTCGCATTTCGCGTTCGCGAAACGTCCCGTCGGAAGTTCGTCCATCACTACTCAGGAGAGGTTGGGGGAGGAGGATAGAATAAGGGAGGGTTGGGGAAAGGAGGTTGGAGAAAGGGAATTGAGAGGAGGGGAGGCTCAAGAAAGGAAGAGAGAGAAGTTAAGAAAAGAGAAAGGAATGGGGAGTTTCAAGAGAGGAAGGGAAAAGAGGTTAGAGAAGTGGAAGATAGAGGAGGGGAGGGTTCAGGGGAGGAAGGAAAAGAAGGTAAGGGGAGGGGAAGGGAGAAGAAGAAAGGGTTTACAGCAGGAAGAGAGATACGGTTAGAGGGGGATGGGAGAAGAATGGGAGGATGGTGTCATGATCCAGCCAAGAGTGAGAAGGTCTGAATATAATTGTATAATGAATAAATCACAGGACACGTCTGCTATGATATTAACAATATAGTGCTGAAGGGAGGCCAAATGTTTAATCCGAATCTCCTCCCAGTGGGGGGTCATTTAGATCTTGTGTGTTCCCCACTGGACACCAGATGATGTGTCGGCATCCCAGATTAGTACAGACAAGGTGGGACGTCTCACCTCACCTCAGAAATAAATGTCTGTATTTCAGTCATTAAAATTCAGAGAGGTGTGATAACCAGGGGCGTAACTATAGGGGGTGCAGCAGTCGCGACCGCAACCGGGCCCTGTGATGCAGGGGGCCCATGCAGCCCCCTCTACATATGGCCGGCCGCAGCATAGGCAGCTAGGAGTACCAGTGCACCATGCGCTGGAGTGGCTGGAGGTGGAGGGTGACTAGCAGAGCTCCATGCTCGACTATCGCACTGGCTGCTCTTTAGTTGTGCATTCCCCGCATGTCCTGTGTCCTCAGCCAGCTCCTCAGAGTACCCCTCTCCTGCTCCATGCATTGCCGCTCAGTCCGATGTCTGTTCTCCCCAGCCAGAGTCCCGCGCCCCCCGAGTCCGGCCCACACTGCACTGCATACTGCTCCCGGGTAAACAAACTTTAAGCACACAGATGCAGTGCAGCCCTATGAGAGCCGGCTCCCCGGAGGACACTGCAGGCTTGTCTGCCAGTCCCACTCCTCCCCCGTCATACACAGATGATGAAAGGTCTTTCTGGGAGATATGCTGATCGCCCGTCCAGCATACTGGATGGAGCCCAGGCCAACATGGATGAGTGCGCGGCCTGGTCATGGTGAGTGAGAGGACCCCATCCCCACACAATATTACATACCCCCTCCATCTCCCCCTGGGGACAAGGACCCCTTCTCACGTGGGGACAGGGACACCCACCTCCCCTGGGGACAGGGACCCCTTCTCACCTGGGGGCAGTAACTTCATCTGCCCTGGAGAAAAGGATCTCATCTCTTCTGGGGATGGGGGCACCTAAAAATTAAATAAATAATAATAAAAAAAACTACTGTTACCAGTGGTGGAACTACAGGGCTCACAAAGGTCATACCTGTGACCATGCCCTGGAGTTCCACCGCCGGACTCGGAGGGAAGGGCCTTGGCTGGGGTTCAGGGGGGCCCTTCATGGTTTCTTGCATCGGGGCCCTGAAGGTTCTAGTTACGCCACTGGTGATAACTCATCACTCCCATCCTGCTCAGTGCACAGATGTACAACTTTCTGCAAACGCTTGGTTCTGCAGCCCTCTCTTCTCTACATTCATTCAAAATACAGAATATACACAGCATTTCTCCAGAAGGCAGGGGGCAGGGATCTGATGTCATATGCTGCACAGCATAGAGCAGGGAGCTGAGTGTAATCTGAGACCCAAGTGGAGGGAATTGACCCCCCCCCTCCTCACACAGTCTTTTAGGGAAAAATGAACAGCTGGGGCTGTCAATCACCTGTTGTGTGCTGGAGGAGGGTTGGACTGTTACCGGAATTCTGTGGTATCGGTTTAACCTGTCACAAGTACCTCACACAAATAGAAGAGGGAAGAGACATCAGACAAGAACCACATCAGGTGCTTTGGACTGAGGCAAATACACACTATAGCACAGGGGTCAGCAACTACAGCTGTTGTAGAAGTACATGATGCAGGACTGACAGTCACAGGCATGACTCCCAGAAGTAGAGGTATGATGGGACTTGTAGTTCTGCAACAGCTGGAGGGCCAAAGTTTGTCCACCCCGCTATAGAAGAATACATGCTGAAATTTGTTTAACCACTTCAGCCCCAGACCAATTAACAGCCTAAGGACCAGAGGTCTTTTTACAATTTCGCACTGCGCTGCTTTAACTGGTAATTGCGCGGTCATGCAATGTTGTACCCAAACGAAATTTGCGTCCTTTTCTTCCCACAAATAGAGCTTTCTTTTGATGGTATTTGATTGCCTCTGCGATTTTTACTTTTTGCGATATAAATGGAAAAAGACCGAAATTTTTGAGAAAAAAATATATTTTCAAATTTTTGTTATAAGAAAAATCGAATAAACTCAATTTTAGTCATACATTTAGGGCAAAATTTATTCAGCCACATGTCTTTAGTAAAAAAAATGTCAATAAGTGTATATTTATTGGTTTGCGCAAAAGTTATAGCGTCTACAAACTAGAGTACATTTTCTGGAATTTACACAGCTTTAAATTTATGACTGCCTATCTCATTTCTTGAGGTGCTAAAATGGCAAGGCAGTACAACCCCCCCCCCCAAATGACCCCATTTTGGAAAGTAGACACCCCAAGGAAATTGCTGAGGGGTATGTTGAGCCCATAGAATATTTTTTTTTTGTCCCAAGTGATTGAATAATGACAAAAAAAAAAAAGTTTACAAAAAGTTGTCACTAAATGATATATTGCTCACACATGCCATAGTTATATGTGGAATTGCACCCCAAAATATATTCTGCTGCTTCTCCTGAGTACGGGGATACCACATGTGTGGGACTTTTTTGGAGTCTAGCTGCGTACGGCACCCCGAAAACCAATCACTGCCTTCAGGATTTCTAAGGGTGCAAATTTTTGATTTCACTCCTCACTACCTATCACAGTTTCGAAGGCCATAAAATGCCAAAATAACACAACCCCCCCCCCCCCAAATGACCCCATTTTGGAAAGTAGACACCCCAAGGAAATTGCTGAGGGGCATGTTGAGCCCATTTTTTTTGTCCCAAGTGATTGAATAATGAAACAAAAAAAAAAGTTTACAAAAAGTTGTCACTAAATGATATATTGCTCACACATGCCATAGTTATATGTGGAATTGCACCCCAAAATATATTCTGCTGCTTCTCCTGAGTACGGGGATACCCCATATGTGGGACTTTTTGGGAGTCTAACCGCGTACGGCACCCCGAAAACCAATCACCGCCTTCAGGATTTCTAAGGGTGCAAATTTTTGATTTCACTCCTCACTACCTATCACAGTTTCGAAGGCCATAAAATGCCAAAATAGAACAAAACCCCCCCAAATGACCCTATTTTGGAAAGGAGACACCCCAAGCTATTTACTGAGAGGCATGTTGAGTCTATGAAATATTTTATATTTTGCCACAAGTTGCAGGAATATTAAATTTTTTTTTTTTTTGCACAAAGTTGTCACTAAATGATATATTGCACACACATGCTATGGGCATAAGTGAAATTACACCCCAAAATAAATTCAGCTGCTTCTCCCGAGTACGGGGATATCACATGTGGGGGACTTTTTGGGAGTCTAGCTACGTATGGGACCCCAAAAACCAAGCACTACCTTCTGGATTTAAATATAAAACGCTAAAAAAAAAAACTGTTAGCGATGGCAGGGATCAGGCCTGACTCTGCGATCGCTGCAGTTATGTGTTTAGTGTTTTGTAAGTGACAGTGATCGATCGATACTGCACTTGGGTGAGCTGGGCAGAGGGGCAAAACGCAGGTGCCAGCAGGTATCTGGGCTGATCCCACTAACAATGCATTTTTTTGGAACCCTAAACTGCTGGGGACTCTAGTATAGATCTGATCAGATCAGATATTGATCTGTTCAGATTCTATACCACTACGGGAGGTGTATGCTTTGCGTGTGGGTGTTAGCGGTACTGGCACTAACCTAGCGCTGCCTGGGGCGACGCAGACCCTGACCCTAAAACCTAATTGATATCACCCGCCGGGTGATTGGGGGTTAAAACTTTATTAGGTAATAAATGGTGGGTGCCCTGATGCTATAAAAAGCAAACTAACCAGAGTCACCCGTAACACTTATACGGTGATCACTGGTGAAAGGGTTAACTAGGGGCAATCAGGGGGTTAAAATCTTTATTAGGTAGTATATGGGGGTCCCTGGCGCTATATAAAAACCTGATGGGGAACCTAAATAACTAACTGGCTAACCAGCGTCACCAGTGGCACTTATACGATGATCGCTGGTGAAAGGGTTAACTAGGGGCAATCAGGGAGTTAAAACCATTATTGGATAGTATATGGGGGTACCTAGCACTATAAAAACCTGGCGGTGAACCTAAAAAAATAACTAGCTACCTAGCAGCACTAGTGACACTAATGCAGCGATCACAAAAATGATCGCTTAGTGACACTGGCAAAATGGGGTGAAAGGGTTAACTAGGGGCAATCAGGGGGTTAAAACTATTATTGGGTAGTATATCGGGGTACCTAGCGCTATAAAAACCTGGCGGTGAACCTAAAAAAATAACTAGCTACCTAGCAGCACCAGTGACACTAATGCAGCGATCAGAAAAATGATTGCTTAGTGACACTGGCAAAAGGGGGTGAAAGGGTTAACTAGGGGCAATCAGGGGTTTAAACCTTTATTGGGGGGTGGTAGGGGGCTACCCTGGACCTAACACTAACTGCCCTGACAGTTTTTACTGTCACAACTGACACTGAATGCAGTGATCAGAAAATAAATGATCACTGCAATCAGTGACACTGTGACTTTGAGGGGGGGCAGGGGGGATCGGGGGGCGATCGGGGGGGGTGATCGGGGGGGGGTTTGTGTGCCTATGTGTGCCTACATGTTAGTGTAGTGTTGGTGCACACTTACTTTCACTCTTCTCCTCGTAGACCGAGTCAAAAAGACCGCCCCGAGGAGAATGACATCACTTCCTCCCTGCCTGTGTTTACTATACACAGCGAGGGAAGCTTCTCATTCGCCAGGAGCGATCAAGAGGCTGTGGCCAGAAACCAACGACCATCCCCTCATCCCGGATCGCTCCTGAAGCGAAACGGACCGCCACATCCAGTCGGACCCCCCACCCGCTGGAAGGCAAGCACGTACATGTACGTGCTTGTGCCTGTACATGCCATTGTAATGACGTACATTGGCATGCGGCGGTCCTTAAGTGGTTAAATAACATGCCTGGGGGATGTGTTAAACCTGCCTGTGAAGTGGCTCATCTGTACGATGTACTACAGGAAAAGTGATATTCACTAAGTAAAAAAAAACTTAACTTGCCGGCCGCTAAATGATATTTCCCGGTCACTCTGTTCTCTTTGTAAAAAAAAAAGAGACCAGGATTACCCTCAACGTCTATATCAGGCCGATATCTTGGGTGAGGGTCTGCTATGGATTGTAATAGGGGACCCCAAAAAAAGTAAACACAAAACTCCACACATATTCTTGATAAGGTGTCTGGTATGGATGCCAAGGGGGAACCCACAAAAAAATAAAAAAACTGCATGTGGTCCACCAAAATGTAACATCAGTTTCCCTTTATAAATAGAGGTCTTCATGTCGCCAACACAGAATTCACCTTTTTGCACATTTTGCTAAACACACGGGGGAACCAAAAAGAAGCAATGGGTTGTGGAAGTGGAACTATACTCATCTCCATTCCATGATGTGGCATCAACCAACTCCCTCACCAGCAGTGACATCTTCGCAGATAATACCAGTGAGTGGTGCAATTGTGCCCCATCACCCCCCATCCCTTTCCCTGGGAATGGTAACACTCTTCTTACCCGCTTCTCTTCTCTCTGATTGGAGTAAAAGGAAGGCAAACGTCACCAAGATTTATAAATTAGAAAATCGTAATTCCAATGGTAAAAACTGTAATGCCCCATACACACGGTCGGAAATTCCAACGTCAGATCGGATTAAGTTGTTGGAAAATCCGATCGTGTGTGGGCTCTATCGGACTTTTTCCGTCGGAATTTCCAACGGAAAAAGTTTGAGAGCTGGATATAAAATTTTCCGACAACAATATCCGATTGGCCTTTTTCCGTGTAGTGAATTCCGATGCATAAAGTGCCACGCATGCTCAGAAAAAAATTGGAGACTAAAGCTATTAGCTACTGGCCTCTACGTAGTCCCGTCATATGTGTTTTACGTCACCTCGTTCCGAACTATTGGATTTTCCAACAACTTTGTGCGACCGTGTGTATGCAAGACACATTTCAGCCAAAATCCTTTGGAAAAAATGCGAGGGATTTTGTTGTCAGAATGTCCGACCGTGTGTACAAGGCATAAAGGTGAAAAACAGTGGATGCCCACTCTCCCCGTTGCTCTTTGCTATGGCGATGGAGCCGTTGGCAATCGCTGTTAGGTCACATTCGGAGATTACTGGGTTTCAAAGGGAGGGGGGCAGGGAGGAGAGAATCGCTCTATATGCGGATGATCTTCTCCTCTTCCTGGGAGACACTGGCCAATCTCTTGAGAAGGTAATCAAACTGGTAGAAAATTTTGGAGGATTTACAGGTTTATTAATAAACTGGGAGAAATCAGAACTGCTCCAAGCTGATAGCCCGAGGGCTGTGACTGCATCGGGGACACCACAAATGGAGGTGGTAGGGTCATTGAAATATCTAGGTATATATTTAACAACAGATGTCAGCCAGTATGTGGACAAAAATATGGGTCCGTTATTGAGCAAATTCAAGAAGAGCTGTGACGCCTGGAGCCAGCTTCCCCTGTCAGTGGCAGGCCGATGCAGCCTGATCAAGATGATATGGCTGCCACAATTGTTATACGTCCTGCATAATGCACCAGTTTGGATATGTAAGAGGTGGTTTAGAAAAATTGAAACTCTCTTTCGGGAGTTAATTTGGAAAAAGGGAAGGGCGAGAATCTGGCTCCAGGCGCTGCAGTTACCAACGGACAGAGGGGGAGTGGCGGTACCGTGCCCTAGGAATTACTACCTAGCAGCACAGCTGCAACATATGGTGGATAGTGATCAGGAAGAGGTGGGTAATTTAAATAGTGGGGGGAGGTTGATAGAAGCTCCACATGAAACCCTGACTGATGCACTAGAGGCAAATTCCTTTAAGCATAGGGTCCCTACAATAGCAATGATGCGGAAAATATGGATAATGGCAAAAAAACTGACAGGGTGCAGGGAATGGTCAGAATATACGCCCCTATGGGATAATAAGAACTTGCAGGAGGTATTATCAATAGGAAAAATCAACACATGGGAGAAGAAGGGGATAATAAGACTGGGTCAATTATACGAGGGCGGAATTCTGAAGTCATTTATGGATTTAAAAAAGGAATATAGTATACCATAACAGACATTCTTCCGATATTTACAACTCAGGCACGCTTTGGAAGCACAATTTGGCTCCCAGATACCTGTATTGGATAAGACATCTCTATCACAGAAGATACATATGGTGGATAAGTCCAGGGGGTTTATATCCACCATTTATGAATCACTATGTAAAGGTCCTAATAGGGAACCCGACCTGGTTAAGCAAAAGGAGAAATGGGAGGAGGACATAGGTGCAATGACTGAGGAACAGTGGAGGAGAGTATTGGAGCTAGGACCACTAATTTCAGTGTCCCCATCACAAAAAATATCGCACCTGATCTTGATACATTGAGCCTATTTCACCCCCAAGAAGCTGTTTAAGTTTGGTAAGAGGACAGACGCTAATTGCCCTAGATGTAGTGGCTTTGGTGACCTCATACACATGATGTAGAGGTGTCCAAAGCTATTCCGGTACTGGGAAGAAATAGTTGAAACCATAAACAGGATCTTTGGGACAAGGTTGGAGCTAGACCCAGGAACATGTATACTGGGTTATAGGAGAGTTCTTGGGGAAGGGTGGAATATAACAACTGCAGTCACACAGTGCTTGTTCCAAGCGCGGAAATTGATAGCATAAAAGTGGCAAGCGGTGGGGGTACCTCTTTCGAGTGAATGGACCCAAGTTATTAATGACCTGGTGTGGAAGGAAAGGACGGTATATATATACGTAGGGGAAATCTTAAAGGGTTTGAGAAAATATGGGCCCCTTGGTGGAAGGAAATGGAGCACCCATTGGATTAGCACTACCGTATGAGGATAAAGATTAGATAGAGGTTAATATTTATTAACAGTTGAGTCTTGAAATAATGATACTTATGGAGATTGTGTGGTGTTCAATTGGAACAGGGGTGGTGACCGGGCAGGGGGGATGGGGAGATAAGGAATTGGACCTGTCAGTTAGCAAATCCTGGTGTATTATGCTTTTTATGTTGTGTATCGCCTGTTTGAAAAATATTTGGATTTTGATATGATGAATTGAAACAATAAATAAAGAGAAATTAATTTTAAAAAAAAGGTGAAAAACAGTAATTCCAGTTGCCAAACACAACTATGGAAACCCCTTTTATAAATCGGTGAAATGCAGATGTGAGAGGAATGACAGAGGTACCAAACTTGGGATAAAAAGACCCATCTGGCCCGATGTAAAATGTAGACACATTCCTTAGTAGAATAAGGAGTAGGAGGACCTTATAGAGATAGAAGACACAAAGGAGCATTATTTGGATGTTCTACACAAACACTAAGCTAGGACCTCTCCGTACACATTGGACATCCCTGTACAATCAGATAGATGGATTCAGGGATCATGTTTGCACTCTCATGTGAACCCCCGTCTCTTCTTCATATCCTTTAGTAAATCAGCCCCATCATCTCTATTAGACGTCGCACTCTTGTTCCTCCTGTTCGTGTACTTTGGTTGACCACAGTCTGGAGACACAGAGGAGCTCTCAGGTCTCATTACCTCTTCCCGTCCAGCTGGAGAGACCACAGAACATCATATGAGAGAAGAGACACCATGGAGGAGGACGCCGAGTCTGCACAGAGGAGAGCTCAGAGAGCAGGTAACCCGGGGAGGGATGGAGGAGAACAAAGTGAGGACATTTATTAGAGCCGTTGGGGCTCAAATCACCAATCTTCATGTGCAAATATCTCAGCAGTTATCGTTGGGTCTTTTTTGCAATCAAATCAACAGGTGCAGTTTTCTGTGGTAGTGCCACCAAATAGTGGATTGTATTTTAATGTTTGTCACCAACCCTACGGTCACTCTCCCTAACCTTTAGAAATTTGTTTAAAGCTGTATCAAACCCAAAAGCAAACATTTATTATATTGCGATAAATGCAGCCATCATATCTATGTATTGGTAAGCCGCAATATATGACATTTTTAGTTTTTGGTATAATACCGCTTTAAACGGTCACTTCTTATAGAGCACTTTTAAACATTTAAACTTTTGAGGGGGAGTTATTTATAGAAATAAGATCACTGGAGGCATGAATGCATTTCTGTCTGGGAAGATTTAATGGACATATTATTATTTGCAACCCACAGCTGAGACATTGTTTATGTTATGTCTTACATTGTATCGTTTAATACATTGTATGAGAGTTGTTTTGTTACATTTGTGTTTTTATATAGAGTATTGCACTATAATGACTAATTTTCTACTGAGCTCTGCAGGAGTGATATGGTTTACATTTTTCTGCCTTTTGTATACTTGCTCAGGGGGTTTAGTACATGCCCCACACTATATAAGGCCGCCTGCGTGGCGGCCTTGCATAGTGTGTTGCATCACTAACAGAGAGAAAGATAGACTACTGAGAGACAGTGTCTGAATTTCCTTTTAAGCTATTGCAATTACAGTCGGTGTATTGTGCCACCTGCACAGTGTACACCCAAAGCTACCCCAATTGCTGGTGTTCTTCTGGTCCTATACCACAGGCAGCTGTAGCAATTACATTCGGTGTATTGTGCCACCTGCACAGTGTACAACTGAAGCTACCTCAATTACTGGTGTTCTTCTGGTCCTATACCACAGGCAGCTGTAGCAGTTACAGTCAGTGTATTGTGCCACCTGCACAGTGTACACCTAAAGCTATCCCAATTGCTGGTATTCTGCTGATTCTATCCACAGGCAGCTGTAGCAATTACAGTCAGTGTACTGTGTCATCTGCACAGTTTGCACCTAAAGCTACCCCAATTGCTGGTGTTCTTCTGGTCCTATACCGCAGGCAGCTGTAGCAGTTACAATCAGTGTATTGTGCCACCTGCACAGCGTACACCTGAAGATACCCCAATTCTGGTGTTCTGCTGGTCCCATACCACAGACAGCTGTATCAATTACAGTTGGTGTATTGTGCCACCTGCACAGTGTACGCCTAAAGCTACCCCAATTGCTGGTGTTCTTCTGATTCTATCTACAGGCTGCTGTAGCAATTACAGTCAGTGTACTGTGTCATCTGCACAGTTTGCACCTAAAGCTACCCCAATTGCTGGTGTTCTGCTGATCCTATACCGCAGGCAGGCAGCTGCAGTAATTAAAGTCGGTGTATTCTGCCACCTGCACAGTTTGCACCTAAAGCTACCCCAATTGCTGGTGTTCTGCTGACCCTATACTTCAGGCAGCTGCAATAATTACAATTTTAAGGCTCTGATGATGATACCCAGCTAGAGGAAGGCAGTAACGTGAGCCCAGAGAGAGGGGATGCCCAAGAAGGACAGCAATCTGGCAGTCATGTTCCACCAGCTGCAGCCAGGTTTGATCCTGTGATGGGGAGGGAGGGGATGATGAGGTCACTGACTCCACATGGGTGCCTGATAGGAGAGAGGAGGAGGAGGAAGCACATCTCCAACGAGGCAGGATGCCCTCCAGGGGCCAGCTTAAGGGCAGCACACAGACTGAATCACACCGCAGAGCTCTGCCTGTGCAGGGCGCTGCCTCTGCGCGTTATTCCAAAAGTTCTTTGGTGTGGGCCTTTTTTGAGAGGAGTGCATCAGATCGCACCACTGCTATTTTCAACATATGTCTCAAGCGTATCTCGCGTGGCCAAAACATCAGCCGCTTGGGCACCACATGCTTGACCAGACATATGTCGACATGCCATACAGTTCGTTGGCAAGCGTACCTAAAATACCCACACCAAACAACAAAGCAGACCTCTCCTTGCTTCTCATTAACTGGGATCTCCAACCCCTCTATACCTTCAGTCCTCTCTGAAACCTGCACTGAGAGGAATGAAGGTGTAGAATTAGGTGTGTCACAACCAAGTACTTGCGGGCAATCTGCTAGCGGTACACCGACGTCTCGCTTGACAGGGCAGTCAGTGGTAAGGTACATATTACCGCTGACTCATGGTCCAGTTCACTCCCAGCCATCCACATGCCCAGCGGTTGAATTCTAGCTTGGCTAAATTGCTAACACTTCAACTGCTGCCTTTTCAGTTGGTAGACTCGGTCCCCTTCCGTGAGTTTGTGCAGTGTGTGGTTCCTCAGTGGCAGGTTCCAAAACGCCACTTTTTCTCACAGAAGGCGATTCCGGCTCTTTGCCGGCATGTGGAAGGCAATGTCCATGCCTCGCTGGACAGGACGGTCAGCAGTAAGGTACATATTACTGCTGACTCATGGTCCAGCAGGCATGGACAGGGATGTTACCTATCTTTCACGGCACATTGGGTGAGAACCAAGTACTTGCGGGCAATCTGCTAGTGGTACACCAATGTCCAATTGTACTAGGCAAATTTCCCTGCCCCAGCTGCTGGACCGTCAAAAGAAGTTCACTTCCAGCCACCCACATGTCCAGCGGTTGAATGCTAGCTTGGCTAAATTTCTAGCACTTCAACTGCTGCCTTTTCAGTTGTTAGACTCAGGAAGGTAATGTCCATGCCTCGCTGGACAGGGAGGTCAGTGGTAAGGTACATATTACTGGTGACTCATGGTCCAGCAAGCATGGACAGGGATGTTACCTATCTTTCACAGCGCATTGGGTGACTCTTCTGGAAGCTGGGAAGGATGCATGACAAGGTGCAGTAGTGTTGGAGGTTGTTCCACCACCATGCTTCAAAATGTTACTACTGGTGATTGTGACACACCTCTCTGCTCCATCCCCTCCTCTTCTCCTTCTTCCATGGCCTCTTCCTGTGCTTTGTCCTCTGAACCAGCGGTGCTCCGTATGCATTCAAGGGGCTACACAAGTAGGCAGGCAAAAATATGCCATGCCGTGCTTGCGCTGGTGTGCTTGGGGGACCATAACCACACTGGGACAGAGCCTGTGTGGCTCACATCCATAACTTGGTGGTGCAGTGGTTCTTGAGCAGGTACCCGGGCTTACAGGATGTCCTGAGGCAGGCCAGGAAAGTCTGTGTGCATTTCCGCCATTTATATAATGCCAGTGCTCGGCTGGCTGACTTCCAAAAGGAATTGAACCTTCCCAGGATCCGCCTAATCTGTGACATCCCCACCAGGTGGAACTTAACGTTGGCCATGCTGCAGAGGCTGCACATGCAGCAGAGGGCCATCAATGAGTACCTGTATGACTATGGCACCAGGACAGGGTCAGAGGAGCTAATTTTTTTCCCCAAGCCAGTGGGCCATGATCAGGGATGCATGCACTGTCCTGTCACCATTTGAGGAGGCCACGAGGATGGTGAGCAGTGACAGTGCATGCATCATTGAACCTCTTGTCCACCTGTTGGAGCCCAGGCTGCGTGGAATAATGGACAGGACACTTGAAGCAGAACAGAGGCAGGAAGAGGAGGACTTCCTTGCCTCTCAAGGCCCCTTTTATCCAGACAGTGTTCCTGCTGTCCCGCCTATCACACAGGAAGAGGAGGAGGAGGACGAGGAGGATTGTGTCAGCATAGAGGTGGAGCCTGGCACTCAGCATCAGCAGCAGTCTTTTAGGGATCATTTACAGTCTCAAGAAACCCGTGGACTTGTACGTAGCTGGGAGGATGTGGCTGCGGATCATGTCGTCCTTAGTGACCCAGAGGACTCTGGACCGAATGTCTCAGCTAACCTATGCTGCATGGCCTCTCTGATCCTGCAAAGCCTGCGGAAGGATCCTCGTATTCAGCGGATCAAGGAGAGGGATCATTACTGGCTGGCAACTCTCCTTGATCCACGGTACAAGGGTAAGGTTGCCGACCTTATCTTGCCATCACAGAGGGAGCAGAGGATGAAACATCTTCGGGAGGCTTTGCAGAAAGGTCTGTGCAACGCGTTCCCAGAGACTTAGAGGTTACAAACTCCTGGTCCTGGACAACATGTTGCTGAGGCATCGGTCAGTCACAGAAGGAGCGGTGGAGAAGGTGGCCGTCTGACCAATGCATTCAGACTATTTTTTAGTCCGCAGTCCCAAGGTATGATCAGTTCAAGCAACCATCGCCAGCGTCTGATATACATGGTGCAGGAATACCTAGGGGCAAGATCAGACTTGGACACCTTTCCCACCAAAAATCCTCTGGGTTACTGGGTCTTGAGGATGGATCACTGGCCAGAGCTTGCACAGTATGCAATTGAGTTACTGGCCTTTCCGACATCCAGCGTTCATTCATAAAGATGAATCAGTCTTGGATCACCATCAGCTACCAAGCACCTGAAGCTGATGTAACCTGAATATTTTTTTTTGAAATGTCATATCCCTTCAAGACTGCCTATGCTGATGCTGAGTGACTATCCTTTTATGCTGATTGACTATCCTCTTCCTCCTCAATGATCCTGCTGATAGCTTGGAAGAACATTTTTCATTCTGGACGCCACCACCAGTGGCTAAGGCCCAATTTTTCAGCCCCTGTTTAACAGGGGCATGTAACTAAAATTGTGATGCAATACTTTGCAGCAGGGCTCATTCCTGCGCTTCAACTAGATTATCTGTGAGGGGTTGCAGTGTCGTGGCACCAGCACCAGTTCCTAAGGCCCAATTTTTAAGCCCCTGTTTAACAGGGGCGTGTAATTACAATTTGTGATGCAATACTTTGCAGCAGGGCTCATTCCTGCTCTCTAACTAGAGTATCTGGGAGGTGTTGCAGTGTTGTGGCACCAGCACCAGTGCCTAAGGCCCAATTTTTCTGCCCCTGTTCAACAGGTGCATGTAATTACAATTCTTGATAAAATATTTCACAACAGGGTCCGTTCCAGCGCCCAACAAGAGTAACTGTGAGGACTAACAGTGTTATGGCACCTGCACCACCACCACCACCGCCAAAGGCCCATTTTTTCTACCACTGTTCAACAATGGCATGTAATTACAATTTTTGATCTAATAGTTCACAGCAGGGCGTTCCAGCGCCCACCAAGAGTCACTTTGGGCTTACAGTGTTGTGGCAACACCAACACCTTAGGTCCAAATTTCTGAAGATCATATAGGGCAGGCCGTACTGTCAAACATGCAACTTACAAACGTCTCCTACTTGCAAATGGAAGGAGACAATAGGAGGTGAGATGAAAAAAGACGGACGGAAAACACAGGGGTGATAACTCTTCCCCATGTTTTCCAAAAAGCTTAAAAATAAATTTTTTGATTGGAGCTACACTTTAAAAATGTACCAGTTCAAAATTACAAACAGATTCTACTTGCACCTCCTGTATACTGCTGTTCTGAGTATATAGAGCCAGGGGGCCTACCCTTTCCTTTTTTAAATTTGGGTATGGGGTTTCCCTTAATATCCGTACAAGATCCAAAGGGGCTGGTAATGGGCGTTGGGGTACCCCTGCCATTTTTGTCAATGATTTTCATCCATATTGCCGGAACCAGACATTACATTAAAACCGCAAGCAGTTTTAAATTACTTTTTTTCCGTTAGAAATTTCATTTTGTGCAGGGACTGTTATAAACACAGGAAACACGTGCCACTTCACAGGCATACTATAGACACCCCCAAGGCATGGGACAATATCTTGGATATTAGCCTTTAAAATTAGCACATTTGATTTTGAACGTTCCAGTCCCATAGACTTTAATGGGGTTCTAAAGTTTGCGCAAATTTTCGGTCCGTTCGCAGGTTCTGGTGTGAACCGAACCGGGGGGTGTTCGAGTCATCCCTAGTCATCTAGTTCTTAGGAGCAATTGTCTGCTATAATGCCTGTCTCCTGGTTCCAGAGTGGAAGTAGCTGTATTTTGGTGGAGTCACTCAGGCAGGCTGTCTGGTGGTTCCTCACACCACATGTCCTCACCCAAATAAAAGGTCGCTCCCAAACCCAATCTCCCACTTAATCAAAACACGCTCATACAACCCACAATCCTCATCAAAATCCCTCATCCAATGTATACATCTTCAGCCAACATAATCACCCCAACTGAACCGACATATCTTTACCCAGTCCAAATATTTTCACCAGGCCTACATATCTCTTTACCTAACTGAGATATCCTTGGCTAACGCAAATGTCCTTACCCAACTCAATCACCCTCATCCAAATCAAATGCTATGACACAATCTATACATCCCTGAAACGGGAAGTTCTGGGCCCCTCAAACACTTTGGCTGCACCTACTGATCTTAAGGAAACAATTTTAGTGGAATGATCAATTTTGGACTGTGTCCTCTTGGTGTTTTGCTCAGGTGCACCGTTCTTCCTATAATCACCCTTCATCTGTATGTTCTCTGTGTATTTCCAGGATATGACTGTGAGGTTGTGGTCTCTGGATCCAGATTTACAACACCCATTTATGAGCACATGAACCGGGAATCTTCTGAGTATGACAATGTAGCCCCGGAATCTTCTAGCAATATTCCTACAAAATGTATCACTCAGCATGTGGCCCTCACATCATCCATAAGAAAGCATAGGGCCCATGGAGCATCCAGCTGCGGTTGTCTGGTCCCTTCACTGCTCATGGTGTTGTTGGTGACGTGTGTCACTCTACAGTCAGTGCTGATATTTCTTCGAGTATCAGGTAAAAGACTCCTCAGGGGCGGGGCTGGTTGCACATACTGAGAACATTGACAGATACAATTGGTACAGAGGTTCTTAGTAGTTTAATATAAGACAGGAAGACAGGTGACTTTTCAATACATATGTGTCTGTGCAGCAATTTGTCATCTTTTTTACAATGGGTACAAGAACCGTATAACAGATTTTCACTGAATGGGATGACATAATAAATCCAGTATTTGCACAAATATTTACATTTTGCTGACATTTTGGATGGGGGTGTGGTATAAATAAGCCAGATCTGCTGGCAGTTTTACCTTCTGGAGTTCTTTTACACCAGACCGCATCATTACTAATGACCAGCGTGACCCCCCACTGTGCATAATGCATTATGTAGGAAGGCCAGTGTGGTGGCCTGAATTTATGGGAGGAGCCCGGAGGGTATTTAACCAGCCCGCTCGCCTGTGGTCTTTGTCGGTTTCCGGTGCGCGGCACTACGTCACTAGGCCGACTGCTCGTGTTTCGTTGCCGCTCGGACAAAACGTCTCTCTACTAGAATCTCGTGGTTTACGTTTCCCGTTCGTTTTTGTACAAACGTCGCCGGCTCGACTGCCGCAGGTAAGGGTCTCGATTGACCTTCCTGTACTATTTTTGAGTGTCGTTAAAACCTGAAATATCGAGTCGTTCGTTATGATACCGGGTTGTTATCACTCAAAACGCACTATTTTCGCAGCGCCCTTCATTTCACGGGCGTCATTTCGGTAGATATTGCTTGTAGGAAAAACTGCACTGTTTTAGTAACTTGTTATAGTCTCGTTGCCGTGTTCCACAGTCAAATCGTTGCCAGTGGTATCTCACGGCACAACGACTCGTACCTCTGCCATAGCTGGCTCACGCAGGTCATTTCATAATTTCACTCATTTCTGTCACGCACTGCGCTACGATTCGAATCCAGTCGCATCCCTAAATGCGGCGATTCGTTCCCGTGTGCCCCTAGTTGCTCGGCCTCATTTCGGTACATGCTCCAGAGCCCGCTCGTTGCTAATCGACCCGGGTCTCTGTCATGGGAGTCATTTCACCTCACCTATTACGTTCGAATCGAAACCAGTCGCTTTTCTCAAAACGCACAGGTTCGATCGACGTGTCCCAGTTGCGTTGGCCTCATTTCGGTACATGCTCTAGAGCCCGTTCGTTGGCGGTCGCAGGTTGCGTCCTCTCCGATTCGTAGCTCTATCATGGGAAACATTTCATTGTCACGTAGTACGTTCAGTTCGAATCCGGTCGCATCCCCGTGCATCGATTCGTCCGAACGGCCCCAGGTATTTTCGGCCTCATTTCAGTACATGCTCCAGAGTCCCGTTCGTTGTCAGTCGCAGGTTGCGGCGCACCGATTCGTGCCTCTGTCATGGGAAATAATTTCACTGTCACGTATCACGTTCCGATACGAATCCAGTCGCATCTGCGTTGCACCAATTCATCCCGGCGTGCCCCAGGTATTTTTTTGGCCTCATTTCAGTACATGCTCCAGAGTCCCGTTCGTTGTCACTCGCAATCGCGGCACGACCGGTTCGGGCCGCTGTCATGGCAAACTTTGTCACTCATTTCACTGTCACTTACCGCGCTCCGATTCGAATCTAGTCGCATCCGTGATGCACCGATTCGTTTCGATGTGCCCCAGTTGGTCACGGCCTCATTTCAGTACATGCTCCAGAGTCAGGATTCATTATCGGTCGCAGTTTTCGGTTCTCTGATTCATGACTCTGTCATGGGAATTCATTTCACTGTCACGTATCACGCTCCAATACGAATCCAGTCGCATCGTGCGCTAATTCGTCTCGGCGCGCCCCAGGTGTTTCAGCCACATTTCAGTACATGCTTCAGAGCATGCACGATTAATGGATAGTCGCAACAGCGGCATGATCGATTCGTGCCTCTGTCATGGCAATCAAAATAATTTCACCACCACGTACCGCGCTTCGTTTCGAATCCAATTGCATACATGCACCGATTCGTTACGGCGTGCCCCAGTGCTTTAGCCTCATTTCAGTGCATGCTCCAGAGTCCGGTTCATCTTCAGTCACAGTCACGGCATGACCGGCTTATGCCTCTATCATAACAGGTTTTTTTTTTTTTTTCCCATTAAATTGACCGTCATATACCATGCCCCGATTCGAGTCGGTCGCATCTGACATACACCGATTCGTTCCGGCGTGCTCCAGTTGTTTTCATTCGTACGACCGATTCATATCGGATTCATTCCATACACATCATAGAAACAATGTCTTGCAAAATCGCTGCTAGCGCGCACCTAAGCATACACTCCCTGCAATCATTGCAAACACATTCCCAGGCACAGACTTCTCGCAATCGGTGCAAGCATGCATTCAAGCATAGACTTCTTGCAATCGTTGCAAACATGCATCCAAGCATAGACTTCTTGCAAATCGTTGCAAGCACACATTCAAGCATGGACGTCTTGCAGTCGTTGCAAGTTCGCATTCAAGTGTAGACTTCTGGCAACAGTTGCAAGCACGCATTCAAGCATAGACGCCTTGCAGTCGTTACAAGTACGCACACAAGCGTAGACTTCTTGCAATCGTTGCAAACACGCATCCAAGCGTAGATTTCTTGCAATCGTTGCAAGCACGCATCCAAACATAAACTTTCATGCAATCATTGCAAGCAAGCAGTCAGGCATGGACATCTTGCAGTTGGTGCAAGTACGCATACAAGCGTACACTTCTTGCATTTGTTGCGAACACGCATCCAAGCGTAGACTTCTTGCAGTCATTGCAAGCACGCATCCAAGCGTAGGCTTCTTGTAATCATTGCAAGCACGCACCCAAACATAGACTTCTTGCAATCGTTGCAAGCACGCATTCAAGCATGGACGTCTTACAGTCGTTGCAAGTACGCATACAAGCGTAGACTTCTTGCAATCGTTGCAAGCACGAATCCAAGCATAGACTTCTTGCAAATCGTTGCAAGCACGCATTAAGCATTAACTTCTTGCAATCGTTGCAAGCACGCATTCAAGCATGGACGTCTTGCAGTCATTGCAAGTACGCATACAAGCATAGACTTCTTGCACTCATTGCAAACACGCATCCAAGTGTAGACTTCTTGCAATCATTGCAAACACACGTCCAAGTGTAGACTTCTTGCAGTCATTGCAAGCACCCATCCAAGCGTAGACTTCTTGCAATCGTTGCAAGCACACATTCAGGCATAGACCTCTTGCAGTCATTGCAAACACGCATTGGAGCATAAGACCTCTTGCAATCATTGCAAGCAGATGTCCAGGCACAAACTTATTGCAATCATTGCTAGCAGTCAGTTCTGGCTGGCTCAATAGATTGCTTTAGGAAAAGCCTGGATACTTTCCTAAAGGTACATTATAACGGGGTACTTATATTTATAGGTAAAGTTGATCCAGGGAAAATCCGATTGCCTCTCGAGGGATCAGGAAGGAATTTTTCCCCTGTTGTAGCAAATTGGGCTATGCTCTGCTGGGGTTTTTGCCTTCCTCTGGATCAGCTGTGGGTGTAGAATTGGGTGTGTCGGGTTGTGCAGTATTTTATTTGTTTGATTCGTGGTTAGGACTGGATGCACTTCTGTCTTTTCCGACCTGGCTACCCATGTATCTTACCATAACTCCTTGCAATTGTTGCAGGCACGCATCCTGGCATAACTCCTTGCAATCATTGCAGGCACGCATCCTAGCATAACATCTTGCAATCATGGCAAGCACGCATCCTGGTGCGACTCCTTGCAATCGTTGCAGGCACGCATCCTAGCATATCATCTTGCAATCGTTGCAAGCACGTATCTTGGCATAACATCTTGCAATCGTTGCAAGCACGCATCCAAACACATGTTCAAGCACAACTCCTGCAGTCTTTGCAAAGCACATGCGGTAACACGAATTTCTCATAGTCACTACCAACACATCTCCAGTGACAAACTCCCGCGCAATTGTCGCAAGTACACGTTTAAACACTACTTTTGCAATCATGCAAAGGCTCGCGACTTAGCATAACTTCTTGCAATCATTCTTTTGCAAGCACATTCTCAGTGGCACACAAACTGGCTACACGTCGTGTTCAGCAGCACTTAATTGACCACTTGTCTCCTGTGGCTTTTCTTACAAGCCACTCACCGTTTCCTGTCTGTCTGTCTCTCCCTTAGGACAGTTGAGTGCAACTTCCATCCTGCACCAGGATCATATTGACACACGCAACTGGCTTCTTCCTGTAACACGCTCAGGCTATACCTAGCCAGCGTTCAGCATTTCTTATCCTTACAGGGCCCGGAGAGCCATCCGTCTTTACGGCCCATACAGCAAGATCCCCACTACGAGGCATCCAGAGGCATCGCCCATAGCCAACGGCAAACGACGCCCATCACAACTGCCATCTTTACGGACATATAAAAATCCTTGCATATTCCCCAGTCTAGTCATCCAAGCGGCCATCTACCTGGCCCTTTGTGGTTTTCCATGGCCTAGCCAATTTATTGTTGGTAGCACTGGCAGCCAGGTTCTACACAGACACTACCTGACGCACGTTCAAATCGGCAATAAGGGCCATTTCCCAGGGTCGATCTTTATGTCACGCCTCCTGGTCCTCCTCTCACGGACACAGGACCCTTCTCAGATCCTTAATTTAGATGCCGTGGCAATAGCAGACCTATCTATGTCGGAAGGTTCCTTACTGCATGGATTGGTGTAGCGATGTTTAGACCATCTACGATGCCCCTGTCACCCCTGGTAGTGACGGATGCCACAGCCCCCACAGGCTCGCTGCAATTTTTGGCCACCACTGGTTACAGAACCATGTCATCAGGGATACTCCTAAACCCCGGGTTTACCTGGACTTCCTCCCTCTTCAAGCTATACCCGGTCATGACAGCCTCTCGAATCTGGGGTTATGTCAGGACAGGACAGGCTGTGGCTTTCACCACCGACAACTGGGCCGAGGCTCACCTTGTTGATGAAGCCAGGTCTGGACCGCTCTCGGTTGGGTCCTTCCTGCGCAGACTGCTGCAGTTATCTTGGGGGCACCAGTTTAAAGTCCATTGTATGGGCATTCTAGGCCTTCAGCAATCCCGCAGGCCAAGTCCGGCATAGTCGTCACTTGGCTCGCTACCAACACCATTTCATCCTCCACCTTGCAGTGTCTAAAACCCAGCAATCTGGCTCCAGGATAGACGTCCATTTCTATAGAATAGGCAGTGCTTGGTGTCAAGTAACCATACTCGACTACCTACTGTCACTCCTACCGGAACGCCTAAACTCCAGTTCCCTATTGCCTTTTCGTGCTAACACTTGTGTACCTGCCAGTTTCCCAAACACATGGGGTTCTTCTACGCAGCCTACACCTCAACCCCGGTCCATACCGTGGTCACTCTTTAGTATTTGAGCACCCTTGGCAGCATGTTGGCATGGGTCCCAAGTCACGTCATTGAGAGTCTAAGCAGTTGGAACCCTGCCTACCTCGCCCGGTACATCCCCAATCCTCGGATGGAAATGGCACAAGCATTCACCAAACTTGCTCAACTAATTAAGCTAAAACTAATAAAACTACACCCCTACCTGAATGTTTTTGCCCCCTTATTTTGGTATACCGACCATGAGACCAGGGCACACTTCAGGTCCATTTCATGTTGTTAATCTTATGGTAAAGTCTATTTGTTTATATCCGTATCGGCCATAGGGCTTTGACCATAAGTAGGAAGGCCAGTGTGGTGGCCTGAATTTATGGGAGGAGCCCGGAGGGTATTTAACCAGCCCGCTCGCATGTGGTCTTTGTCGGTTTCCAGTGCGCGGCACCCACCCTCCCATCCCCTTTTCAGGGCATTTCTCAAATTCATTTCTCTTCACAAATATTAATTTCTAATCTAGGGTATGCCCCCTTATTTTGGTATACCGACCATGAGACCAGGGCACACTTCAGGTCCATTTCATGTTGTTAATCTTATGGTAAAGTCTATTTGTTTATATCCGTATCGGCCATAGGGCTTTGACCATAAATATATAAAGATTGGCAAGAGGCTGCACTCCTGCATACACATTATTACTGAATATGTTTACTGCTTGTCCGGAGTTCCTCCTAATGATGAATGTTTATTACAGGAAGAGAGAGAGATGTCAGGAGAGAGGATACTAGTAATAGTTCCCATCCCCCCGAGACATATCAGACTACACAAGGTACTCTGTCTCTTCATCATTACTGACTGTCTCTATTATTCCGTATTACAGGACGGTCTCTCCTGTATCCGGCTGTCTCTTCATCATTACTGACTGTCTCTATTATTCCATATTACAGGATGGTCTCTCCTGTATCCGGCTGTCTCTTCATCATTACTGACTGTCTCTATTATTCCATATCACAGGACAGTCTCTCCTGTATCTGGCCGTCTCTTCATCATTACTGACTGTCTCTATTATTCCATATTACAGGACAGTCTCTCCTGTGTCTGGCTGTCTCTTCGTCATTACTGATTGTCTCTATTATTCCATATCACAGGATGGTCTCTCCTGTGTCCGGCTGTCTCTCTATCTTTACTGACTGTCTCTATTATTCCATATTACAGGAAGGTGCCTTAGATGTCCGGATCTTTGGATCACCATCCATGATAAATGTTATTTCTTCTCTGAGGACAAGAAGATATGGTCACTTAGTGATAGAGACTGTGAGAAGCATGGCTCCAGACTGGCCCAGGTGAAGGAGAAGACCATACAGGTCAGTGTTGGGGTCACTAGGTTGGGTGTGGGGTGGACAGTATCTGGTGGCACTCATAAGACATCCCGGAAGGTGATAGTAATAATATGTTGTGTATTGTGTTATCCAGAGTCTGGTGAACGTCACAGGAAAAGGATTCTGGGTCGGATTGACCCAATTTAACATCCAAGGTGGAGTGTGGACAGGAATATGGCCAGATGGCAGCACGGAGTAAGTTTTCGGGGAACTTTTTTTTTTCTCAAACAGAAAACCCCCCAACTCTTCAGTAGAAGTATCTCTGTATGATGTCCGGCTTCCACCTCCCTCCTCTTACTCCACAAAGATTTGTACACAATCTGTTTGGATAACAGAATATTTTTTTGTCTTTACTGAACCCCAGTATAAATAAGTAAATAATAGGTAAGTCACCCCTACTTTGACAGCTCTTTGGCCCAATTCACACCGGCACCAAGCATCGATTTTTGGTGTGTTGTTTTGCCGTGTTTGTCACACTGCAGAACAAGGAAACCCTTTTTTCTTGATCATACATCACGGGACACAGGAGCTTCATTACATAGTGGGTTATATAGGCACCTCTGGTGATTGGACACTGGTTGACCCTAATTAAGGAGAATTCCTCCCCTATATAACCCCTCCCATTTGGGAGGCAACTCAGTTTTTTCGCCAGTGTCTATGGTGATGGTCACGTAAAACTTTACCGATATTTGACTCCCAAGATGGTATGGTACCCGGGCCTATTCAGCCGAAGAAGCGAGGTTTTGCCTGTAAGTCCTCTCCATTGGAAGACTGGGCTCTGGGAAAACTAGACTTGGTGTACTGTTTATACAGAGCGCACGAAAGTTTCTGGCAGAGCTTTCTACATGGCCCAGGTGGGAGGTTCTTCCGAGAAGGAACCCCAGATATACCTGAAGGTTGGCTAACTATACCCGCCGTGATGGGTGAAGGCTGGAATTTGTCTGGTTCAGCAATTCCTGCGCCGGGGACAGGTAAGGGAAGTTATCCTGTATATTTAATATATGAATGGATTTCTTCATTGTGAGTAGTTGTATGTCTTACCTGGTTTCCACCACTAGAGGGAGTAAGAGCAGCCTGATGCATACTTACATGCCTTTCAATACACACGCTCAGTGAAAGCCTGTTTCTCCAGCTAACTCACGTCTCCATTGCAGTCCCTGCCACAAATAAGGTAAACAGGGGTCCCACGCAGTTCGGGGGTCCCACGCAGCTCCGTTTTGGGTTCTCCTCCCCCCCCTGGATTCCACGGTCCTCGTGCACGCGCGCGGGTGCGTACACGTGCGCCGGGCGCGCTCCCGGCCTAATGGAGGAGGGGGTGTGTGGTTGCGAGCTGTGCACGCCAGGCGGCAGTTTTTAAAAGCCCAGAGCATCAGGGGGCTGTAATTGGAGACACAGGAGCTGTGGGCAGTAAGCATCCGTGGGGATTGGATCCAGGCAAACCTTAAGACACCTACTCAGCATCAGGTTGTGCAATTTAAGCATATATATATTATTGTGAGACTTTAAGCGCAACAGTGATCGCACTTGTACTAGTACCTCTGCTTTGTAGCCTAGTACTATGTCTCCTCGTAAGAGGGTCTCAGGGGGAGGTAATAAGGGCACTGGTAAATCACCGCCTAGGTCCAGGGGTTCGAAAAGAGTGCCTGTAAGTTACCATCCCCCCCCCCTGCAAGACTGGAGCCAGCCTCTCAAGACGAGTCAGTGCACCTGTCAGGTTTGCAGCCTCTCCTAATGTGTCAGCCCCGGTTTATGTCACTGAGATACTCCCTTAGGGCTACATTTGAGGGTTTTGAAGAGAAAATAATGAATTTTATTACTGCTTCCCTCAAATATAGCATGAAAAGGGGTAGATCCCCTCCCTCTGCTGAAATCCCTCTCTCAGATGAATCTTCTGAAAATGAGGAGAGATCCCTATCTTAGGATGGGGATCATGAGCAGTCGGATGAATCAGAGGAAGAGGAGATAGTCCCCTCCTCCCAGGTGCTCAGAAAGCAGGTGCAATATTATACTGAATTGGTGCGTACCACATTCAGAATGCCTGCTGCTGAAGTTGCTACATCCTCTGTTTCTTCCCTGGGAGTCAGGAAAGCCCCACAGACTGCCTATTCCTTTCCAATCCATCCCTTAATGGATGAATTGTTGTATAAGGATTGGGGACATCCCAATAAACTGTTTGCTCCTCCTAAAAAGGTTTTCTTTGCATTTTCCTCTGGAGGAAAGTTTCACCAAGAAGTGGGGGGTCCCATCTGTTGATGCGGTTGTTTCTTGCGTGAATGAAACCTGACTTGTCCTTTGGATATTGCGCAGGTATTTAAAGGATCCAACTGATAAAAAGCTGGAAACCTTATTAAAAGCCTCCTTTTCCATGACTGGCGCTGTGGTGCAACCTACAGTCGCAGCCGTGGGGTTGTGTCGGTTCCTCAAGGAACAGGTTAAGCAGATGCTTGGGATCCTTCCCAGTGAGGAAGTAAAAAATTATGCAGAACTGCCTCATATTCTGTGCTTTATGATTGATGCGATTTTGGATTCTGTCCAACAAGCATCACGTTTGTCCCTCTTGTTGGTATACAGGCGAAGGGCCCTATGGCTAAAAAATTAGGCAGCTGAGCTGTCATGCAAGAAGCATTTGATTGGGTTCCCGTTTAAAGGGGAACGTTTTGTTTGGAGAAAAATTCGTCCAAAATATCAGGGGGTAAAATCTACTCTCCTTCCAGTCAAAAAGAGCAAACGTCCGTCATTTAGGCGTGCTCTCTCTCCCGAAGCATCAAGCTCTAAACAGTGGCAATGGCCTTCTCAGCCCTCCTCTACTAGAAAGGCTCAAGGCAGAGCCCAGGGGCAGGAAAAGACTTGGGGGCGAAAGCCTGCCAAGCAAAAGCCCAAGAACTTCCTTGTGAAGGGGCGCCCCGCTCGGCAGAGTGGGGGGAAGGCTCCCGCAGTTTGCAGGAGTCTGGCGGAAAGAGATCCAGGACAAGTGGGTGATCTCTTCAGTATCTCTGGGCTATAAGCTAGAGTTTCAGGAGATTCCACCTTCTCGTTTCCTAAGGTCAAGGATCCCCAGGGATCCAGTAAAGCAAAAACCGCTATTCCTGGCCTTAGATCAGTTACTATCCCAGGGTGTGATAGTAGAGGTGAACCCGAAAGATCAGGGTTCGGGGTTTTACTCAAATCTCTTCTCCGTTCCAAAACCAAATGGAAGTGTCAGACCTATCCTGGATCTGAAAGATCTGAACCGGTTTTTACACATCCGGTCCTTCCGAATACAGTCAATCCGCACTGTGGTCTCCTCCCTGCAAGGGGGAGAATTCATGGCATCAATAGATATCAAGGATGCATATCTCCATGTGCCAATTTTTCCCGCACACCAAAAATTTCTAAGGTTCGCGGTAGAGCGGCGCCATTTTCAATTCATGGCCTTACCGTTCGGGCTTACTACAGCCCCTCGAGTCTTCACAAAGATTCTGGACCCTCTCTTAGCAAACTTAAGAGCTCAGGGTATAGCCGTCATGGCTTATCTAGACGACTTGCTTCTCATGGAGAAAAATGCAGCGTTCCTAATTCGCAGCGTCACCAAAACGCTAGAACATCTAGAACGCCTAGGTTGGATCATAAACCTAGAAAAGTCGTCCCTACAACCGACTACCAGGTTGGAATACCTAGGTATGATCATCGACACCGCTCAGGGCAGGGTGTTTCTCCCAAGGCTAAAAGCCTTGGCCATTGGGGATCTGGTACGCCTGATTCCTGTCAGAAGATTTCCCCCATTCGGTTGTGCATGAGACTGTTAGGGAAGATGGTCGCCTCCTTCAAGGCCGTCCCATTCGCCCAGTTCCACTCAAGGCCTCTGCAAGGATGCATCCATGCGGCTTGGAACAGGAAGCCCCAATCTGGATCTTCCTATGCGTCTATCCCCAGGGACAGGCAAGAGTCTTGTCTGGTGGTTACAAACCAAGAATTTGCTGAAGGGCAAAACTTTTCTTCCTCTCTCATGGAAGATTATCACAACAGATGCCAGCCTGACAGGCTGGGGAGCTGTATTGGAGGAAACATGCTCGCAGGGGAAATGGTCTGTGACCGAGAATCTACTGCCCATAAACATCTTGGAGATCCGGGCAGTTTACATGGCGCTCATAGAGTGGTCTTACAGACTGCGAGGTTTCCCGGTTCGGGTTCAGTCCGACATTGCCACCGCAGTGGCTTATATCAATCACCAGGGCGGTACCAGAAGTCTGGTGGCCCAAAAAGAAGTGAATCGCATACTTGTCTGGGCAGAAAAGCATGTTCCGTGTCTTTCTGCAGTCTTCATCCCAGGAGTGGAGAATTGGCAGGCGGATTTCCTCAGCCGCCGGCAGTTGTGCCCAGGAGAATGGGCTCTGCACCCCGACGTGTTTCAGAACATATGTCACAAGTGGGGCACTCCAGACG
This sequence comes from Lithobates pipiens, assembly GCF_037356315.1. Taxonomy (NCBI): domain Eukaryota; kingdom Metazoa; phylum Chordata; class Amphibia; order Anura; family Ranidae; genus Lithobates; species Lithobates pipiens. Next base: position 5,480,577 of record NW_027507870.1, on the reverse strand, counting down.
CAGATCTGTTTGCATCCAGGTTCAACAGGAAACTGGACAAGTTTTTATCTAGGACAAGAGATGCACTTGCTCAGGGGTCAGATGCTCTGACAGTTCCCTGGGATCAGTACAATCTGATCTATGCCTTCCCCCCAAGCCCGCTGCTATCGCGGTTCCTGGGAAGAGTCAAGTGGGAGACAAAGTTGGTCCTTTTGGTGGCCCCGGCTTGACCCAGGTGACCATGGTATGCAGAAATCATGAAGTTGGCAGTAGGCAGGCCATGGATCCTCCCTCTCCGGCCAGATCTGCTCTCACAGGGTCCAATCTACCATCCTGCTTTACGCAGTCTGAATTTGACGGTTTGGCTGCTGAGACCCACATTCTGAGAGACCGTGGCCTTTCGGGGCCAATCCTTTATACTCTGGTCAATGCCAGAAAGCCGGCCTCCAGGCTTATTTATTACAAGATCTGGAGGACTTATGTCTCCTGGTGTGAACTCAGGAAATGGCATCCTATAAAATATATCATTAACAGAATCTTGGCCTTTCTCCAGTCAGGCCTAGAAATGAATTTGGCCATAAGCACTATCAAAGTGCAGATTTCGGCCCTGTCAGTATTTTTTCAAAAGCCGCATGCATCACAATCTCTAGTACGGGCTTTATCCAGGGGGCTATGCGGACAAATCCGTCAGTTAAACCTTCGGTATGCCCATGGGATCTGAATTTGGTTCTCTCGGCCTTACAGGGGCAACCATTTGAACCTTTGCATCTGGCTTCTTTAGTTCTCCTGACTAAAAAGCTGGTCTTCTTAGTAGCCATATCTACGGCTAGAAGAGTATCAGAGTTGGCAGCTCTTTCCAGTAAAGAGCCGTATTTAATTATCCATAAGGACCGGGTGGTCATGCGTCCCAACAGGTTCTTTCTACCTAAAGTGGTTTCGGGTTTCCATTTGAATCAGGATGTAATCCTGCCATCCTTTTTTCCGGACCCTCAGTCCACAGAGGAAGAATCTTTACACACTTTGGATGTGGTTAGAGCAATCAGTGTTTATCTTCAAGCAACTTCTCAGATAAGGAAAACTGATTGTTTATTTATTCTGCCGGAAGGCCCTAGAAAGGGCCAGGCGGCGTCAAAATCCACTCTCTCAAGGTGGATCAGACAAGTTATTTCTCAGGCCTATGGTTTAAAGGCGAAGATTCCTCCTTTTCAGGTGAAAGCGCACTCTACTAGGGCTGTTAGTGCTTCTTGGGCAGTGCATCACCAGGCCTCCCTGGCTCAGATCTGTAAGGCTGCGACTTGGTCATCAGTCCACACATTCACCAGATTTTATCAGGTGGATGTCAGAGGGCAAGAGGATATCGCCTTCGGGCGTAGTGTACTGCAGGTGCAGTTTAGGTCCTCCGGTCCCTGGCGGTCTATATTTATGATCTGTGTCTCCCTCCCCTCAATCTGAGCATTGCTATGGGACATCCCACTATGTAATGAAGCTCCTGTGTCCCGTGATGTATGATCAAGAAAATAGGATTTTTATATACAGCTTACCTGTAAAATCCTTTTCTTGAGAGTACATCACGGGACACAGGGCTCCCGCCCCTCTTGGGTTTTACGTGATTCCTTATTGCTTTGCTACAAAACTGAGTTGCCTCCCAAATGGGAGGGGTTATATAGGGGAGGAATTCTCCTTAATTAGGGTCAACCAGTGTCCAATCACCAGAGGTGCCTATATAACCCACTATGTAATGAAGCTCCTGTGTCCCGTGATGTACTCTCAAGAAAAGGATTTTACAGGTAAGCTGTATATAAAAATCCTATTATTCGAATCGGCTTCCCTATGCCCAGCAAAGAAGCCCAAGTACATTTTTTTTGCAAGTGAGCCAAGTGCATTTTGCATTCCACATTTTGCCTTGTTTTTTTCATGCATTTTGTTGCAAGTGAAACATGCAACAAAATGCAGATCTGCTCCCTGTGTTCGGGATGCCATTATGAAATAACATCACCACAAGCATGTTGTTTGTTTTGCTGCATTTTTAGTGTGTTTCTAAAAACACAGGCTGCAGAAATTCATTACTCTGTCCAGGAGTTTAGAATGCCCAGAGGTGAATGTCAGCCTTATTGTCACTTTCATGGCGCGAAGGCAGTTCTGTGTCTTAGCCCCCGTACACACGGTCGGACATTCCGACAACAAAATCCATCGGCTTTTTCGTGGTCGGACAAAGTTGTCGGAAAATCTGATCGTTCGGAACGTGATGACGTTCATTCATTACGACGGGACTACGTTGAGGCTAGTAGCCAATAGCTTTGGTCTCATAATTTGATCTGAGCATGCGTGGCACTTTGTCCGATACAAATTCCCTACAAACAATCGGAAAAAGTCAGTTCGGATTTTGTTGTCAGAAAATTTGAGATCCTGCTCTCAGTATTTTTCTGTCGGAATTTCCAACGGAAAAAGTCCGATAGAGCCCACACACGACCAATATAATCAGATTGGATCTTTTCCGTCTGAATTTCCGACAGTGTGTACAAGGTATAAGTGTTTTCAGGGTTTGGACTTGGCCCCTTAGTTCCAGGGAAGGGAACTCTTAGCCCTTGTACACACGGTATGACATTCCGACAAGAAAAACCATCAGATTTTGTCCGACGGATTTTGTCCGAAGCTTGTGTTGCATACACACGGTCAGTCAAAGTTGTCGGAAAATCCGATTGTACGTAACGTGATGAGGTTATTTCATTACGATGGGACTATGTTCAGGCTAGTAGCCAATAGCTTTGGTCAAAGAATTTGATCTGAGCATGCGTGGCACTTTGTCCGATCGGAATTCTCTACACACAATCGGACAAAGTCCGATTGGATCATGTTGTTGGAAAGTTTTATAGCCCAGCTCTAAAACTTTGTCCGTCGGATATTCCGACGGAAACAGTCCGATGGAGCCCACACACAGTCGGATTATCCGACAACACGGTTCGATCGGACATTTTCCGTTGGAATGTCCATCCATGTGTACAAAGGCTTAAGGTGTCAGCATACCAAGACATTTTGGAAAATTGAATTCCCCCAACTTTGTGGTAACAGTTTGGGGACGACCCCTTCTTGTTCCACCATGACTGCGCACCAGTGCCCAAAGCAAGGTCCATAAAGACATGGGTGAGCGAGTTTTGGGGTGAAGGAACTTGACTGGCCTGCATAGAGTCCCGACCTCAACCCGATAAAAAACACCTTTGGGATGAATTAGAGTGGATTCTGTGAGCCAGGCCTTCTGATCCAACAACAGTACCTAACCTCACAAATGCGCTTCTGGAAGAATGGTCAAATATTCCCATAGACACCCTCCTAAATCTCGTGGACGGCCTTCCCAGAAGAGTTGAAGCTGTTATAGCTGCAAAGGGTGGGCCAACTCATTATTGAACCCTACGGACTAAGACGGACTAATGTCGCGTACACATGACCTGACTTTTCGACATCAAAGGTCCGACGGAACGATTCGATCGTGTGTGGGCTGCAGCAGACTTTTGATTTGCAAAAATCTGACAGACTTTAGAAATGGAACATGTTTCAAATTTTTCCGCCGGAACTCCACCGGACCCAGTTCCTACCGAGAAATCCACTCGTGTGTATGCTAGTCTGACGGCCAAAAACCGACGTGAGGGCAGCTATTGGCTACTGGCTATGAACTTCCTTATTCTAGTCTGGTCATACGTCATCACGTTCGAATCCGTCGGACTTTGGTGTGATTGTGTGTGGCCAAGTCTGTTCATTCGGAAAGTCCGTCAGAACTCCGCCGAAAGTCCGTCGGACCTAGTTCCTCGAAAAGTCTGGTCGTGTGTAGGCGGCATAAGACTTTGGTTTATGTGCGTGTAAAGGCACATGAGCCAAAATGTACCAAAACTTTTGACAATATAGTGTAAGTAGAGGTCCCTAGACATATTTTGCTTCATGGTCTTCTCTATCTCTCCATCACCCATTACTGCTCATCTACAAGGACTGCGGAAATTCCCTCATCTTATGTTATCTCTTCTCTAGAACCCTCCCTTACCACGAAGGGACTGGAAGCTGTGCCAAGCTCGGATCTCATCTGACACTGTGGAACTGTTATGAAGAACTGAACTACGTCTGTGAGAGGAATGTTGTGTGACCGCACGGACCTGAAAAATGCTGTCTGGATGTTCTGGTCATTGTGCCATTATTCTGAATTGTAAATAAAATACTAATGAATTCATATATGTGTTTTTCTCCTTTGTGTTTATTTCTGTATAGACTGATTCTTGTAAGATTAAAGGATAATGACACATTTCTCACACTATCCTCAGCTGTCTCCTCAGAGGCGGGAATGTTTGCAAAAGGGAATGGAGCTCCTTGGGGGAGGGTGGATAGGAGGGGAGAGCAGATCTGAGGAGGGGAAAGGAGAAGAGGGGGGTTCAAGAGAGAATGTTAAAGAGGGGGAGCATGGGTGTAGCATAAGGGGTTGCAGGGGTCACAATCGCAACCCCGCCCCTAGTTCCAGGGGTCCCCTGCAGCCTCCCCGTCATATTATCATATCCTCCACTAAATCCAGCTCCGATCTACCCTAGGGCCCCACAGCCACGCTCCAGTACTGGGCTTCTACTTTGCCTTCCACAGTCCACACCACTCTGTTTCCATTGGCTGGGGAGAAGCTGTGCGCCATTTCCTGAGCGGAGAGGAGCGCTAGGTGAGAACAGCCCAGAATGGGGAAGTGTCTGTGCTGGCAACATGGAATGGTAACAGAGTTCAATGAGGCAAGAGGAGGAGAGTGCCGTTCCGTAGCCACAATGTCCGACTGTTGTCACTTGTGAGGTATGACACCACTCAGTGTCTTCTAGTCACCAGCTGGGATTCTCTGTACCCCCCCACCCAGGGATGTCTACTCACCCCACTTCCCTGACAACTGGGCAAAAGACACACACCTCCGGGAGGTGACCTTCCCCCAACACCTGCCAACATGACAGAGAAACCTTCATAAATTGCTAAAACAAATCCCCTAATAACTCCTGAGGGGCCCCTAAAGGGCTGCAGGCTCCAGATTTCATGTCACATGGCTTTGCCCTCCCAGATCTAAGTTGCCCCCCCAAGTCCTCTGACCACTCCCTCCACCCTGCATGCTATGCCCGGCTGCTGAGCTCCTTTCCCATTACAGCACTCTATACTGTTCCTCCTCCACTGGACTGAAATCACATTCCTTTACAACACAGCCAGTCAGTCATGATTTGCACAGTGTGTATCTGCCTACTGCAACTACACTGCCGTTCTGACCTTACACCCTGTTAAACTCTGACAGACTGTATACAGTGTTGGGATGGGAAAGGAGCTCTGCCAAGTGCCCTGCCAGGGGTGATCCCTGTCCTCTGAATCTCCAGTGGTGATCCCTGTCCTCTGATTCTCCAGCGGTGATCCCTGTCCTCTGATTCTCCTGTGATGATACCTGTCCTATGATTCTCCAGGGGTGATCCCTGCCCTCTGATTCTCCAGGGGTGATCCCTGTCCTCTGATTCTCCAGCAGTGATCCCTGTCCTCTGATTCTCCAGGGGTGATCACAGTCTTCTGATTCTCTAGCGGTGATCCCTGTCCTCTGATTCTCCAGCGATGATCCCTGTCCTCCAATTCTCCAGGGGTGATCCCTGTCCTCTGATTCTCCAGGGGTGATCCCTGCCCTCTGATTCTCCAGGGGTGATCCCTGTCCTCTGATTCTCCATCAGTGATCCCTGTCCTCTGATTCTCCAGGGGTGATCACAGTCTTCTGATTCTCTAGCGGTGATCCCTGCCCTCTGATTCTCCAGCGATGATCCCTGTCCTCCAATTCTCCAGGGGTGATCACTGTCCTCTGATTCTCCAGGGGTGATCCCTGTCCTCTGATTCTCCAGCAGTGATCCCTGTCCTCTGATTCTCCAGGGGTGATCCCTGTCCTCTGATTCTCTAGCGGTGATCCCTGCCCTATGATTCTCCAGCGATGATCCCTGTCCTCCAATTCTCCAGGGGTGATTCCTGTCCTCCGATTCTCCAGGGGTGATCCCTGTCCTCCGATTCTCCAGGGGTGATCCCTGTCCTCCAATTCTCCAGGGGTGATCCCTGTCCTCTGATTCTCCAGGGGTGATCCCTGTCCTCTGATTCTCCAGGGGTGATCCCTGTCCTCTGATGTAAAGAGGAACTCTGGAAACTCAAAACTCTTAAGCCACTTTGAGTATCTTGGCATGCGATGGAGGTATCTGCATGGACGTGGAAGTTGTGGGGGGGGGCAGGTCAACTTTTGCATCAGTGCCAACAAGCTTCAAGCTACGCCTCTGAGGGGGAGGTTTTCCAGAGATAAATGAAAAGAATTTTAGTGAAGTGGAAGGCAGAAGAGGGGAGATTTAAGACAGAAAGAGAGTGTAGATTAGAGAAGGGAGGAGAGGATTCAAGAGAGGAAGCAAAGGGAGGATTGAGAAGGGGAATGGAGAGAAGAAAAGGATTGATAAAGGAAGGGATATACATTTAGAAAAGAGAAAGGGAAGGGGAAGGGAGTTTTAGAGATAGGTAGAGGAGGACAGAGAAGTGAAAGGGAGGGTTCAGGCAGTGGAAGGGAGAGGATGGAATGTTTCATGAGAGAAAGAAAGAGAAGGTTAGAGGAGGTGAAGGGGGGGGGGGGTTCAAGAGAGGAGTGAGGCGGAGTACTGAGAAGTGGAAGGAAGAAATGGGGAGGGCTCGGGAGTGGGGGGGTAGAAGGGAAGGGGAATGGAGAGGATGGGATGGTTCAGTAGAGAAAGAAAGAGGAGAATAGAGAAGGGGAAGAGAGACGTGGGGAGGGTTTAGGAGTGGAAAGAAGAGGAGGTTAGAGAAGGGCGGGGTGTTCAAGAGAGGAAGGGAGATGAAGCTACAGAAATATAAGTTGGGGGGGTCATATACAGTAGATCCTGTGTGTTCCCCTCTGGACACCAAATGATGTGTCTGCTACCCAGAGTAGCAAAGACATGGTGGGAAGTCTCTCCTACCCTCAGAGATAAGTCTCTGTATTTCAATCTTCAAAATTCTGAAATGTGTAATAACTCATCACTCCCATCCCTGTGCAATGAATCATTATAAAGCTTTCTGAAAAAGCCTGGCCGAAGACAAGAGAAGTGAAGAGAATTGGAATTTAAGGGGAGAGAAAGCATGGAGAAGAGGAGAGGAGGAGGGCTGGTGAAGGAAGAGGAGGAGAAGAGTAAAGGAGTCCGCGGAGGGGTGGTGAGAATCAGGGACATGCAGTCAGGGGAGGCAGGTGAGGCAGAGCATAAAAAAAACATGAAAACATTTAAAAGGTAAAAGGTACTCAAGTACTGCTTGGACCTCGAAGAAGGGGACACATCCCGAAAGCTTGTCCTGAAAAATTGTATGTTAGTGCAAATAATAAAAGTATCACGGACAGTACTCAATTTTTTCTGGAATTTTGTACAAAATCCTTTCTACTGGGTTTTGAGAATCCTTCCCTTTTTAAATAATGATCACAATGAAAGATCATTCACTTACACACCCTTCTTACACCAGGTGGTGTTAAGTTATGCCAAACTCTTCAAAACACTTACACCCCCTTAATTCTGAGATATTTAATTGTAGATAAACCATTAATTCACTTATTCGGTCCGTAGCACGTCAGATAGCACTACCCTCACATAAATGTAAACATGACCGCCATGCTCTGGGTATGGGCTCCTTACTGTAAAATCAGCTTCTGATGGAAACATCTTATCCTATGGCCCTGGAAACGAACTACAAGCTATTACACCATTAGTATTTGACCCAGACTAAATTTGCAAAATTCACCTTGGAAAATACGGGAGCTTGCTTCCGATTCTGTCCAGATCTGGGGACATACCTCCACACCTGGTGGACCTGTCCAGTTGTACAACAATGGTGGACTAAGGCAAGGGTAGGCAACCTCGTCCCTACAGCTGTGGTGAAACTACAAGTCCCATGAGACATTGCAAGACTCTGACAATCACAGGCATGACTCCTAGAGGCAGAGGCATGATGGGATTTGTAGTTTCACCACATCTGGAGCGTGAGGTTGTCTACCCCTGGACTAAGGTATACAACATTATGTTTCAATAAAAAATATTGAATGAAAATTGGAGGAAATTAGTCTAAAGCTGTATCTAACCCAAAAGCAAACATTTATTATATTGTGAAAAATGCAGCCATCATATCTATGTATTGTTAAGCTGCGATATATGACATTTTTAGTTTTTGGTTTAATAACTCTTTAAACTGTCACTTCTTATAGAGAACTTTTAAACTTTTAAACTTTTGAGGGGAAGTTTATTATAGAAAGAAGATCACTGGAGGCATGAATGCATTTCTGTCTGGGAAGATTTAATGGACATATTATTATTTGCAACCCACAGCTGAGACATTGTTTATGTTATGTCTTACATTGTATCTTTTAATACATTGTATGAGAGGTGTTTTGTTACATTTGTGTTTTTATATAGAGTATTGCACTATAATGACTTCTACTGAGCTCTGCAGGAGTCATATGGTTTACATACTTCTGCCTTGTGTATACTTCTAAAAACACATTTGCAAATGAATTGTTATTGCAAACAGCTCTAATTTTTTTTTAAGTGGCCTTAGTGTACTTATAAGGTAATCCAAGCTCCAACCTTAAACTCAAACACCCTCATTACTTCATAACCAAAAGCCCAAAAAAAGCAAAAATCCCTCTCCCATGCCAAACCTCTTATCCAATCCACTCTCATCCAACTGACACCCCTCGCTCATTCCAAACCTTTCACCCAACCCAAACACCTTCTCCCATTCCAATTGCCCTTACCAAACCCAAACACCCCCATCCAGCCCATTTCATTGTACTCAATACAAATACCTTTATTACCCCCTAACCCACTCAAAAAAAATCCCCACTCAAATGCCTTATCCAACCAAGATCCCTCGCTCACTCTAAACACTTAACCAAATCCAAACACCTTCTCCAACCCAAGTATACTAAACCCTCCTAACATCTTCACCCATTCCAATGACCTTCCATCCCATGCATCATCCCCCTACCCAAACACCTTCATTAACCTATTAACCACTTCAGCCCCAGAAGATTTTACCCCCTTCCTGACCAGAGCAATTTTTGCGATACGGCACTGCGTCTCTTTAACTGACAATTGCGCCGACGGGCGACACTGTGCCCAAACAAAATTTGCATGCTTTTTTTCCCACAAATAGAGATTTCTTTTGGTGATATTTGATCACCTTTGCGGTTTCTATTTTTTGCGATATAAACAAAAAAAGAACGGCCATTTTGAAAAAAAAAACAATAATTTTTACTTTTTGCTATAATAAATACCCACATTTTTTTTTAAAACAAATTTCTTCATCAGTTTAGGCTGAAATGTATTATTCTACTCTTAAAGGGGGTGCCATTCTGCTCCTGTAAAAAGATGTGAGCCAGTCGGGAACTGGTTTTATAGTTTCATAGTTTCTAAGGTTGAATGAAGACACCAGTCCATCCAGAGTGAGTGTCTACAATTGTCCCCATCCCTGTACATTGCACACTCACATCAGTCCCTACCCTCAAGGTGCCCACAATGAATGAATGAATGAATTAAATACTTGTATAGCGCACAATGCGAACTGAATCGCCTCTAGGCGCTGTCCAAGGTCCCCATTCATATACTAGGGCCAATTTTAGACAGAAGCCAATTAACCTACCTGCATGTCTTTGGAATGTAGGAGGAAACTGGAGTACCCAGAGGAAACCCATGCAGGCACAGGGAGAACATGCAAACTCCAGGCAGGTAGTGTCAGGGCTGGGATTCGAACCAGCAACCCTTCTTACTGCTAGGTGAGAGTGCTAATCACTACACCACAAAAACCTCAAACCAAACCAAATCTCTCAGTCAGTTGAGTCCCCTCATTCATTCCTAACCCATCGCCCAATCCAAAACCTTCACTTAAATCAAACACTTCCTCTACTACAAACACATCACCTCAACCCAAAATTTGTTCACCCTACATAACATTCTCACAAAACCCCAAATATCCTCCCCCAACCTAAACATTGCCCCCTCAGCCCAAAACCAAATCCCCCACTCAACCAAACCACCCTTACACAACCCACAATCCTCCTCAAATCCCTCTTCCAAGATATACTGTACATTTTCAGCCAGCTTAATCACCCCAACTGGACCCAAATGGTTACACCCAGTCCAAACATTTTCACCCAACCTAAATATCTTTACTTAACTGAGACATCCTTACCAAACCCAAATGTGACGACCCAACCGGGACATCGGCTTTTGGAGAGGACTGCAGGGTAGCCTTTTGCCTACTGACTCTTTACAATAAGGTATGTTCCTGTTTGCACCTAAGCTAGTGTCATCTAGTTCTTGAGAGCAATTATATGCTATAATACCTGTCTCCTGATTCCAGAGTGGAAGTAGCTGTATCTTGGTGGAGTCACCCAGGCAGGCTGTCTGGTGGTTCCTCACACCAAATGTCCTCACTCAACTAAAAGTCGCTCCCAAACCAAATCTCCCACTCAAATCAAAACACGCTTATACAACCCACAATCCTCATCAAAATCCCTCATCCAATATATACATCTTCATCCAACAACCCAATTGAACCCACAAATCTTTACCCAGTCCAAATACTTTCACCAGGCCTACATATCTCTTTACCTAACTGAGATATCCTTACCTAACCCAAATGTCCTTATCCAACCCAATCACCCTCGTCCAAATCAAAGGCTATGACACAATCTATACATCCATGAAGAATGGGAAGTTCTGGGGCCCTCAAACACTTTGGCTGCACCTACTGATCTTGAGGAAACAATTTTAGTGGAATGAACAATTTTGGACTCTGTCCTCTTGGTGTTTTGCTCATGTGCACCATTCTTCCTATAATCACCCTTCATCTGTATGTTCTCTGTGTATTTCCAGGATATGACAGTGAGGTTGTGGTCTCTGGATCCAGATTTACAACACCCATTTATGACGTGATAAAGATTGGCAAGAGGCTGCACTCCTGCATACACATTATTACTGAATATGTTTAACCACTTCAATACAGGGCACTTAAACACCTTCCTGCCCAGACCAATTTTGAGCTTTCAGCGCTGTCACACTTTGAATGACAATTGCGCGGTCGTGGTACACTGTACCCAAATACATTTTTTATCATTTTTTTCCCACAAATAGAGCTTTCTTTTGGTGGTATTTGATCACCTCTGCGGTTTTTATTTTTTGCTAAACAAATAAAAAAATAACGAAAATTTAGAAAAAAAAATGTTTTTTTTGTTTCAGTTTCAAAACTTTGTAAATAAGTAAATTTTCTCCTTCACTGATGGGCACTGATGGGGATACACTGATGGGCAATGATAAGGCGGCACTGATGGGCACCGATGAGGTAGCACCAATGAAGTGGCACTGATGAGATGGCATTGATGGACACTGATATGTGGCACTGATATGCAGCACTGATGGGCACTGATAGGCGGCACTGATGGGCAACACGGATGGGCACTGATAGGTGGCACAAATTGGCACTGATAGCTGGCATGGATGGGCACGTATGGGCGGCATGGATGGGCATGGGTAGTCAGCACAGGTGGGCATGGGTAGGCGGCACAGGTGGGCATGGGTAGGTGGCACAGGTGGGCATGGATGGGCACTGATAGGTGGAATGGATGGGAACTGATAGGCGGCATTGTATTATTATACTGTACTAATGGATGCCAATCAGTGCCAAGCAATAATGCATGCCAATCAGTGATGCCCATTGTGGGCACTGATTGGCATCCATTATGGGCACTGATTGGCATCCATTGTGGCACTGACTGGAATCCCTGGTGGTCTAGGGTGGCATACCTTATCCTGGGCATCCCTGGTGGTCTGGTGGCGTCCCTGGTGGTCTAGTGTGGGCATCCTCGGGGGGGCTGTGCTGATAATAGATCAGCACAGGCCCCCCCTGTCAGAGGAGCAGCCGATCGGCTCTCCTCTACTCGCGTCTGACAGACGCGAGTGAGGAAAAGCCGATCACCGGCTCTTCCTATTTACACTGAGATCAGCCGTGATTGGACACGGCTGATCACGTGGTAAAGAGTCTCGGTCGGAGACTCTTTACCGAGATCGTAGTTGCCGGGTGTCAGACTGACACCCCCCAACAACGATCGCCACGATGCGCGCCCCCGGGGGCGCGCAGCGGCTCATAATCCTGAGGACGTCATATGACGTCCGGTCAGGATTATGAAACCACTTTGTCGCTGTCATTTTGTAATAGGGCGGGCGGCAAGTGGTTAACGCTTTTTTGGAGTTCCTCCTAATGATTAGCGTTTTTCACAGGAAGAGAGAAAGAGAGAGAGAAGTCAGGAGAGAAGACAGTTCCCATCCCTCCAAGACATATCAGACTACGCAAGGTACTCTGTCTCTTCTTCATTACTGACTGTCTCTATTATTCCATATTACAGGACGGTCTCTCCTGTGTCCGGCTATCTCTTCAGCATTACTGTCTCTATTATTCTATATTACAGGATGGTCTCTCCTGTGTCTGGCTGTCTCTCCATCATTACTGAATGTCTCTATTATTCCATATTACAGGACAGTCTCTCCTGTGTCCGGCCGTCTCTCCATCATTACTGACTGTCTCTATTATTCCATATTACAGGACGGTCTCTCCTGTGTCCAGCTTTCTCTCCATCATTACTGACTGTGTCTATTATTCCATATTACAGGACGGTCTCTCCTGTGTCTGGCTGTCTCTTCATCATTACTGACTGTCTCTATTATTCCATTTTACAGGACGGTCTCTCCTGTGTCCGGCTGTCTCTCCATCATTACTGACTGTCTCTATTATTCCATATTACAGGACGGTCTCTCCTGTGTCCGGCTGTCTCTCCATCATTACTGACTGTCTCTATTATTCCATATTACAGGACGGTCTTCTAGATGTCCGGATCTCTGGATCTCCATCAATGATAAGTGTTAATTCCTCTCTGATGACAATTACCCACGTCCACCAATTGATATACAGTAAGCTGTGCAGAACATGACTCCAGATTGGCTTCTGTGAAGGAGAAGACCATACGGGTCAGTGTCGGGGTCACCAGGTTGGGTGTGGGGTGGAGAGCAGCTTGTGGTTCCTAAGAGACATCCAGGAAGGTGATAGGAATATTTTGAATAAAGTGTTGTGTATTGTGTTATCCAGAGACTGATGACCATCACAGGAAAATAATTCTAGGTCAGGTTAAATCATTATAACTCCCACGGTGGAGTGTGAAGAGGAAAATGGACAGTAAGTATCAAATGTCTTATTTTCCTCCTAAGCAGTAGAACCAAATCATTAGAATTATCTCTGTATGATGCCATGCTTCCGCCTCCTTCCTCTTCCTCTGAAAAGATTTGCACACACTCTGATTGGGTGACAGAACTGTTTATTTCTCTTTACTAAACCCTGACAGCCAATGAGAAATACATTAGTAAGTATATACAGTATATGTGGTGTTTATACTTGTTAGCAGCTCTGGGGCATGGCGAATCTCCTATGGTAACGCTTTAATGCAACGTGTTTTATAACACCCCTACCCACCCCTAGTAACTCATCCTAAACACTCTCCACCAGTAATAGAACTGGACTTGTTAAATCTGTGCAGTGTCCTCTATGGTTCCTCATCACCAGAAACTCATTGGTGACAAACGGTGTGTGCACCAACCCAACTACATGAGTTGGGTATATATTTTGCTTCCTAGTCTCCTTATTCTCCCCATCACTGCTTATCAACAATGACTGTGGGAATTATCTTATCAGATTTTATCTCCTATGCCGAAATCTCACTTTTACTGAAGGGGCTACTCTATTTCCCCCGAAAATAAGACCTACCCCGAAAATAAGACCTAGCGATATTTTCCAGCAGGGCTGGAATATAAGCCCTACCCCAAAAATAAGGCAGGGAGAGAGAGGGGGAGAGAAGACAGCACATTACATGGTAAGACCTACCCCGAAGATAAGCCCTACTGTGTCTTTTACGGACAAAATTAATATAATGACCTGGGATTTTTGGAGGGAAACACGGTAGAACCTGCGCCAAGCTTAGATCTCATTTGACACTGGATAATCGTTATACCCACCTGAACTATATCTGTGAGAGAGATGCTGTGTGACCGCACTGATCTGGAATATACTGTACAAATGTTCTGGTCACTGGGTGATAACTGTGAATTGTACATAAAATACTGAGGAAGTCATGCTTGTATTTTGCTGTTCCATGTTTATTTCTGTATTTCTCGAGTAGGGATGAGCTTGAGTATACCCTTTATTGCTGTTGTTCTCTAATGCAGCCATCTGCAGGAGTTAGTGGGTGTTGTGTGCCTCCAGCACAGCACAGTATACACCTGTATCTACCCTGTATTGCTGGTGTTCTCTAATACAGCCATCTGCAGGAGTTAGTGGGTGTTGTGTGCCTCCAGCACAGCACAATATACACCTGTATCTACCCTTTATTGCTGGTGTTCTCTAATACAGCCATCTGCAGGAGTTAGTGGGTGTTGTGTGCCTCCAGCGCATTATACACCTGTATCTACCCTTTATTGCTGGTGTTCGCTAATACAGCCATCTGCAGGAGTTAGTGGGTGTTGTGTGCCTCCAGCACAGTATACACCTGTATCTACCCTTTATTGCTGTTGTTCTCTAATGCAGCCATCTGCAGGAGTTAGTGGGTGCTGTGTGCCTCCAGCACAGCACAATATACATCTGTATCTACCCTTTATTGCTGGTGTTCTCTAATACAGCCATCTGCAGGAGTTAGTGAGTGTTGTGTGCCTCCAGCACAGCACAGTATACACCTGAATCTACCCATTATTGCTGGTGTTCTTTAATAAAGGCATCTGCAGGAGTTAGTGGGTGTTGTGTGCCTCCAGCACAGCACAAAATACACCTGTATCTACCCTTTATTGCTGGTGTTCTCTAATACAGCCATCTGCAGGAGTTAGTGGGTGTTCTGTGCCTCCAGCACAGCACAATATACACCTGTATCTACCCTTTATTGCTAGTGTTCTCTAATACAGCCATCTGTAGGAGTTAGTGTTTGTTGTGTGCCTCCAGCACAGTATATCCCTTTATCTACCCTTTATTGTTGGTGTTCTATAATAAAGGCATCTTCAGGAGTTAGTGGGTGTTGTGTGCGTCCAGCACAGCACAGCACAGTATACACCGGTATCTACCCTTTATTGCTGGTGTTCTCTGATACAGCCATCTGCAGGAGTTAGTGGGTGTTGTGTCCCTCCAGCACAATATACACTAACCAATTGCTAGTTTTCCCATATCCCTGCAGGCCATTACTATGTCCATGTGGGTGCCTGATAGGGGAGAGGAGGAGGAGGAGGCACATCTGCAATGAGGCAGGATGCCCTCCGGGGGCCAGCTTAGGGGCAGCACACCGACTGAATCACACTGCAGAGCTCCGCTTGTGCAGGACGCTGCCTCTGCAAGTTATTCCAAAAGCTCTTTGATGTGGGCCTTTTTTGAGAAGAGTGCATCAGATCGCACCGCTGCTATTTGCAACATATGTCTCAAGCGTAACTCGTGTGGCCAAAACATCAGCCGCTTGGGCACCACATGCTTGACCAGACATATGTTGACCTGCCATGCAGCTTGTTGGCAAACGTACCTTAAAGACTCACACCAAAGAACAAAGCGGACCTCTCCTTGCTCCTCATCAGCTGGGATCTCCAACCCCACTAGATCTTCAGTCCTCTCTGAAACCTGCACTCTGCTAGCAGTACACCCACGTCCAATTGTAGCAGGCAAATGTCCATGCCCCAGCTGCTGGACCATACAAAGAAGTTCACTCCCAGCCATCCACATGCCCAGCGGTTGAATGCTAGCTTGGCTAAATTGCTAGCACTTCAACTGCTGTCTTTTCAGTTGCTAGACTTGGCCCCCTTCCGTGAGTTTGTGCAATGTGCGGTTCCTCAGTAGCAGGTCCCCAAACGCCACTTTTTCTCACGGAAGGCGATTCCGACTCTCTACCGGAATGTGAAAGGCAATGTCCTTGCCTCACTGGACAGGGCGGTCAGTGGAAAGGTGCATATTTACCGCTGACTCATGGTCCAGCAGGCATGGACAGGGACGTTACCTATCTTTCACGGATCATTGGGTCACTCTTCTGGCAGCTGGGAAGGATGCAGGACAAGGTGCAGTAGTGTTGGAGGATGTCAGTAGCTCTTGGCTCTGGAGGTTCTCATTAGACCGAAGGAGGTCTACCTTGCTACAGACAGAAGACACAAAGCAGAATTATTTGGATGATCTACACAAACAGCAAACTAGGATGGCTCCATTTACACTGGATGTCATTGTACGAACAACTAGATACACTCTCATGTCTTCTTCATTTCCTTTTCACACTCTTGTCCTTCCTGTTCTCGTACTTTGGCTGACCGCAGTCTGCAGACACAAAGCAGCTCTCAGGTCTCATTACCTTTTCCCCTGTGGCTGGAGAGATCACAGAACATCATATGAGAGAAGAGACACCATGGAGGAGGACGCCGAGTCTGCACAGCGGAGCGCTCAGATAGCAGGTAACCCGGGGAGAGATGGGGGAGAACAAATTAAAGACATTTATTAAAGCCATTGGGCTCAATTACCCATCCACATGTACATGATGCATCACGCCCAACTGAGCGGCCGGTGAGATACACTGTGCGGTGGCATTTAGATTATAAGAACCTGTGGTTGGAAACAGTGTTTTATTGTTCTAGTGTTCTAGTCTATTCTCTATTTCTATTCAAATTCGAATTCATTCTATACGAAATTCAAATGTCGGAAATATATATATATATATATATATATATATATATATATATATATAAAACCATCTTCCGAAATTCAAATTTAGTATATAATGATTTCGATTTTAATAGAAAAGATTTTAATAGAATATAAAAGAATAGACTAAAAAAACAATAGGACAGAACAGAATAAAATATAATATATTCTATTCTGTTCTGTTCTATCGTTTTTCTAGTCTATTTTCTATTTTATTATAATCTTTTCTATCCAAATTTAAAATGAATTCATTTCAAAATTTGAATTCATACTATTCGAAATTCAAATTTATTCTATTCAAATTTGAATTTCGGAAGATGGTTGTATATTCTTTCTATTTTATTCTATTAAATTATTTTTTTTCTATTCTGTTCTAATCTTTTCCATTTGAATTAGAAATTTTGAAAGATGGTTAGTTACTTATACTTACTTATATATATATTACTTATATCTATATATATATACATCAACTTTTCATACTTGCAGTGTACCAGTGCAAAAAAAACACACACATCTTTTTTTAATTTATATTTATGGTATCAATGAAGTTGTCAACATGCCTGATTGAAGAAGTCACATATGTCGATTGCAAGGCAAGTGCATATGCTGTATGTCATTGCCCACTTGCCAAAAGTTGTGTATTGTATTTGTCACTTGCCACGTCACCTGCCACAAGTTGTGTATTGTCCACTTGCCCCGACACCTGCCAGGAGTGCCACGTGACCTGCCTAATGTGCCACGTGACCGGCCACGAGTGCCACGTGACCTGACACGAGTGCCACGTGACTGGCCACGAGTGCCACATGACCTGACACGAGTGCCACGTGACCAGCCACGATTGCCACATCACTTAAGACGAGTGCCATGTGACCAGCCACAAGTGCCATGTGACCAAGTTGTGGATTGTCCACTTGCCACGTCACCTGCCACCAAACGACCCCAGATATGGGCAATATGAAAGTACTTTCCTGCAGCAGAGAATTACATTTTGCGACCCGAATTTGGGGCCACATATCTCGGGGTCACTTATAGCTAGAAACACCAAATTTGGTATGCAAACACAATAGAACTAGCACTATAACATATCCAAATTTGGTTTCTAGCACCGAATCCGGTTGAAATAGTTTCGAATGCGGTTGAAATAATTTCGAATCATGTTGAAATCATTTCGAATTCGGTAGAAATATTTTCGAATTTGGTTGAAATATTTTCAAATGTGACCGATTTTTCGAATTCGGTAGAAAACTAAACGAAATACGAAAACTAATTTAAGGAATTTAACAAATATAACTAAACGAAATTAATTAACAAATTAAAACGAAACAAAACTAAACAAATTTTTTCCTTTTGCAAATGTCTAGTTGTGAATGGCTTTATATGTTGGGGTTAGTATTTTGAATTTAATTCGCTGGGCGATTGGGAGCCAGTGTAGGGATTGGAGGAGAGGGTTGGCAGACGCTGAGTGGTTGGTAAGGGGGATAAGTCTGGCAGCAGCATTCATGTTAGATTGAAGAGGGGAGGAGCTTATGGAGAGGCAGGCCAATGAGAAGGGAGTTGCAATAGTCAAGGTGAGAGATAACGAGGGAGAGAACGAGGAGCTTGGTGGTTTCATTTGTTAAAAAGTGGCAAATTTTAGAGATGATATGGAGGTGAATTCTACAAATGTTCTGCCTCTCTGTGGTGTGATTGCCGGTGGCCGGCAGACATCAGGTTCACCGGCCACCTGTGGTTCCCCCCCCACCCCCGCTGTGCAGCGGCGCGTGACCACCCACAGTATCTAGTGCACGAAACATTATACAGGTACGCTGTTTCCCGCAATAGAGCCTCCCTGCCGCTGTATATATGCAGTGGGTGGTCTTTAAGTGGTTAATCGTCCGGTACATAGTCTATTTATGTATATTTTGCCGAGCATGAGAGGAAAACTCATCTGCTGAGCGTACATTTGATGGGGAAGTGGTGACACGTGTGCGCCTCACTAGGCGTGTTATGAAGATTGAATGGCCAGTATGCATTTGGATCGTTTTTCCACTACAACGGATGATGGATTGAGAGATTTAAAGCACATGAACTCTTTAACCACCTCAATACGGGGGGGGGGCACTTTCACCCCCTTTCCTTCCCAGCCCAATTTTCAGCTCTCAGCGCTCTCGCACTTTCAATGACAATTGCGCGGTCGTGCTACGCTGTACCCAAATGAAATTTTTATCATTTTGTTCCCACAAATAGAGCTTTATTTTGGTGGTATTTATTCACGACTCCGTTTTTTATTTTTTGTGATATAAGTGAAAAAAAAAAAATATTTTCTTCTTTCTATTTTAAAAGAAATCTAATAAAATCGAATTTTGTCATAAATTTAAGTCAAAATGTATTCTGCTACATGTCTTTGGTAAAAAAAAAATCCCGTAAAATGTGTAATAAATAATTGGTTTGTGTGATCACGGACAGATGTACACAAATGATCAAGTACAGATGTGTGCAGGTGATCATGGACATGTGTGTGCAGATAATCATTGGGACATGTAATTTTACTGTTATATATGTGGGCACGTGTGTTTTGGGGACATTGGACATTTGGGGTTCACTCATTGATCACCAGCCGGCTGCAGAGATCCGCTCTCCTCTCCGACAACTTCCGTGTGAGGAGAGCAGAGCTGATTGCCTAGCAATCGGCTCTCTGTTTACATCACATGACGGCTGTGATTGGACATGGCCATCATGTGATCAGGAGGGCCAATCACGGAGCCCTCCTGCCGATCTGAGATGACACGAGCACATCGGGATTGCGCCACTGCGTGGGAATGCGCACGATCTCCCTCCTTCTGAGGGACGTTCCTGAACGTCCACTCAGAAGGAGAGAGTGCCCACCCGGCCATAGATATGCAGAGGCCGGGTGGCAGGTGGTTAATGGACTTGTGTAATACTGGTAGGATTTGTGGTTTATTTTTCATAGACCGTTTTGTCCTGTTATTTGTGGTTTATAATGTTTGTGTTTGGTGAATGTTTCTTTTTTAATAAAAAAAATAATAATAATAATTTACATGTAGCAAAGTCCTGAGTGCCTTTAGGCCCAATGTTGACCTCCAGAGTTAGGGCGAGTTGACATCCTTCTGTGTAGAATGGGTTACAAGGCATGCTGGGTGTAATGCAAGGTGGATTGATAGGCGCCAGACACTTCTTGAATACTAATGCTGCGTACACATGGTTGGACTTTCAGGCAGAAAAAGTCGGAATCTTTTAATAGATTATTCCGATCGGGTGTGGGCCTCACCAGACTTTTTTTTTTTAATGAAAATTCTGACGGACCTAGAAATAGAACATGTTTTAAATATTTCCAACAGAATCAATTCCTATCGGGAAAACCGCTCATCTGTATGCTGTTCCGATGTACCAAATACGATGCATGCTCTGAAGCAAGTACAAGACCGCAGCTATTGGCTACTGGCTATTGAACTTCCTTTTTCTAGTCCCGTTGTACATGTTGTACATCACCGCATTCTAGACGGTCGGACTTTGGTGTGATCATTTGTGTAGGCAAGACCGCTCGAGCGGAATTCCGTCGGAACTCCGACTGAAAAAACGGTCATGTGTATGCGGCATAAGAGATTTATTGTCTCTTAAACCGAACTGTGGGAGAGAGGGTTAGGGCCGGGACACCCTTAAGTAGATGCAATGTTAATTGGTAGACTTCGAGACTTCTATAAGAAGACAGCCATGCAGGGAAAGGCATCCAGCCGGATACCACATCTGCATGAGTAGGATCGCTGTCTCCTATGGCAAAAATCTTGTAACAGTTTCTAACAAAAGTTGTAATCAACTCCTTCACTTCTTCTACAATCTCCTATTGTAGAACTTCACTCAACTGAGTTACCAGTCTTTCACTAGACTTCTTGATCCACTGCCACTGGATCTCCCTAGCTCTTCCAATCTTGTCACTCAGTATGTTCCTCAAGTGTCACCCCCGATTCCCTACCAGGTCCCTCACAGATACTCCTCAAGCGTCACCCCGCTGGTCTGCTTGGTCCCTGACTTGGCACACAATACTTCTCTGCAAGCGTCACCTCCACTGGCTCGGTCTCTGGCTTGGCACTTTCTGAAGTTTTCCCAATTCTTCACCATGCCTGGCTGGTGAGAAGACTGCTCTGGTACTTGCATCAGCTACTCACTGTGGTCACCGGTAACAAAATGGATGGTCTCTTAGTGGCAACAGCTTCCCCCTCCACCTCCGACCACAACAGGTTCTCCAGCCAGCAGAACCGTTACTTTTGGTTGGACTACAGTCCCAACCCTACGCTGCTCTCTTGCTTCTGGATAAGCCCTTCAGACAGCCTAGCAGCCAGATGTCCCGGGGATATGCCTCAGACTTCTGGCCTAGCAGCCCGGGCAGCACAACACATGTCCACCCAGACAGCCGTCCAAGTGGCACAGAACCTTGATCACCCGACCTCACATAAATAAATAGGTTCACCCAGCAGGCCTAGGGACCCAAGAAAATCCCTGCCCATTAGCTGAGACACCCCATTCATTCTTAATCTGTCCTTGCAATGGTCTTTTCTTATCTAATGCCACCAGATACCAAAAATTCAGTATGCCACAGTACATGTTGGCATTCAGGGTTCCCTCAATGATCTGTAGCTCCCCAGTGCCGGTGTTCTGCCTAATAGAGTCCGCCTATCAAATGGTGTCCGCTCCGTACTGCGCATGCGCAGTACGGAGCAGACTAAGCTTCGGAAAAACTCCGAAGCTGAACGGCGCCTGCGCCGTGAGTGGAGGAGGTAGCCCCACTATCCAAGCGGACATAGGGTTTTGAATTTTAGAGGGCCCCTCGCGGGCGAGCTTCGCTCGCCACGCTTCGGGCTCGGCCTCGCTCCGCTCGGCTCTTTTTTATTCTAACTCTATGTCCACTTGGATAGTGGGGATAGAACCTGGACTCACGGCGCAGGCGCCGTTCGTCCTCGGCAATTTTCGGAATCTGTGTCCCTGTGTACTGCGCATGCGCAGTACGCAGGGGACAGCATCTGATGGAGGACACTATTTTACAAGACACCGGCAGCACTCATGCAGCCCCAGACCGTGACACTCCCACCACCATGTTTGACTATAGGCAAGACACTTTTCACATGTCTTTGTACTTCTCACCTGGTTCCCCCCACATACACTTGACACCATCTGAACCAAATACATTTATCTTGGTCTCATCAGACCACAGGACATGGTTCCAGTAATCCATGTCCTTAGTCTGCTTGTCTTCAGCATACTGTTTGCAGGCTTTCTTGTGCGTCATCTTTAGAAGAGGCTTCCTTCTGAGACGACAGCCATGCAGTCCAATTTGATGTAGTGTGTGGCGTATGGTCTGAGCACACACAGGCTGACGCCCCCACCCCTTCAACCTCTGCAGCATTTTTTGCAGCACTCATACGTCTATTTCCCCATCAGTGTTACAAGGTCTCAGGTGTGAATGGGGAGCAGGCGTGTTAAATTTGGTGTTATCACTCTCACTCTCTCATACTGGTCACTGGAAGTTCAACATGGCACCTCATGGCATACACAGTTTACTCTGCTCAGTTATCACAGGACACAATCTTGCTCCCTGTATCCAATTACTAGTTCCACCCATAGCCGGTGGGAGAGGAGAGGAGGGGAGCTGGCTGCGGGGGATGAGGAGGGTGCGGAAGAGAACATGGGGGTGGAGAAGGACATAGAGGTGAAGAACCCTTTCCTTATTTGAAGATGAAAACTCTTTTCCTCTAGACGTAAAGCGTGCCCCCTTGTCCTCTGGGTTGACCGTAATGAGAATAACTCAACATAAAGTTCACTATATGGACCCCTTACATATTTGTACATGTTGATCATATCCCCCCTTAATCTCCTCTTATCAAGAGTGAATAAATTCAGTTCCTCTAATCTTTCCTCATAGATGAGCTCCTCCATGCCTCTTATCAGTTTGGTTGCCCTTCTCTGCACTTTCTCCAGTTCCCCGATATCTGTTTTGAGAACTGGTGCCCAAAACCGAACTGCATATTCCAGATGAGGTCTTACTAATGATTTGAATGGGGGAAAAAATGATATCTCTCTCTCTGGAGTACATACCTCTCCTAATACAAGAAAGGACTTTGCTCGCTTTGGAAACCGCAGCATTGCGTGCTATTATTGAGCTTATGATCTACCAAAACCCCCAGATCCTTCTCCACTATGGATCCCCCCAGATCCTTCCCCACTATGGATCCCCCCAGTTGTACTCCCCCTAGTATGTATGATGCATATTCTTAGGCCCCAAGTGCATTACTTTACATTTCTCAACATTAAACCTCATCTGCCACATAGTCACCCAATTAGACAGACATTGAGGTCGGCTTGTAAATTGGAGACATCCTGTAAGAACGTTATTCCACTGCATAGCTCGGTGTCATCTGCAAAGACGGAAATGTTACTTTTGATCCCAGACCCAATGTCATTTAGAAAGATATTAAAACGTAAGGGTCCCAGCACTGAACCTTGGGGTACACCACTGATAACCTTAGACCATTCAGAGTAAGAATCATTAACCACTACTAGGGATGAGCTTGGTGTTCGAGTCAAACACATTTTCGACTCGAACACCAGCTGTTCGCCCGTTCGGCAAAGCCAGAACTCTGTGGTCCATTCACGCCAAGTTCGTGTGGCGCTCACGGCCCACAATGTACTGAACCATTGCAGTGCATTGCTGGCTCATTTATTGTATTAAAAAATGTAGTTTTAAAAAAATTAGAAGGAGCTCCAATGCTCCAGCTAGCACAACAAATGAGACACTTCCGTAATCCTGGTGTGCGTTCCACCGATGGGCTGGCAGAAACCGGAAGTTTGAAAAAAGCGTAAAAGACGCAAATATACTTGTTGATATATTTGGATAAATTCATATTCATTACTTTCACTAACAGACAAATTTGAAAAGAAAAATTCCAATACCTAATATATTACTAGTGATTAGGCATGAGCTCAGTGTTCGACTCGAGCATTGGCCGTTCGTCTGTTCGGCGAATTCAGAACTTTGTGGACCATTCGCACCAAATTCGTGTGGCACGAACAGCCCACAATGCACTACGCCATCGCAGTGCATTGCTGGCTCATGATTGGCCAAGCATGCACTGTGACTCCACATGCTTGGCCAATCACAGCGCCGGCAGTGAGGAGAGCCATGATTGGCCACAGGCAGGATGCCTGTGGCCAATCCTAGCTCAGGCTGTATAGTACACGACCCACACTATATAATGCCGCCAGCGCAGCTGCCTTTTGTAGTGTTCCGGCATCTGCAGGAGTTAGTGGGTGTTGTCTGTGTGCCTTCAGCGCAGTATACACCTGTATATACCCTTTATTGCTGTTGTCTAATTGAGCCATCAGCCATCTGCAGGAGTTAGTGGGTGTTGTCTGTGTGCCTTCCGGCGTAGTATACACCTGTATCTACCTATATTGCTTTTCTCTAATTGAGCCATCTGCCATCTGCAGGAGTTAGTTGGTGTTTTGTGCCTCCAGCGCAGTATACACCTGTATCTACCTATATTGCTCTTCTCTAATTGAGTCATCTGCCATCTGCAGGAGTTAGTGGGTGACAGGGTGTTGTCTGTGTGCCTTCACCGCAGAATACACCTGTATCTACCTTTTATTGCTGTTCTCTAATTGAGCCATCTGCCATCTGCAGGAGTTAGTGGGTGTTGTGTGCCTCCAGCACAGCACAATATACACCTGTATCTACCCTTTATTGCTGGTGTTCTATAATAAAGACATCTGCAGGAGTTGGTTGGTGTTGTGTGCCTCCAGCACAGCACAGTATACACCGGCATCTACCCTTTAATTGCTGGTGTTCTATAATAAAGGCATCTGCAGGAGTTAGTGGGTGTTGTGTGCCTCCAGCACAGCTCAATATACACCTGTATCTACCCTTTATTGCTGGTGTTCTATAATAAAGACATCTGCAGGAGTTAGTTGGTGTTGTGTGCCTTCAGCACAGCACAGTATACACCTGTATCTACCATTTATTTGCTGGTGTTCTATAATAAAGGCATCTGCAGGAGTTAGTTGGTGTTGTGTGTCTTCAGCCCAGTATACACCTGTAGCTACCCTTTATTGCTGGTGTTCTATCATACAGGCATCTGCAGGAGTTAGTGGGTGTTGTGTGCCTCCAGCACAATATACACTACCCGATTGCTGGTTTTCCCATCTCCCTGCGGGCCGTTACCATGTCTGGAAGGCCAATAAGGAGAGGCAGACAGGCACGAGCCAATAAAAGAAGGCAAGCAGGCTCTATGTCTAGAGACAACAGTGCTGGTCATGGACGCAGTGCATCGTCATCAGCACGTGGCCATGGGACACGCTTGTCCTTATTTTCAGCAGCTGGACCTGTTGAGCCGCATCATGCCGAAGACTTGGTAGAGTGGATTACCAAGCCCTCTTCATCCTCCTCATCCTCTCTCGCCCAGGCTCAGGGTACTAGCAATAGCAGCTGCCAACGCATCTTCTTCCCTCGTCTCAATGTCATCATCAGTGACTCCTTCCCTAGACCCACCACGTCCTTCTGAGGCGTCCCCCGAACTCTTTGAGCACAGTGTTTGGTACATGCTCCAGGAGGATGCCCAGTGTTTTGTAGGCTCTGATGATGATACTCAGCTAGAGGAAGGCAGTAGCATGAGCGCAGAGAGAGGGGATGCTCAAGAAGGACAGCAATCTAGCAGTCATGTTCCACAAGCTGCAGCATACTGCCAGGTTTGCTCCAGTAATGAAGAGGTAGGGGATGATGAGGGCACTGATTCCACGTGGGTGCCTGGTAGGAGAGAGGAGGAGGAGGAGGCACATCTCCAATGAGGCAGGATGCCCTCTGGGGGCCAGCTTAGGGGCAGCACACGACTGAATCACACCGGAGAGCTCCACGTGTGCAGGGCGCTGCCTCTGCGCGTTATTCTAAAAGTTCTTTGGTGTGGGCCTTTTTTGAGATGAGTGCATCAGATCGCACCGCTGCTATTTGCAACATATGTCTCAAGTTTATCTCACCTGGCCAAAACATCAGCCGCTTGGGCACAACATGCTTGACCAGGCATATATTGACCTGCCATGCAGCTCGTTGGCAAGCTTACCTCAAAGACCCACACCAAAGAACAAAGCGGACCTCCTTGCTCCTCATCAGCTGGGATCTCCAATCCCACTAGACCTTTAGTTGTCTCTGAAACCTGCACTGAATGAAGGTGTAGAACTAGGTGTGTCACAGCCAAGTGCTTCCGGGCACTCTGCTAGCAGTACACCCACGTCCGATTGTAGCAGGCAAATTTCCTTGCCCCAGCTGCTGGACCGTAGAAAGAAGTTAAATCCCAGCACTCCACATGCCCAGCGGTTGAATGCTAGCTTGGCTAAATTGCTAGCACTTCAACTGCTGCCTTTTCAGTTGCTAGACTCGGCCCCCTTCCGTGAGTTTGTGCAATGTGCGGTTCCTCAGTGGCAGGTCTCCAAACGCCACTTTTTCAGATGGAAGGCGATTCCGGCTCTCTACCAGCATGTGGAAGGCAATGTCCTTGCCTTGCTGGACAGGGCGGTCAGGGGAAAGGTGCATATTACCGCTGACTCATGGTCCAGCAGGCATGGACAGGGACGTTACCTGTCTTTCATGGCCCATTGGGTCACTCTTCTGGCAGCTGGGAAGGATGCAGGACAAGGTGCAGTAGTGTTGGAGGTTGTTCCGACACCACACCTCCAAAATGCTACTACTGGTTGTGACACACCTCTCTCCTCCACCCCCTCCTCTTCTTCTTCCTCCATGGCCTCTTCCAGTGCTCTGTCCTCAGAACCAGCGGTGCTCTGAAGGCGTTCAAAGGGCTACGCAAGTACGCAGGTAAAACAATGCCATGCCGTGCTTGCGCTGGTTTGTTTGGAGGACAGGAGCCACACTGGGGCAGATATTTTGTCAGCTCTGCATGGGCAGGCCGAGAGGTGGTTGACGCCACTCCAGCCTAAGCCAGGATTGGTGGTTTGCGACAATGGCACCTCCTCTCCGCCCTCCGACAGGGACAACTGACCCATGTGCCCTGTGTGGCTCACGTCCTTAACCTGGTGGTGCAGAGGTTCTTGGGTAGGTACTCGGGCTTACAGGATGTCCTGAAGCAGGCCAGGAAAGTATGTGTGCATTTCAGCTGATCATTTAATGCCAGTGCTTGGCTGGCTGAACTCCAAAAGGAGTTGAACCTGCCCAAGAACCCCCTTATATGTGACATGCCCACCAGGTGGAACTCAATGTTGGCCATGCTGCAGCGGCTGCACACGCAGCAGAGGGCCATCAATGAGTACCTGTGCGACTAGGGCACAGGACAGGGTCAGGGGAGCTCGTTTTTTTCTCACCAAGCCAGTGGGGCATGATCAGGGATGCACGCACTGTCCTGTCACCGTTTGAGGAGGCCACAAGGATGGTGAGCAGTGACAGTGCATGCAACAGTGACACTGTACCTCTTGTCCACCTGTTGGAGCATATGCTGCGTGGAATAATGGACAGGGCACTTGAGGCAGAACAGAGGCAGGAAGAGGAGGACTTCCTTGCCTCTCAAGGCTCCCTTTATCCAGACAGTGTTCCTGCTGTCCCACCCATCACACAGGAAGAGGAGGAGGAGGAGGAGGAGGATGATTGTGTCAGCATGGAGGTGGAGCCTGGCACTCAGCAGCAGCAGTCTTGTAGGGATGATTTACAGTCCCAAGAAACCAGTGGACTTGTACGTGGCTGGGAGGATGTAGCTGCGGATCATGTTGTCCTTAGTGACCCAGAGGACTCCGGACTGAATGCCTCAGCTAACCTACGCTGCATGGCCTCCGTGATCCTGCAAAGCCTGTGGAAGGATCCTCATATTCTTCGGATCAAGGAGAGGGACCATTAGTAGCTGGCCACTCTCCTTGATCCACGGTACAAGGGTAAGGTTGCCGACCTTATCTTGCCATCGCAGAGGGAGCAGAGGATGAAACATCTCCGGGAGGCCTTGCAGAAAGGTCTTTGCAATGCGTTCCCAGAGACTGGGAGGTTACAAACTCCTGGTCCTGGACAATGTGTTGCTGAGGCATCGGTCAGAAGGAGTGGTGGAGAAGGTGGCCGTCTGACCAATGCGTTCAGACAATTTTTTAGTCCGCAGCCCCAAGGTATGATCGGTTCCGGCAACCATCTCCAGCATCTGATTTACATGGTGCAGGAATACCTAGGGGCAAGGTCAGACTTGGACACCTTTGCCACCGAAAATTCTCTGGCTCACTGGGTCTTGAGGATGGATCACTGGCCAGAGCTTGCACAGTATGCAGTTGAGCTACTGGCCTGTCCTGCATCCAGCGTTCTTTCGGAACGCATCTTCAGTGCTGCTGGTGGCTTTGTAACCGATCACAGAGTCCGCCTGTCCACTGACTCGGTTGATCGACTGACCTTCATAAAGAAGAATCAGTCTTGGATCACCACCAGCTACCAAGCACCTGAAGCTGATGTAACCGAATAATTTTTTTTAAATATCACATCGCTTCAAGACTGCCTATGCTGATGCTGAGTGACTGTCCTGTTATGTTGACTGTCTATCCTCTTTCTCCTCCACTGATATATCGGAAGAACATTTTTGGTTCTGGGTGACACCACCAGTGGCTAAGGCCCAATTTTTCAGCCCCTGTTTAACAGGGGCGTGTAATTACAATTTTTGATGCAATGCTTTGCAGCAGGGCTCATTCCTGCATGCCAACTATAGTATATGGGAGAGGTTGCAGTGTCGTGGCACCAGCACCAGTGCCTAAGGCCCAATTTTTCAGCCCCTGTTTAACAGGGGCATGTAATTACAATTTTTGATGCAATGCTTGATCTAATCATTCAAAGCAGGGCGCTCCAGCGCCCACCAAGAGTCACTTTGAGGGCTTGACTGGAGCTACACTTTAAAAATGTACCAGTTCAAAATTACAAACAGATTCTACTTAACACAACAAACCTACACAGTCCCTGTCTTGTTTGCACCGACCTGTATACTGCTGTTCTGAGTATATAGGGCCTGGGGGCCCCACGCCTTTCCTTTTTTTAATATGGATACGGGGTTCCCCTTAATATCTGTACAAGACCCAAAGGGGCTGGTAATGTGCAGGGGGGGCTACCCATGCCATTTTTCTCAATGATTTTCATCCATATTGCCAGAACCAGATATTACATTAAAACCGCAAGCAGTTTTAAATGACTTTTTTTTTCCATTAAATGTCATTTTGTGCAGGGACTGTTCTAAACACGGGAAACACGTGGCACTTCACAGACATACTAGAGACACCCCCAAGGCACCATATTTAAAGGAATATTTTACTTTTTTTTCACTTTAATCGTCATTAAAACGATACCACGTCTACAGCTACCCCTCTGTCAAAGGTTTGTTGTTTAGGTAAAAAGGTAACATTTGTTATGTTGCCATGATTCATTTTTGGAGTTCTTTTCATATTTCCGGCATTTGTTTTGTATATTCGTTGGTCCAGGTGGATTTGAAAAAATGTTGCAATTTTTAGGAAAGATTGTTAGATATTTGATATATTATCAAATCGGATGGATTTGGATAAGAAGTGTTCAATATTTGGGATGCTAGCCCAACCTACCAAGAGAAATGGCATGAGCTGATTAGACAATATTGGCTGACGCCATGTGCATCCAAATTAGCAAATGGAACAAAATTCAGATCCATTCGTTATCTGAATCTGGATTATTGAATGAATTAAAAATGTAATTAATTTCCCCATAGGCTCAAACTCTTATTGCATCATGTGACGTCATCCAAATGAAAAAAAAAAATGCATTTGCTAATATTGGTATAATTTGTTTTTTTGGATTCATTGACATTTGTTCCTATGTCCATTCAGAGATAAGTATACAGTACATCCGAATCTCCAAAAATGAAATTTTAAAATTCAACCGAATCTAAACTAAACAAAATGCACATATCTACTTGTTGGCTGCACCTACTGATCTTGATGAAACAATTTTAGTGGAATAAACAATTTTGGGTTCTAATCTCCTGGTGTGTCTCTCCTGTTCATTGCTCTTCCTCCAACCATCCTTCATCTTTATGTATTCTGTGTATTTCCAGAATCTGACAGCGAGGGTGCAGACCCCGGGTTCAGCATTCCAAATGTGGTCCCTACAGCAACCATTTACAAGCATGGGGTCCTGGAATCTCCTGTGTATGACAACGTGGCCTCAGCATCGTCCCGCAATCGCCCTCAAACATTCTTCTCTCAGCATGAGGCCCTCACATCATCTAGAAGAAAGCATGTGGCCCATGGAGTATCCTGCTGCGGTTGTCTGGTCCCTGCACTGCTCATAGTGTTGCTGTTGACGTGCGTCATTCTACAGTCAATGCTGATATTTCTCAGAGTATCAGGTAAAAGGTTCCTCAGGGGTGGGGCTGATTGTACAAACTAAATATATTCCATGGAATTAATAGAGACTGGCGCAGAGAGAGCGTGTGAAGGTATCTACCAGGCATTCTAAAAGTGGCTCAGCATGCACCGAATTCATGTACCTGGCCAGAACTTGTACCTGAATTTGGCGCAATGCTTTTACATATGTTGGACAATTATCTAAGGAGAACTGGTGGTCTCAGCAAGCTTTTGGAAATATCTCAAGGTAACATCTTCAACTGAGGCTTATCCAGTTACAGAACCTGAGATATTTTTTGAGGCTCCGTAAATGTAATTTTAAACAAATAACTTACATGATTCCTACATATTCGGAACACTAAACATACACAGTGGACACCCTACTGCTTCCCATTGTTCTTCTTTGTTACTTTACTTTTACTTGATCGTGGTTTAGTGTTTCATGTGATGGAGAAGAACGAGTCAGGAATTTTAACATTTGTTTTAAATAATTAGGCTGCCTTCTTACCTAAGTGTTTTTTGAGACTGTGCGCAAGATCCCACTGCATTTAACGTATATGTTTTTTTCAGGGTGGATAAAAATCAATGTTTTTTTAAAAAAAAATCAGATTTTTTATTTAAATCAGATTTTTTCATTTTAATCTATTTTTTGGGGAGATTTTTATCAAATTCATTTTAATAAAATGCTTTTGGAGTAAAAATCTTTCTAAAGATAGTTTTCTTTTTAGGATACGTTAATAATTTAGTTTATTCAGCTTGAAATGGCGCTTAGTTACGAAGCATGAGGCTGTATATTCTGCGATATTTACCATATTTATCGGCGTATAACACACACCGGCGTATAACACTCACCCCAAATTTAAGAGGGAAGTTTAAGGAAAAAAAAACATCAATGCAGCCTTATCAGTGTCCATCTGCAGCCTTGTCAGTGTCATTTGCAGCCTTGTAATGCAGCCTTGTCCATCATATGCAGCCTTGTCAGTGTCATTTGCAGCTTTGCCATTTAAAAATGGCGCCGCCGAGATACAGAGCCGGATTTCCTGCTTTCGGCCGCCTTCAGCCGCTCTCGTCGGCTTGCAGACGTTCTCGGCGGCTTTTGTCCACTCTCGGCCCCTCTCGGTGGCTTTCGCCCACACTCGGCCTCCGAGAACGGCCAAGAGTGGATGAAAGCTGCAGAGAATGGCCGAAAGCCGCCAAGAACAGACGAAGGCGGCCGAAAGCCGCCGAGAACGGCCGAAGGCTGCCGAAAGCCGCCCACAGGCTCACAATCGGCGGGGAATCATCGTATAATACGAACCTGCGATTTTCCCCTGAGTTTAAGGGGGAAAAAGTGCGTGTTATACGACGATAAATACGGTACATTTTTGGTAAACTCATTCAATGAATCCAAGCTCTGCAAGCTGAGATAACATGCACTGCATTGATGCATTCACGCAATGTCACAGGAAACACAAGATAAACCAAAGTTCAGGGATATTCCTTTATCCCATTGTTTTGCAAATCTAAGTACATTACAAACTTAATGATTGAATCGGTTCTGATATCGCTCTTTTACTGACCTGATAGCTTATTCTATGCAGGGCGGACCAGATTGGTCCATCAGTTTGAAAGGGGCCTAAATGGTGATCCCTTTACTGTGTACCTCGGCACTCTACCGGTACTCCTTTGCTAATCAATGTCCCACTTCCCCCTACTCAGGACTAAACCACTCTGCAAATGCAGTATCTGGTGGGAGGCTCAATGGGTGTAGAAGTGGCTGTTTACATCCTCCAGGTGGGCGGCATTCAGAGGAGGGGAACCTGATTTGCATATGAATGCCCGCGAGTTGCCAACCTAATTTATATATAAATACCTGCATGACTTACATATAAATAGCAGGCTATTTACATGTGAATGCCGATCCTGGGAGGTAATTACAGAAAACGATGCCCTATGCCTCTATGGCTCTAGCAGCTGAAGGCTGGTGGGATGGGGAGAAATAGACTTCAGTAGCTGTAGAGAGCTGCACAGGGCATCATTCTGCCCCCGCACCGATCCCCCTCCCATCCAGGCTTCCCGTTTGTCCCAGGCCCCCAACAGGAGGACCGGTGGTACCCCCCCTATCTATTAGCGGCCCTGCACAGGATTATCGGTTACCTCCTTCCGATATTCGCCGGAAACTCTCCAGTGAGGGAAATACAAGCTCGCACCACCATAGGACAGCTGGACACCTTTCCACCAACTTCCTCCTGGTACTCTCCAGTGAACTTCTCCAGACCCAAACCAACTCCAAGACTAAACTTGTGAAAATAGGCACCCCCACCTGAAGCCTTAGCTGGGACCTCGATGTCTTAGCGATGGCACCTCCAGAAATCCTACCACAGGGGAAGCCTCCAGCAAGGCTTGACCCAGGAACTCTGCACCTCCTGCATCAGGCCCAAGACTATTTATGGGCTCTTCCCCACCATCTGGGCACACCTCCCCCAGGGATTGATATTAATATTCATGCTGCTTACTCTATTCTTCCTCCAACTATAATTCTAGAATCTTCTAGAATACAGGGGGAGCAATCAGAGCAAGCAGCCTGTGAGACACTGAGCATACCTGAGTAATTAACCCCCTGCTCCACTGATTACAGAGGAGCCAACTTAAATTACCAGACGATCTACACTACTTTAGGAGGGCCCTACAGTCCTAATTAGCTCCACTTTCCTAAGATATGAACTGTCAATATCAGTCTACCCTACTGGCTGATATCACTCTATGAAAGATTAGGAGTGGTTTCCAGTGTACTGGTTCTGTCACATGTTCTCCCGAAGAAAGATTCCCGAAACGCGTTGAGTCCACATGCGCACTGTCATCGGAATCTCTGCATGTTGTGAACTCCTATGCGGAGAGAAATTTGTATTGTTGTGTAATAGATTTTTATTGGTACATACTGTTATCCTAGGGTTGTATTTTTTGGGTTCCTCTTCTATATGTCCACACAAAGCCCATGACTACATATTCTGTTCGTAGTTCTATAGGCATTATAAGTGACTCCAACGATATGTCTGTTGGTTTAAATCCTTCACTGAGACAGTCTTCTTCGATGTGCTATGTTCCATGTGTGTATGTTGTCATGCTTGTTTCCGGATAATTGTATATATACCGATCGGATATTTTTCTTTTTTGAAGCTTAAGTATGACATCAAACAAATCCCTCCCCAGGCTTCACATTGAGTACAGTCAGGACTTTTTTTTTCAGCAGGGACTAAGGGGAACTCAGTTCCACCACCTCTGGCTCAGGTCTTCTGCTCCCTGCTAACCACTATCACTTGGTAACACTGGAGTCCAGCTTCTGCGTTTACAGGGGATAGCTTATCTCTGAGTAGCTCCCGCAGGTCAGATCTCCGGGCACAAGGGAGATACAGAACAGATGCCCAGGGTTTAGTGCACTCATGGGCAGGAGAGGGTGCGTGGTAGGCTGTACCCTCTGTGGTCTCCATTTTTTTTGTCTGGTGACCACCAGTTGTTGATGCTCCTACTGCACGATCTCCATTGTAAGTGACTGTAGTATAGTATGGTATGCTGGGGGGGTACTACAGCCGGATAGGTGCTTCAGCTTAACATTGCCACAAAGGTAAGACATGTGACAGGTGGTGGAGCTTTTAAGGAGGGGGGAGGAGGAAGCCGCTATTTGATGCCATTCGGCAGGTATGTGGGGCGGGCATGGTTGAGTTCCCGCACCTATTCTCTGAGAAAAACAGCCCTGAGTATAATTATGAGCAGGGCTTTGTTTTCTCAGAGAATAGGTGCAGGAACTCCCTCTTTTGGAATTATCCCTTGTCTCTGCCCCCTACCTACCCCCGAAAACCGCTCCTCGGTTCCACCCCTCTACCTACCTCCCAGTACCGCCCCTTTTAGAGAACACAGAACCAAGTGACATTTGTGGTACTAAGTCATTTGTATGGAATTTGTTAATAATAACAATAAAAGCAGTTAAATAGACCCCCCCAACCAAGAAACAATAGATCTCCCTGCAACAATGGGCCACCCAAAAACAAAGCCCCCTCCGGTGACAGTAGATCTACCCACAGACAGCATCAATAGACCCTCCAGCAGACAGCTACAATAGACTGCTCCATTAACAGTAGATCCCTCCCGGCAACATAACACCAACCTCAGCAACAGTAGATCCCCCCACCAGCAAAAATAGTCCTCCCCCTGCAAAAATAGATCCCTTCCAGAGACAATAGGTCCCCCAACAGCAACTAAAAAAATACATCCCTTCCAGAGACAATAGGTCCCCCAACAGCCATTAAAAAAATACATCCCTTCCAGAGACAATAGGTCCCCCAACAGCAACAAAAAAATAGATTCCTTTCAGAGATAATAGGCCCCCCAACAGCAACTAAAAAAGTAGATCCCTTCCAGAGACAATAGGTCCCCCAACAGCAACTAAAAAAATACATCCCTTCCAGAGACAATTGGTCCCCCAACATCAACAATAGACCTCCTCAGGCAACAATAGCAACCACCCCCCCCCACCAAAATATATCCCCTCCAGCAACAATAGATCCCCCCCCCAGCAGCCATCAATAGACACTGTAGCACAACCCAGCACCCCTTGGTATAACATACATCAGTGCTGGAGGTGCCGGAACTGTGTTCCCCCGCGTTCCCTCTGAAAAAAAAAAAAAGCCCTGGTTATGAGAATGCCGCTTTGCGGTGGGTGTGTCATTTCTAGTATAACCAGTCCTGTGATTGGCTGGAGGGTGGAGCTACACCCATGTGTGTATGCTGTCATGCTGAAGCATCAAGGAAGGAAAATGACTGATAGATAGTATACAATATTCCATGTAAAAGATATGAGGAGTATAATGTTGGGTGGTTGTAGCTGGGGTGTTGGCCCCCCTAACTGTTTTCATTTGCCATTCAGCATAGAGATGAGTTGGATTAAGTCTCCACTTCAATTTCCAGGCAGAAAAGTCCAGGATTGGGGGGCGTGGCTTGGCGCGCGACGGAGATGGCGGCTTGAAAGAGGAGCTCCGTGCAGCCTGAAGCCCTAAGCACCTCTCTGCCAAGCACCCTGCGAGGATGAACAAACAATTTCGCGGATCACAGCACTCACGATCCCGCCGATCCACCGCGGTGTCAGCTAGCAGGAATATCTCCGACATATTCCAGAAACAGGCGATGGCACAGCGGGCCCCGGAGAGAGGCAAGATGACGCCGGTCCACACAGACGGTGATCTCAGCGAGGACTCTCAATCCGCTACAGAGGATAACGGTAGGAGAATGGCACGACCTGACCATCCCCTCACATATGCAGATATGTCTGGTTTTGCTGCTGACATCAAGGCATCATTTTCAGCGGCCATCACAGATTTGAAAACCAACCTGCTTGTGCTCACTGAAAAGATGGCCACCGCTGAAACAGCAGGGAAGCTCAGAGACAGAGCAATACTCCGGCTGGACAATGTCACCTCCACACATGCTCAGCACTTTATTGAGTTAAACAGGCACATGGAGGACCTCGACAACAGAGGGAGGAGGAACAATATAAGAGTCAGGGGGGTGCCAGAGTCAGTGACCGCCGAGCAGATAGTACCAGCTCTCCAGAGAGTCTTTAATAGTGTATTAGAGAGGCCGGAGGATTCTGCTATTGAATTAGTTGGGGCCCACAGGGCTCTCCGAGCTAGAGGCCCCGACACCTTGCCTCCACGTGACATAATATGCTGCCTACAGAACTTTTCCCTGAAGGAGGAAATTATGCTTAAGGCACGTAGAAACGACCTGATTGTGTTTAACGGCGAAAACATTAAACTTTTTCAAGATCTCTCGCAAATAACACTTAAAAATCGCAGAGCCCTGCGCCCTCTGCTGGAGATACTGCGGGCCAGGGACCTCCGTTACACATGGCGCTTCCCCTTTGCCCTCCTGGTGTCACACAATGGCAAGCAATACACGCTCCGCACACCGAATGATCTCCCAGAATTTTGCAACGCCCTGCACCTAGATCCTGTGGACTTACCGGACTGGTACCAGGAGTATGCACTACCGCCCAGGGAGAGGAGTCCGCCCCATTCCCCCGTGTCGACGCCCGACAAGCGCCATTCCAAAAAGCAACGCCAGGCCTGGCAGGACAGCCCTGGTGTGGGTACGCCACGCAGAAGGGCACATTCCTCGCGGTCCCAGCCTGAAGACTAGAGGTTACCATGTTGGATCCCTGTGTACAAGTTCCTGGTTTTTGTGGTCTGCCCTCACCACCTATTTCCTGGGCAAACAATTTCTATTACTCCTGCACTATCAGTTTTACTGTGGATGTTCTAAGGCATACTTGGACCTCAGCAACTTACGCCTTCCATTAGACTGATCTGAAATGATGGTTCGACATTGGACCCCCCGGGTTTGTTGGTCTTCAGGGCGCTGTTAGGTTCGCGGCGGTTTATTGCCCTACCATCGCTATACCCTGAAAACATCTCTATTGCTTAAACAGCTACGGGACCTAAGTTGGCTTGGGATGGGATACGGGGTATTTCACAGAGTGCCTGAACGGGGGGCGCTGGCCGGGGGGGGTGTGTGGTGGTGGAGGGGTGGTTAGCCCGTTCTTTCTGCCCGCACCTCTGCCGGTGGCGCCCTCTGATGCTAACTTCTATGTTTCGCAGGTTTGATTCTCAGTTCTTTTGCCCAGATCTGGTTTAGTATGTTCACCCGTTTAACAGTTATGTTTTATACGTTTCCTCTTATGGCAGAGAGGATTTTTTAGCTAGTTGTGTACGCTACAAGGGCTAGGGCTTGGCTCCCTCTGGTTTATTGTTTTTTCCTTTGTTGGTATACCCTGTGCGTTCTGACATTTACAACATTTTGTTTGTGTCATTGCGTACAGGGTTGTGACCGCAGCTCCGTTTGGGTGTCTCCCTTGTCCTCACAAACAGTTAAGGGTCTGGGCGGTACTTCTGTTGCCGCCCGGGCACCAGATTTTTGACCTACTTGGACGACTTAGTAGTCCAGGTGGGTCGTTACCTTTATCTCCCCCTCTACATCTGACTCTCCTTTGCCTTCTTCTTTCTTTGTTTCCCTTTCCCGTACCCTGTCTGCTTCTCTCGACCTCCTTTCCGGTAGAATCGGTGGGGGTGTGTTAATTTATAAGTTTGTCTTTTCTGCTCTCCACAGGTTGGGATTTTGGACACGGCCCACCATCTCTCTCTGACCTGGACCGATGGCTTACTCGTCTCTGGGCACAGCGCCTACGCTGGTGTCCCACAATGTGAAAGGGTTAAACATCCCAGAGAAGCGCTCAACCCTATTGAGGGAGTTGAAAAAAGGTAAGCCAAAGATCGTCTTCCTACAGGAGACTCATTTTAGAACAAACCAGGTCCCTAGGCTCACCGACTCCTACTTCACAGAAGCACACCACTCCACTAATGATGTGTTAGGTTTCCTGGTGATGAGCCCGACTTGATGGAAGAAGACTTCTCTTACAGCTCTGGTTCAGGGACCACTGGAATGGAGACAGTGGCCCCGTGAGCGCAGCGGGGTAGGAGTGTCTGATTGGAAGCAGCGGCTGGTTCTTCTGGATGCTGGAACTGCAGAGAAGTTGGTAGACAGGCAGGCAGCGATCAGCAGGCAAGGCAGTGGTAGCAAGGACTGGGTGCAGCACACTTGAACAGCAGAAGAATAGTCAGACGGGCCGGATCACAACGGATAAGCAGGCAGGTAAGTACAGCAGGCAGAAGAGAAGTGCAGGCAGGCAGAGGTTCGGCAACAAAGGTACAGTCCAAAGCAAAGTCAGGCAAGCCGGGGTCAGAGCAGGAGAGGTCAGCGAGGTCAGACGGTAGCCGGGTCAGATATCACAACAGCAGGCAGATAGCAGGTAGTTCGGGTACAGAGCTGCAGACAAACAGCACCGAGTAGATGCAGCAGCCTTCTTTAAATAGGCCCACTGGCGCCAAATCGCGCTAACGTGCACGCGCACGCGCATGACGCGCACACGCGTGCACGCGAACACCGCGAATGTCGCGATCGCGTACGCGAACACCGCGTACGCGATGTGCGCGTACGCGGTGTTCGCGTACGCGATCGCGACATTCGCGGTGTTCGCGTGCACGCGCGTGCGCGTCATGCGCGTGCGCGTGCACGTTAGCGCATCCGCGCATCCGCCCGTTTCGTGCAGGAGAAACCCTGACATTGCCCCCCCACAAGGGGCAACCTCCGGGTGCCCACAAGGTGCCTCTTTTCCGGATGAGCAGAGAAAAAGGCACGGACCAGTCTGTTGGCATGCAAATTACCATCGGGTTCCCACGAATTACTTTCTGGACCGTACCCCTTCCACTTAACCAAAAACTGTCTCTGACCTTGTCTCCTTCTACAATCGAGGATAGCCTCTACCTCATACTCTTCGCTACCATCGATAAAAATGGGTTGAGGTGGTCTGGAACTTCTACCCGGGAAGGGATCGGGCACCGAGGGCTTCAGCAAGGACACATGAAAGACCGGGTGGATTTTCATTGAATCAGGCAAGACCAACTCATACGACACCTCATTAATCCTTCTCTTTACAGGAAAGGGTCCCAAAAATTTGGGCGCAAGTTTCTTAGAAGGACAGGCTAATTTAAGATTGTTCGTGGAAAGCCATACCTGATCTCCGACCTGCAGGTTCAATTCCCCTCTTCTCTTCCGATCAAAGGCCTTCTTGCTGTCTGCTTGAGCTTTGGATACCGCCTCTTGTAACACCCGATTGTTATGACTGAGGAAGGTCACTGTGTCCTGAACCGCTGGAACTGGTGACTCTGGAAGAAAGTCAGGCAGAAAGGTTAAGTGAAACCCGTAATTAGCAAAAAACGGGGACTGCCCTGTGGCTGAGTGACTAGCGTTGTTGTAGGCAAACTCCGCAAGGGGCAGCAGAGATACCCAATCATCCTGGACAAAGGACGTGAAACATCTAATGTACTGCTCCAGGGTCTGGTTGGTACGCTCAGTCTGTCCATTGGTCTGGGGGTGGTAGGCAGATGACAGAGCCAGCTCGATCTTCAAACACTCACACAGGGCCCTCCAGAACCGGGAGGTGAATTGGACCCCCCTGTCAGACACGATGTTAGCAGGTACTCCATGCAGTCTGACTATCTCCTTTATGAAGACACAGGCCGTCTCTGGAGCAGATGGAGTCCCTTTCAAGGGCAAGAAATGGGCCATCTTAGTCAGTCTATCTACAACCACAAAAATGGCCGTGCAACCTTCAGAGCATGGAAGCTCGACAATAAAGTCCATCGTGATCATCCTCCAAGGCCGATCAGGTGCAGGAAGAGGCTTCAGAAGTCCCCAGGCCCGATTCCTTGTTGCCTTGCTCCGGATGCACACAGGACAGGAGTCGACATACTTCTTGCAGAAATCCTTCAGGCCAGGCTACCAATTCCAAGGTCTTACGGGGCCCAAAGTGTCCTGCTAACGGGTGATCATGGAGGAGGGCTAGAACTTTAATCCGGATGCTTTCAGGCACAAAAACTTGGCTCTCCTTCCATAGAAGACCCCCTCTGGAAATCAGTGTGACCTCTGGTGGTGCAGGTGAATTAGTGGATGCCTCCCTGATCTGCGCCAGCAAGTCTGGTTGCACAAGTAGAAAGGTACTCGCAGGTAGTATGGTGTCCGGAGCAGCAAGGTCTTTGGGGCAATCGTACATACGCGAGAGCGCGTCTGGTTTCACATTTTTAGATCCGGGACGGTAAGTAATGTGGAAACAGAAACGTGAGAAAAACAGGGCCCAACGGGCCTGTCGGGGTTTCAGACGCTTGGCAGTCCTCGGGTATTCGAGGTTCTTGTGGTCGGTGTAGATCAGCACTGGATGAACTGCACCTTCCAACAAGTACCTCCATTCCTCCAAGGCAGATTTTATAGCGAGTAATTCACGGTCACCGACATCATAATTCTTCTCGGCAGGGGAAAGCTTTCGGGAGAAGAACCCTACGGGGTGCATCAAATCGTTGCCGCCTTGCCTCTGGGACACAACTGCCCCGACAGCTACTTCGGAAGCGTCCACTTCGAGAATATATGGTAGGGAAGGATCTGGGTGGCTGAGGATGGGGGCAGAGGTGAACAGTCTTTTGAGTCTCTCAAAGGCCTCCTGGGCTTCCGACCCCCAGTGGAAGCGTACACACTGTTTTGTCAACTGGGTAATGGGGGCAATTATGGCGGAAAATCCCTTAATAAATTTTCTGTAAAAATTTGCAAAGCCCACAAAACGTTGTACCCCCTTTTTATCCGTAGGTGCAGGCCAGTCCAGAACAGCGGAAACCTTCTGAGGATCCATCTTGATGCCAGCCGGGGAGATCTCAAGCCCGAGGAATTGGATGTTCCGTTGCTCAAAGCTACACTTCTCGGCCTTAGCATACAGTCCATGCTGACGGAGCCGGAGTAGCACCCTGCCCACGTGACCCCGATGCTGTTCGAGAGACCCCGAAAAAATCAAAATGTCGTCCAAGTAGACGATCACAAAAATGTCCAGGAAGTCCTTGAACACATCATTGATAAGATGCTGGAAGGTGGCAGGAGCATTACAAAGGCCAAAGGGCATGACCAGGTATTCATAATGCCCGAAACGGGTCCTGAATGCTGTCTTCCACTCATCCCCAGCCCGAATGCGAACCAGGTTGTAAGCCCCCCTTAAGTCCAACTTGGAGAAAATCGTGGCTGATCTCAGTTTCTGAAAGAGCTCCGGCATCAGAGGAAGAGGGTAACGGTTCTTGACCGTGATCTTATTAAGCTCAAGATAGTCCACGCAGGGCCGGAGCGACTGGTCTTTCTTGGTCACAAAAAATATTCCAGCGCCTGCTGGGGAGGTGGAATGACGAATGAACCCCTTCTCCAAGTTTTCTGTAATATAAACCTTTAAGGCCTCCTGCTCCTTTTCAGACAGGGGGAAGATACG
Organism: Lithobates pipiens; assembly: GCF_037356315.1. Taxonomy (NCBI): domain Eukaryota; kingdom Metazoa; phylum Chordata; class Amphibia; order Anura; family Ranidae; genus Lithobates; species Lithobates pipiens. Next base: position 5,439,542 of record NW_027507870.1, on the reverse strand, counting down.
CCCAAACGGGATCTCAGCTCCTGGAAGAAGTTCAATAGGGCAGTCATAGGGGCGGTGAGGTGGAAGTGTGTCTGCTCCTCGCTTGCTGAAAACATCTAAAAATTCATGGTATGGTTCAGGCACCAGCTGGCATAAGTCCTGATCAGAATCAAGGCAAAGAAGGGTAGAGGGCACAACAGAATTCACACAAAGACAGTGCTCTTGGCAGTAGCTGGACTGGAACTTGATCTCCCCTGTAGCCCAGTTGATGCAGGGATTATGGGCCTGAAGCCAGGGGATGCCCAGGATCACAGGAAATAGAGGGGAAGATATCACATCAAGGGTGAGGAGCTCCTTGTGCTGGGAAGGGGTACAAGCCATCAAGGGTAGCGTCTCTTGGGTTACTTGCCCTGATTTGATGCGGGACCCATCAGCCAAGAACACAGACAGTCCGTGGGTTTTCTTCTGAAGGGGCAAGGCTTGCAGACTGGCAAAGGTGGCATCGACAAAACAACTGCAAGCCCCAGAATCAATGATGGCGCTGGTGGAGACCATCCTTCCCTGGAACTGCAATGAGAGAGGGAGAGCAAGGTGGGTTGTGCTGGCTGGCAGGGAAACAGGAACAGGAGACACAGAGGAAAGGCACTTACGTGTCTTAACAGGGCAGTTGTTAACATAATGTCCGGACCCCCCGCAGTAAAGGCACAAATTCAGCTGGCGACGACGGGCACGTTCCTCTGGAGACAAGGTGGGACGCATCAATCCCAGCTGCATTGGCTCAGGAGTGTCAGGAGCAGGACTGGCAGGGTCCCTTTGCAGAGCAGGCTGAGGACAGAAGGCGGGAATAGGAACCCTTGCAGTCATCCAATTCGAGCGCTGGGACTGAGTTGAGCGCTCGGCCCGCCGTTCCCGAAGTCGACGGTCAATCTGTATGGCCAAGGTGATCAACTCCTCCAAAGAGTCCGGGATGCCGACACGGGCCAGTTCATCTTTCAGTCCCTCAGAGAGGCCCATGCGGAACTGATGTCTTAGAGCAGAGTCATTCCATTGGGTGTCTGCGCTCCAGCGCCGAAAGTCAGTAACATAGTCCTCGGCCGCACGGCGGCCCTGCTGGAGCGCAGACAGAGCAGATTCGGCTGTGGCAGTTCGCTGAGGATCTTCATAAAGCTGTGCCATAGCCTCAAAGAATGAAGAAAGGGAATGGGTAATAGCACTGTCACCCTCCAGGAGACGGTGGGCCCACGTCTGGGGTTCTCCCTGTAGTAGCGATATCACAAACCCCACCTTGGTAGCTTCAAGTGAAAAAGTCCTGGGTTGGAGGGCGAAGTATAGCTGACAGGCATTACGAAAGGCCCGGAACTTGGATCGGTCTCCTGAGAACCTTTCTGGAACAGGTACTCTCGGTTCAGGAGGGAGCATCACCACTGTAGGCTGGGTAGCAGGCTGAGTATGAAGAGGAGGTGATGCTGAGGTGGAAGGATTGGTACCGGAAAGGTGTTGAACTTGCTCTTCCAGTCTGGTATATCCCTCTTGGAGCGACTTCACAGCCTGTGTAAGGGCCGCTAAGTGGGTGCAGATCTCCTTCATGGCAGAAGCTTCTCCCGCAGGCTCAGTCATCGGGCTGTTTGTACTGTTAGGTTTCCTGGTGATGAGCCCGACTTGATGGAAGAAGACTTCTCTTACAGCTCTGGTTCAGGGACCACTGGAATGGAGACAGTGGCCCCGTGAGCGCAGCGGGGTAGGAGTGTCTGACTGGAAGCAGCGGCTGGTTCTTCTGGATGCTGGAACTGCAGAGAAGTTGGTAGACAGGCAGGCAGCGATCAGCAGGCAAGGCAGTGGTAGCAAGGACTGGGTGCAGCACACTTGAACAGCAGAAGAATAGTCAGACGGGCCGGATCACAACGGATAAGCAGGCAGGTAAGTACAGCAGGCAGAAGAGAAGTGCAGGCAGGCAGAGGTTCGGCAACAAAGGTACAGTCCAAAGCAAAGTCAGGCAAGCCGGGGTCAGAGCAGGAGAGGTCAGCGAGGTCAGACGGTAGCCGGGTCAGATATCACAACAGCAGGCAGATGGCAGGTAGTTCGGGTACAGAGCTGCAGACAAACAGCACCGAGTAGATGCAGCAGCCTTCTTTAAATAGGCCCACTGGCGCCAAATCGCGCTAACGCGCACGCGCATGACGTGCACGCGCGTGCACGCGAACACCGCGAATGTCGCAATCGCGTACGCGAACACCGCGTACGCGCACATCGCGTATGCGCACCCGCGCATCCGCCCGTTTCGTGCAGGAGAAACCCTGACATGATGTCTCTAAGTCGAAAGGAGTTTCCATCCTCCTAAGTAAGGGGGCTAACTTTGAGCTCTCTGACAAGCTAGTAGACCCAGACGGGAGATTTATCTTCCTAAAGGGGACCTTGGCAGGGATGCCTACCACGTTGGCGAATGTATACTTCCCTAATACCTCCCATCTAGCCTTCTGCAGAAGGATGATGAAGGAACTTGAGAGCTTTGGGTCGGGGTGCTTAATCCTAGGAGGGGATTTTAATATCCCGCTCAACCCCTTACTCGACACTTCTACCGGGAGAACTTTTGTCTCCTTCCAGACTCTGAAAACAATAAAAACTCTTCTCCACACTTTAGACTTGGTTGACACATGGCGTTACCTACACCCAGCTGATAAAGACTTTTCATTTTACTCTATCCCTCACGACAGACACTCACGGATCGACTACCTATTTGTCTCCCAAAGGGATCTACATTTGGTACATGCGGCCCATATAGGAATCCAATCTATTTCTGACCATGCCCCGGTGTCGCTCAGTCTTGACTTGGGGTCTAACACTAAAACGTCCCCCATGTGGAGACTGAACTCCTCTCTCCTGACAGATCCTTCACTGTTCCCAAAAATTGAAGCGGCCATAAAAGAATTTTTTGAGCATAACGTGACTCCTGATATTGACCCTTTATTGCTCTGGGAAGCCCATAAATGTACCGTTAGGGGGGTACTGATGGCGATGGGGGCTCAGCGGAAGAGGGAAAGGGAGGACGAAATTCGACAACTGACCCACACCATCCGTCGTTTAGAAACCCTCCATAAGCAGTCTCTGTCCGAACACTCAGCTACAACACTACTAGATGACCCTTAAACAGCTCTTTGACTCAAAAACCAAACGTCTCCTGTTCCTACGGAAAAAGATGTATTATGAACAGGGGGACAAGGCAGGACGCTTGCTCGCAAGAGCCCTGAGAGACCTTACAAATAATACCAACATACCGGGTATCCGTAACAAAGACGGCCATGTTGACAGGACGACTGACAAAATAGCCCAACACTTTCACGATTTTTATACTAAACTTTACAATCTCCCACCACAGCATAAACCCCCAGACATAGAGTGATAGAACACAAGCGATACGGGAATACCTACATGACTCGGGACTCCCTACACTTACACAGGAGGACTCTATTGCTCTTGACGCCCCCATAAGCCAAGCAGAAATCAGGTTGGCAATCAAGGAACTTAAGGCGAGCAAAACCCCGGGCCCGGATGGATACACAGCCATATACTACAAGACATTCCAAGACATACTGGCCCCACACCTTCTTGCCGCTTTGAATTCTTTGACGGAGGGAGGACGGGTCCCACCTGACTTTCTGTCTGCATATATTGCAGTTATTTTAAAACCGGACAAAGACCCAGTAAACTGCGCTAGTTATAGGCCAATCTCGCTGTTAAATTTAGATATCAAGCTACTAGCGAAGATTGTAGCTACGAGATTGTTACCTTTTCTTCCCAAACTGATTGGCCCGAGTCAGGCGGGTTTTATGCCTGGAAAAGAGGCCAGAGACAACGTCACTAAGGCCCTGGACCTGATACATGCGGCCCATGAGCGAAATATCGAGGGCCTTCTCCTGTCAACCGATGCGGAGAAGGCCTTCGATAGAGTAGCCTGGGATTACATGTTTGAGACTTGCAGACATGTGGGACTAGGGCCCGGTATGTTAAACCTGATAGCGTCCCTGTACCAAAACCCCTCGGCTAGACTTAAGATTAACGGCTCGTTGTCTAACAGGGTAAGCATTAGGAATGGCACTCGACAGGGTTGTCCCCTGTCCCCCTTACTATTCATCCTTACGCTTGAACCCTTCATCAGAAAGATCACGACCAACAGGTCGGTGAGGGGTTTCGAGATCGGGGGGAAGGAGTTTAAGGTGGCCGGTTACGCCGACGATCTCCTGTTTTTTGTCACCGAACCACACATAACAGTGCCATCCCTCTTAAAGGAATTCACGACATATGGTTACATCTCTAACCTTAAAATAAATTACTCCAAGTCGGAAGCGATGAACGTGTCATTGCCTGCACTGAAATTGCAACATATTATGGACAATAGTACCTTCAGATGGGTCACGCATGCCATTAAATATCTGGGGGTTTGGTTAACTCCCAAGGTTGACTCTATTTTCACCCATAACTTTGTGCCCCTCCTCCGGTCAATTGAGAAAGACTTGCAACACTGGCATGCCAAGCTCTTCTCATGGTTTGGTAGGGCTGCAATTTGTAAAATGAATGTCCTACCTAAGGTACTATATCTAATCCGCGCTCTACCTGTCAGAATTCCCCAAAGTTTTTTTAGGTCCATGCAGGCGATACTGCTGAAATTTTTATGGGCGCGAAAAACACCTCGTATTAAGTTCGCCCTATTAATGAGGCCCAAAAATCTAGGAGGGTTGGGGGTGCCGAATTTCAGGAGTTACTACCATGCCTCCCACATTGCTCGCATTATTGATTGGCACTGTCATGCAGATACAAAGGAGTGGGTGGTGTTGGAAAGGGAGTCTGCCCCAATACCTCTGCTTTTCTCCCCCTGGATCTCGAGATCCATGTACCCTTCGCAACTAAAAAAACATCCCTTGATAGGGACAACACTGGACATCTTCCATTTACTATCTAAACAGGACAGATTTACCACACCCTTGGGTCCCCTCACGCCCTTACAAAACAATCCAGAATTTACCCCAGGACTGGGGAACCAATTGTTACGACCCAGTAACAAACAACTCCCCCTCCTTGCACTTCATTGCTTTAATAGGGGAGTCATGAAGGACTTTTCTGACCTAAAGACTGACAACGACATACCTGACCTGCCCCTGTGGACATATTTCCAAATACATTCTTTTGTTAATCGACGGTCTAGTAAACATCTTTTTACCAGAGACCTCACGGAGTTGGAGTCGGTGTGCCTCAAAGGGGACAGGGTTCTAAAAACAACCTCTACAGCCTACGAGTGGTTACAGCACCTAAAAGCAGTAACGAGCGACCAGTTCAGAGAGAGATGGTCGGAGGACCTGAATGTAAACATCTCTAATGTCCAATGGGAAAGGGCTTGCTCACTGGCTCATAAGTGCTCCATCAGTACAAGGATGCAGGAGACAGCTTACAAGGTACTTACCCGCTGGTATGCTACACCCGACAAGATTCACAATTGGTATCCTTTGTCGAGTGACCTATGTTGGCGCTGTCACAAGGATAAGGGTACTATATTACATATTTGGTGGACGTGTGAAAAGATAAGGCCATACTGGAGTGGCGTGATTGGGTTGGTGCGTCGAATCACGGAGACCAGGCTTACTTTAGATGCGGCGTGTTGTCTGCTCAACATTTCCAACTTCTCTATGAAGAAGTACAAAAACTCCTTATCTAGGCACTTGATTAATGCGGCTCAGTCACTTGTTCCTCTGCATTGGAAGACCACTCGCTCTCCCTCCGTGAAAGAATGGCTACTCAAAATTTCTTCCATTTGTGAAATGGAAGACACTAAAGCACAATCGGAGGAGAACATTGAACGCTATCACAAGACCTGGTCTCCCTGGTTCGCGTACCGGCTCTCGCCTGAATTAAAAACATTGGTCCTGTGACCTGGAGTGTGTTTTAGTGGCAATACAAATAACCGCTGGCTAGATAGATGACCCACCACTATGTGATGTTTATTACATGCTGTATACAGTGTCCTTAGTCCGCCAGATCCCCCACCGTTTTTCCTGCTGCCTTTACTTTCCTTTTCCTTTTTGTCCTCTTTCTCTGTTTCTTCCTATTCTCCTTGATCTCACGAAGTACGGATATCTTACGCTACTCATTGTTAGATACAATTTATGCGGCCAATTAGCTGTGCTGCCAAACCTGGTTTGCAATCCTGAACAGATCTGAGCTGGTAGATAATTGTCTTTCTGGACATAACCTGATGCACTTATTAACCCGCAATTTGTATGTTTCTGCCTTATTTTTGTCTGATTCAACTCCGAGTCTGTACTTTTTCTCTGTACTGTTATTACCTTTCAATAAACATATTTCTTGAATGTAAAAAAAAAAAAAAAAGAAAAGTCCAGGATTCAGGAAGCGGAGCATCAGGAATATCAGGTAATGTGTAGCCCTATACTCTTTCATTATCTTCTCCATGTGCAGGTCTTAAAGGTGAACTCCGGGACACAAAAAAAAATGTGTTTGCATATATCCTTCAATATCCACAAAGGATATAAATTCCATTTGTGCGCACCTAATGACTGAAAACATAAATTATGAATCGAAAAAAGTACTACACACATTATTATTTTTTTTTAAAACAAGGCGTGTTATCAGATTATTTCCTGTGCTGGTTAAAAGGTCTTCATTGAATCAAAACAGAAAATACAGTGTTTGGCCTCTAGATGGTGCTCAGTATTCTAGGCAATTCCTATGATCCTTAGCACCATCTAGTGGCCAAATGCAGTATTGTAATTTCAAATCAATCAAAAACTTTGGACCAGCACAGGAAATAGAATAATATTTGTTTCCTTTCCGCCATTCACACAGAAAATTGCGTGTTTTTATAACAACACCTGAGCTGTATTATAACATAAAATAACAATAACCAATGACAATTAGACATGGGCAAGTACACCTACCTGTTTGGTTTGCAGTAGAACTCCCGAACAGAGGAGAAGTTCTAACCTGAACGGTGAACCCCTTCAGCTCTGGTATGGATTTGGAGGGGAACCCCACGGCAAAATTTTTTTATAAAGGATTTGTCGAAAAATCATCTCTTGTTTTTATTACTTTTTCTACACTTTTTTTGGTGAATGAGTACTATTTACTCGATAGTCATTCACATGGGGGAGGGGTGGAATCCAGGGGCTTCTTAAAGGGGGCTTCCAGATTCCAATAAGACCCCACCTGCAGACCCCCACAACCACCGGCCACGGTTGTGGGGATGAGGCCCTTATCCCCATAAACTTGGGAAAAAGGGGCTTTGGGGTGGGATCAATACTGACTGTCTGTATTATTCCATATTACAGGACGGTCTCTCCTGTGTCCAGCTGTCTCTTCATCATTACTGACTGTCTCTATTATTCCATATTACAGGACGGTCTCTCCTGTGTCTGGCTGTCTCTCCATCATTACTGACTGTCTCTATTATTCCATATTACAGGACGTTCTCTCTTGTGTCTGGCTGTCTCTTCATTATTACTGACTGTCTCTATTATTCCGTATTACAGGATGGTCTCTCCTGTGTCTGGCTGTCTCTTCATCATTACTGACTGTCTCTATTATTTCATATTACAGGACGGGCTCTCCTGTGTCCGGCTGTCTCTCCATCATTACTGACTGTGTCTATTATTCCATATTACAGGATGGTCTCTCCTGTGTCCGGCTGTCTCTTCATCATTACTGACTGTCTCTATTATTCCGTATTACAGGACGGTCTCTCCTGTGTCCGGCTGTCTCTCCATCATTACTGACTGTCTCTATTATTCCATATTACAGGACGGTCTCTCCTGTGTCCGGCAGTCTCTTCATCATTACTGTCTCTATTATTCCATATTACAGGACGGTCTCCCCTGTGTCCAGCTGTCTCTTCATCATTACTGTCTCTATTATTCCATATTACAGAACGATCTCTCCTGTGTCCGGCTGTCCGGACTGTCATGGCTTATCTAGACGACTTGCTTCTCATGGAGAAAACAGTAGCGTTCCTGAACCTCAGTGTTTCCAGAACGCTAGAACACCTGCAGCAGCCTAGGTTGGATTATAAACCTAGAAAAGTCGCCCTTACAGCCTGCTACCAGGTTGGAATACCTGGGTATGTTTATCAACACCACTCAGGGCAAGGTGTTTCTTCCAAGGCCAAAAGCCTTGGCCATTGGGGATCTGGTGCACCTAATTCTGGGCAGGAGATCTTCCCCCATTCGCTTGTGTATGAGACTGTTAGGGAAAATGGTCGCCTCCTTTGAGGCCGTTCCATTTGCCCAGTTCCACTCAAGGCCTCTGCAAAGATGCATCCTTGCGGCTTGGAACAGGAAGCCCCAATCCTTGGATCTTCCTATGCGTCTATCCCCAGGGACTCGCAAGAGTCTCGTCTGGTGGTTACAAACCGAGAATTTGCTGAAAGGCAAAACTTTTCTTCCTCTTCCATGGAAGGTTATTACGACAGATGCCAGCCTGACAGGAATGGGAGCAGTGTTGGAGGAGACGTGCTCGCAGGGGAAATGGTCTGCGATCGAGAAGCTATTGCCCATAAATGTCTTGGAGATCCGGGCAGTTTACATGGCTCTCATAAAGTGGTCTTCCAGACTACGGGGTCTCCCTGTTCGGGTTCAGTCCGACAATGCCACAGCAGTGGCCTACATCAATCACCAGGGTGGTACCAGGAGTCTGGTTGCGCAAAAGGAGGTGAATCGCATACTTGTCTGGGCAGAAAAGCATGTTCCATGCCTTTCTGTAGTCTTCATTCCAGGAGTGGAAAATTGGCAGGCGGATTTTTTGAGCCACCAGCGGTTGTGCCCAGAAGAATGGGCTCTGCACCCCGACGTGTTTTTGGACATATGTCGCAGGTGGGGTACTCCAGACGTAGATCTGTTTGCGTCCAGATTCAACAGAAAACTGGACAAATTTGTGTCAAGAACAAGAGATGTACTTGCTCAGGGGTCAAATGCTCTGACAGTTCCCTGGGATCAGTACAATCTGATTAATGCCTTCCCCCCGTGCCCGCTTCTATCGCGGTTCCTAGGAAGAGTCAAGAGGGAAACAAAATCGGTCCTTTTGGTGGCCCCGGCTTTGCCCAGGCGACCGTGGTACGCAGAGATCATGAAGTTGGCAGTAGGCAGGCCATGGATCCTCCCTCTCCGGCCAGATCTGCTCTCACAGGGTCCAATTTACCATCCTGCTTTACGCAGTCTGAATTTGACGGTTTGGCTGCTGAGACCCACATTCTGAGAGACCGTGGGCTTTCGGGGCCAGTCCTTTTTACTTTGGTTAATGCCAGAAAGCCGGCCTCCAGGCTTATTTACTACAAAATCTGGAGGGCACATGTTTCCTGGTGTGATCTCAGGGGATGGCATCCTAGAAAGTATGTCATTAGCAGGATCTTGGCCTTTCTCCAGTCAGGCCTAGAAATGAATTTGGCCGTAAGCACTATCAAGGTGCAGATTTCGGCCCTGTCAGTGTTTTTTCAGAAGCCGCTTGCATCACATTCCCTGGTACAGGCTTTCATCCAGGGGGCCATGCGGATAAGACCACCAGTCAAACCTCCGGTATGCCCATGGTATCTGAATTTGGTTCTCTCAGCTTTGCGGGGGCAACCTTTTGAACCTTTGCATCTGGCTTCATTAGTTCTTTTGACTAAAAAATTGGTTTTCTTGGTAGCCATATCCACGGCTAGAAGAGTGTCAGAACTAGCAGCTCATTCCAGCAAAGAGCCGTATCTAATTGTTCATAAGGACCGGGTGGTCATGCGCCCCAACAGGTCCTTTATACCTAAGGTGGTTTCGGGATTCCATTTCCATTTCCGGACCCACAGTCCGCAGAAGAAGAATCTTTGCACACTTTGGATGTGGTTAGGGCAATAAGTATCTATCTTCAGGCAACTGCTCAGATAAGGAAAACTGATTGCTTATTTATTTTGCCGGAAGGCCCCGAAAGGGTCAGGCGGCATCAAAATCCACTCTCTCAAGGTGGATTAGACAGACTATTTCTCAGGCCTATAGTGTTAAAGGGAAAATCCCTCCTTTTCAAGTGAAAGCGCACTCTACTAGGGCTGTAAGTGCTTCTTGGGCAGTGCATCACCAGGCCTCCCTGGCTCAGATCTGTAAGGCTGCAACTTGGTCATCAGTCCACACATTCACCAGATTCTATCAGGTGGATGTCAGAGGGCAAGAGGATATCGCCTTTGGGCGCAGCGTACTGCAGGCTGCAGTTTAGATCCCCAGGTCCTTGGCAGTCTATAATTAGGATTAGGGATGAGCTTCGTGTTCGAGTCGAACGTACGTTCGACTCGAACATTGGCTGTTCGGCCGTTCAGCGAATGCCGAACGTTTGGGCCGTTCGCGTCAAAATTCGAGTGACGCGCGCGCGGACCACAATGCACTGCGGTGGCGCAGTGCATTGCTGCCCCATGATTGGCCAAGCATGCACTGTGACCCCGCATGCTTGGCCAATCGCAGCGCCGGCAGCGGGGAGAGCCATGATTGGCCACAGGCATCCTGTCTGTGGCCAATCATAGCTCAGGCTGTGTAGTGCATGCCCCACACTATATAAGGCCGCCTTTGAGGCGGCCTCGTGTAGTGTGTTACTTAGCATCTGAAGCAGTGGGTGTTCTGTGTACCTTCAACACAGTACACACCAATCGTTTTTGGCTGATTTCCTATCTTGCTGCTGTGTAGTGGTTGTTGTCTGTGCCCTGACCGCAGTATACACCACTATATTCACCTCACCTATATAGCTAGTGATCTAGCTTTAACCACTTAACAACTGCCCATTGCCGATTAACGGCTTCAGGGGGGTTGTTTAACTCTGAGAGGCCGTTAATTAAGGGCCTCCCAGAATTCTGCTCTCGCGTGCCCCGAGGTGTGCGCACTCGAGAGCATCCGTGACCGCCGGGTCGCATCACGGATCACGGTAAACGGCCGCACATAGCGGCCGTTTACCACGTGATTGCTCCGTCAAATGACGGAGTGATCACTTGGAAACAAACCAGCGTCATGTTATGACGCCTGTTCCTCCCTCCCCTCTCTGTACCGATCGGTACAGCGGAGGGGAAAGAGATCGGTGTCAGCAGCGATGTGGGCTGCATCTGCAGTGCCCACATCGCTGCTCACCGAATTTAACCCCTCAATTCCCTGTCAATACTCTGCAATACCAGTGCATACTCTGCAGTACCCTGCCATTACTCTGCAGTACCCCCCATTACTCTGCAGTACCCAGCCATTACTCTGCAGTGCAGTACCCTGCCATTACTCTGCAGTGCAGTATCCTGCCATTACTCTGCAGTACCCCGCCATTACTCTGCAGTGCAGTACCCCGCCATTACTCTGCAGTGCAGTACCCTGCCATTACTCTGCAGTACCCCCCATTACTCTGCAGTAACCCCCATTACTCTGCAGTAACCCCCATTACTCTGCAGTACCCCTCAATACTCTGCAGTACCCGCCATTACTCTGCAGTTCCCGCCATTACTCTGCAGTAACCCCCATTACTCTGCAGTACCCCCCAATACTCTGCAGTACCCGCCATTACTCTGCAGTACCCCCCAATACTCTGCAGTACCCGCCATTACTCTGTAGTACCCGCCATTACTCTGCAGTAACCCCCATTACTCTGCAGTACCCCCCAATACTCTGCAGTACCCGCCATTACTCTGCAGTACCCGCCATTACTCTGCAGTACCCCCAATACTCTGCAGTACCCTGCCATTACTCTGCAGTGCAGTACCCTGCCATTACTCTGCAGTACCCCCCATTACTCTGCAGTAACCCCCATTACTCTGCAGTACCCCCCAATACTCTGCAGTACCCGCCATTACTCTGCAGTACCCGCCATTACTCTGCAGTACCCCCAATACTCTGCAGTACCCTGCCATTACTCTGCAGTGCAGTACCCTGCCATTACTCTGCAGTACCCCCCAATACTCTGCAGTACCCGCCATTACTCTGCAGTACCCGCCATTACTCTGCAGTATCCCCAATACTCTGCAGTACCCTGCCATTACTCTGCAGTGCAGTACCCTGCCATTACTCTGCAGTACCCCCCATTACTCTGCAGTAACCCCCATTACTCTGCAGTACCCCCAATACTCTGCAGTACCCGCCATTACTCTGCAGTACCCGCCATTACTCTGCAGTACCCCCAATACTCTGCAGTACCCTGCCATTACTCTGCAGTACCCTGCCATTACTCTGCAGTGCAGTACCCTGCCATTACACTGCAGTACCCCCCATTACTCTGCAGTAACCCCCATTACTCTGCAGTACCCCCCAATACTCTGCAGTACCCGCCATTACTCTGCAGTACCCCCCAATACTCTGCAGTACCCGCCATTACTCTGTAGTACCCGCCATTACTCTGCAGTAACCCCCATTACTCTGCAGTACCCCCCAATACTCTGCAGTACCCGCCATTACTCTGCAGTACCCGCCATTACTCTGCAGTACCCCCAATACTCTGCAGTACCCTGCCATTACTCTGCAGTGCAGTACCCTGCCATTACTCTGCAGTACCCCCCATTACTCTGCAGTAACCCCCATTACTCTGCAGTACCCCCCAATACTCTGCAGTACCCGCCATTACTCTGCAGTACCCGCCATTACTCTGCAGTACCCCCAATACTCTGCAGTACCCTGCCATTACTCTGCAGTGCAGTACCCTGCCATTACTCTGCAGTACCCCCCAATACTCTGCAGTACCCGCCATTACTCTGCAGTACCCGCCATTACTCTGCAGTATCCCCAATACTCTGCAGTACCCTGCCATTACTCTGCAGTGCAGTACCCTGCCATTACTCTGCAGTACCCCCCATTACTCTGCAGTAACCCCCATTACTCTGCAGTACCCCCAATACTCTGCAGTACCCGCCATTACTCTGCAGTACCCGCCATTACTCTGCAGTACCCCCAATACTCTGCAGTACCCTGCCATTACTCTGCAGTGCAGTACCCTGCCATTACTCTGCAGTACCCCCCATTACTCTGCAGTAACCCCCATTACTCTGCAGTACCCCCCAATACTCTGCAGTACCCGCCATTACTCTGCAGTACCCCCCAATACTCTGCAGTACCCGCCATTACTCTGTAGTACCCGCCATTACTCTGCAGTAACCCCCATTACTCTGCAGTACCCCCCAATACTCTGCAGTACCCGCCATTACTCTGCAGTACCCGCCATTACTCTGCAGTACCCCCAATACTCTGCAGTACCCTGCCATTACTCTGCAGTGCAGTACCCTGCCATTACTCTGCAGTACCCCCCATTACTCTGCAGTAACCCCCATTACTCTGCAGTACCCCCCAATACTCTGCAGTACCCGCCATTACTCTGCAGTACCCGCCATTACTCTGCAGTACCCCCAATACTCTGCAGTACCCTGCCATTACTCTGCAGTGCAGTACCCTGCCATTACTCTGCAGTACCCCCCAATACTCTGCAGTACCCGCCATTACTCTGCAGTACCCGCCATTACTCTGCAGTATCCCCAATACTCTGCAGTACCCTGCCATTACTCTGCAGTGCAGTACCCTGCCATTACTCTGCAGTACCCCCCATTACTCTGCAGTAACCCCCATTACTCTGCAGTACCCCCAATACTCTGCAGTACCCGCCATTACTCTGCAGTACCCGCCATTACTCTGCAGTACCCCCAATACTCTGCAGTACCCTGCCATTACTCTGCAGTGCAGTACCCTGCCATTACTCTGCAGTACCCCCCATTACTCTGCAGTAACCCCCATTACTCTGCAGTACCCCCCAATACTCTGCAGTACCCGCCATTACTCTGCAGTACCCGCCATTACTCTGCAGTACCCCCAATACTCTGCAGTACCCTGCCATTACTCTGTAGTACCCCCCAATACTCTGCAGTACCCTGCAATTACTCTGTAGTACCCCGCCAATACCCCGCCAATACTCTGTAATACCCTGCCATAAATTGCCATACCCAGCCATACTCAGAGATACCCAGCCATACTCGGTGATACCCTGAAATACCCAGCCATAGACGCCCCCCCACCCCTCACGGCCCTCCGGTGCTTCTACCAACTCGCCAGTACGATCAAAGCCAGAATCTTTTTTTTATTTTTTATTTCAGGCTTCCCAGCCTAGAGGTGAGATGTGGGGTCATATTGACCCCCCAGATTTCACTGTAAAGAGGACCTGTCACCCCATATTCCTATTACAAGGGATGTTTACATTTCTTGTAATAGGAATAAAAGTGATCAAAAATATATTTTTGGGGAAAAAAATGTCAAACTAAAATAAATAAAGTAAAATGAACAATAAAAAAATAAAATAAAAATTAAAGCGCCCATGTCCCCATGTGCTCGCATGTACCACACATGTGAGGTATCGCCGAGAATGTTAGAGCGAGAGCAATAATTCTAGTCCTAGACCTCCTCTGCAACTCAAAACATGTAACCAGTAAAAAAAAAATTAAAGCGTCGCCTATGGGGATTTTTTAAGTAGCGACGTTTGGCGCCATTCCACGGGCATGTGCAATTTTGAAGAGTGACATGTTTGATATCTATTTACTCAGCATAACTTCATCTTTCACTTTATGCAAACATTGGGCTAACAAGTGGTTAATAATAGAGCTTGCAGTCAGTAGTGTTAGGAGATAGTGCGTGCTGTCTGCGTGCTCTGTACCCAGTACATACCGCTATAATATAGGGCAGGCCCCTACTTTCAAACATCCAACTTACAAACATCTCCTACTTGCAAACGCAAGGAGACAGCAGCAAGTGAGATGAAAAAAGATGGACGACAAAACAAATTATACAGGGGTGATAACCCTTCCCTATGTTTTCCAAAAAGCTTAAAGATAGTTTTTTTGACTGGAGCTACACTTTAAAAATGTACCAGTTGAAAATTACAAACAGATTCAACTTAACACAACAAACCTACACAGTCCCTGTCTTGTTTGCACCGCCTGTATACTGCTGTTCTGAGTATATAGGGCCTGGGGGCCACACGCATTTCCTTTTTTTAATATGGGTACGGGGTTCCCCTTAATATGCGTACAAGACCCAAATAGGCTGGTAATGGGCAGGGAGGGCTACCCATGCCATTTTTCTCAATGATTTTCAACCATATTGCAGGAACCAGATATAACATTAAAACCGCAAGCAGTTTTAAATGGTGTTATTTCCGTTTCATGTCATTTTGTGCAGGGACTGTTCTAAACACGGGAAACACGTGGCACTTCACAGGCATACTACAGACACCCCCCAGGCACCATATTTAAAGGAATATTTCACTTTTTTTTTTTCACTTTAACCGTCATTAAAATCAGTGCTCCCGCCAAAACGGCCGTTTTTAAAACTTTTTTTTGCAGTGACCCATGTCCCCTGAGGCAGGAGCCAGGTCCCCAAACCCTTTTTAGGACACTATCTTGCATATTAGCCGTTAAAATTAGCACTTTCCAATTCGAACGTTCGAGTCCCATAGACTTCAATGGGGTTCTAACGTTCGTACCGAACGCGGGGGTCGTTCGCAAGTTCTGGTGCGAACCGAACCGGGGGGTGTTCGGCTCATCCCTAATTAGGATCTGTGTCTCCCTCCCCTCAATCTGAGCATTGCTTTGGGACATCCCACTATGTAATGAAGCTCCTGTGTCCCGTGATGTATGATCAAGAAAATGGGATTTTTATATACAGCTTACCTGTAAAATCCTTTTCTTAAGAGTACATCACGGGACACAGGGCTCCCGCCCCTCTTGGGTTTTACGTGGTTTCCTATTGCTTGCTACAAAACTGAGGTGCCTCCCATATGGGATAGGTTATATAGGGGAGGAACTCACCTTAATGGGGGTTAACCAGTGTCCAATCACCAGAGGTGCCTATATAACCCACTATGTAATGAGCTCCTGTGTCCCGTGATGTACTCTCAAGAAAAGCATTTTACAGGTAAGCTGTATATAAAAATCATATTATTTAGCTCAGCCGGGCCAATAAGTTTAGGTAGCCAGAAATGACTCCAGGAGCCCAGCCACAGATACCGCGTTCACCCGGTTCCGATGAACCGGCGACCGCGGACACAAATGTCTAGAGGTGGAATCTTCTCCAGGCAAATAGCCCTCCAAATCTCACATTCTCTGCTGGGCCATACTATGTGGGTAGGAGGCGAACCCACAGCCCCTTCTAAAACACACAGTGACAGCGGGTTCTGTCACAGCCCCCCAACTGTCTTCATTTGTAATTTAGCATGGAGTTGATTTGGATTAAGTCTCTGCTTCAAATTCCAGGTGAAAATGTCCCAAGTTCACATGATGGATCATCAGGACCATCCAGATCAAATGACTCATCAGGTAATGTGTATGACCTTCTTTGTCTACTCATTGTGTAGGTCTTAAAGGTGAACCCTGGGCACAAGTGTGTTTATTAAAATATATCTCTCAATAACCACAAAGGATATAAATCCACTATGTGTCCCTATATCATTGCAAACCCAGATATTATGTTGTATAAATAGCAACAACATCATCGCTGTGCTGTACATAGGACTGTGCAGAGAGAAGAGCTTTGGGGGGGACCCAACAAGCTCCACCCACTACAAACTACCTACAGGAAACTACAGGGGGGGGGGGGGGGCGGAGACAAGACCAGTCACCCTGCACAAGGAGAGAGAGCAGAGCTGTGGGAGGGACCCAACAGGCTCCACCCACTACAAACTACCTACAGGAAACTACAACAGGGGGCGGAGACAAGACCAGTCACCCTGCACAAGGATAGAGAGCAGAGCTGTGGGAGGGACCCAGCAGGCTCCACCCACTACAAACTACCTACAGGAAACTACAACAGGGGGCGGGGACAAGACCAGTCACCCTGCACAAGGAGAGAGAGCAGAGCTGTGGGAGGGACCCAACAGGCTCCACCCACTACAAACTACCTACAGGAAACTACAACAGGGGGCGGGGACAAGACCAGTCACCCTGCACAAGGAGAGAGAGCAGCAGTGACCGGTCCTTATTAGAAGAAGCTCCTTCCTGGATGTGAGGTTCAGGGGTTGTTTCAAGCAGAAATAATACACGTCGCCAGAGGAAATACACCGAAGACACCGAGACTCAACTAAAAATACACCTTCTACTTTTACTGCCATAATATTTAAATTTTTATTGAGTAATCATTTCCTTATCAAAATATTCAGCATTGCGCGATAGGGCAATTTCCAAACTGTTGTACATGAAATAGTAATTGTGCATTTAAAATATAATCTGTAACTATAAAAATGACCAAACAATCGTTTATCCCAATAGCTGTGTTCCTCGGGGGAGTGACTTAATTATTCCAGAGCTGTATGCTTCACCTCTGTCATTGATTGGTACAGGAAGAAGTATGGTGGCGAAAGTTGTAATCTCAAAGAACGCCAATCACCTCTTTTATCAAATGTCTAGGATAGCCAATAGGAAATGTTTTCCCCTCACTTTAAAAAAAAAAAATAAAGTGAAGCTATTTCACACAAATTAATTGAACCACCACAATGTTGTACTTACCCCAAGCGCAGGTGGTCAGACACTATAGCTGGCTTCTGTGTTCTTCACCTATAGCAGCCCCTTTTTCCCATAAGGCAAGCAGGCCTTCCGGTACTTGGTTGCCCCCAGGACTTATACACAATGCTATAGTGTCTGGCCACCACGCCAGGGCAGGCATGAACTGAGCAAAGCTAACAGATGCTTGTGGTTGCAGACAGGCAGAGGGCTTCAATGACAGTCCAGGTAAAACAAAAAAGGCAGGCATGGTTCAAAGGATAGTCGTTATCTGATCCGAGGTCATACCCCGGGAAATCAAACCAGTGCATATTACACACTCTATCACTCTCTATCACAAGCATGAGACTGCAAGCTTGGCTGGCTTCAATCGGGTTTGGTCTCCACACACAACAATCACCTTGCAGGTGGACAGAGAGACAGACAAGGAGAAAGTCATTGCCAAAACCAGGATACTGGAATGAGGAGCGGGAGTGCTGGACGATCCTGACACACACCAGTAAACACAAAGAGGTGTATATAAAATTGTATAAGTTTGCATAGCAAAAAATTCATCATTTTGGACACTAGAAGCTGCAAAAAATAATTCACACCATCTAGTGGCCGAAAGCAGTATTTTCCATTTTAAATCAATGAACATCATTCAACCAGCACTGGAAATAGACTAATAACATTGTTTATTACTTTGCCTCATTTATACAGAGACAATGCACATGCTCTTTTATTCAGTGACTCATTATGTGAAATTCTTCTGTCCATCATTACTGACTGTCTCTATTATTCCATATTACAGGACTATCTCTCCTGTGTCCGGCTGTCTCTCCATCATTGCTGACTGTCTCTATTATTCCATATTACAGGATGGTCTCTCCTGTGTCCAGCTGTCTCTCCATCATTGCTGAGTGTCTCTATTATTCCATATTACAGGACTATCTCTCCTGTGTCCGGCTGTCTCTCTATCATTACCGACTGTCTCTATTATTCAATATTACTAGACGGTCTCTCCTGTGTCCAGCTGTCTCTTCATCATTACTGACTGTCTCTATTTTTCCATATTACAGGATTGTCTCTCCTGTGTCCGGCTGTCTATTCATCTTTACTGACTGTCTTTATTATTCAATATTCCAGGACGGTCTCTCCTGTTTCCGGCTGTCTCTCTATTATTTCCAACTGTCCCTATTATTCCATATTACAGGACGGTCTCTCCTGTGTCCGGCTGTCTCTCTATCATTACTGACTGTCTCTATTATTCCTTATTACAGGACGGCCTCTTCTGTGTCAGGCTGTCTCTCCATCATTGCTGACTGTCTCTATTATTCAATATTACAGGAAGGTCTCTCCTGTGTCCGACTGTCTCTCTATGATTACAGACTGTCTCTATTATTCCATATTACAGGACGGTCTCTCCTGTGTCCGGCTGTCTCTTCATCATTACCGACTGTCTCTATTATTCCATATTATAGGACGGTCTCTCCTGTGTCCGGCTGTCTCTCCATCATTACTGACTGTCCTATTATTCCATATTACAGGACAGTCTCTCCTGTGTCCGGCTGTCTCTCCATCATTACTGACTGCCTCTATTATTCCATATTACAGGATGGTCTCTCCTGTGTCCGGCTGTCTCTCTATCATTACTGACTGTTTCTATTATTCCATAATACAGGACGGTCTCTCCTGTGTCCGGCTGTCTCTTCATCGTTACTGACTGTCTCTATTTTTCCATATTACAGGATTGTCTCTCCTGTGTCCGGCTGTCTCTTCATCTTTACTGACAGTTTTTATTATTCAATATTCCAGGACGGTCTCTCCTGTTTCCAGCTGTCTCTCTATTACAGTGGTGTGAAAAAGTGTTTGCCCCCTTCCTCATTTCCTGTTCCTTTGCATGTTTGTCACACTTAAGTGTTTCGGAACATCAAACCAATTTAAACAATAGTCAAGGACAACACAAGTAAACACAAAATGCAATTTGTAAATGAAGGTGTTTATTATTAAAGGTGAAAAAAAATCCAAACCATCATGGCCCTGTGTGAAAAAGTGATTGCCCCCTAAACCTAATAACTGGTTGGGCCACCCTTAGCAGCAACAACTGCAACCAAGCGTTTGCGATAACGTGCAATGAGGCTTTTCTGGAGGAATTTTGGCCCACTCATCTTTGCAGAATTGTCCTAATTCAGTTACATTAGAGGGTTTTCGAGCATGAACGGCCTTTTTAAGGTCATACCACAACATCTCAATAGGATTCAGGTCAGGACTTTGGCTAGGCCACTCCAAAGTCTTCATTTTGTTTTTCTTCAGCCTTTCGGTGGTGGACTTGCTGGTGTGTTTAGAATCATTGTCCTGCTGCAGAACCCAAGTTCGTTTCAGCTTGAGTACACGAACAGATGGTCGGACATTCTCCTTCAGGATCTCTTGGTAGACAGCAGAATTCATAGTTCCTTTTATCACGGCAAGTCTTCCAGGTCCTGAAGCAGCAAAACAGCCCCAGACCATCACACTACCACCACCATATTTTACTGTTGGTATAATGTTCTTTTTATGAAATGCAGTGTTCCTTCTACGCCAGATATACTTGGACACACACCTTCCAAAGAGTTCCACCTTTGTCTCATCGGTCCACAGAATGTTGTCCCAAAAGTCTTGGGGATCATCAAGATGTGTTGTGGAGAAATTGAGACGAGCTTTGATGTTCTTTTTGCTCAGCAGTGGTTTTCTCCTTGGAACTCTGCCATGCAGGCCATTTTTGCCCAGTCTTTTCCTGATGGTGGAGGCATGAACGCTGACCTTAACTGAGGCAAGTGAGGCCTGCAGTTCCTTGGACGTTGTTGTGGGGTCTTTTGTGACCTCTTGGATGAGTCGTCGCTGTGCTCTTGGGGTAATTTTGGGCGGCCGGCCACTCCTGGGAAGGTTCACCACTGTTCCATGTCTTCGCCATTTGTGGATAATGGCTCTCACTGTGGTTCGCTGGATTCCCAAAGCTTTGGAAATGGCTTTATAACCCTTTCCAGACTGATAGATCTCAATTACTTTCTTTCTCAATTGTTCCTGAATTTCTTTGGGTCTCGGCATGATGTGTAGCTTTTTAAGGATCTTCTGGTGGACCTTACTGTGTCAAGCAGCTCCTATTTAAGTGATGCCTTGATTGTGAACAGGTGTGGCAATAATCAGGCCTGGGTGTGGCTAGAGAAATTGAACTCAGGTGTGGACAACCACAGTTATAGTATGTTTTAACAAGGGGGGCAATCACTTTTTCACACAGGGCCATGATGGTTTGGATTTTTTTTCACCTTTAATAATAAACACCTTCATTTACAAATTGCATTTTGTGTTTACTTGTGTTGTCCTTGACTATTGTTTAAATTGGTTTGATGTTCCGAAACACTTAAGTGTGACAAACATGCAAAGGAACAGGAAATGAGGAAGGGGGCAAACACTTTTTCACACCACTGTATTTCCAACTGTCCCTATTATTCCATATTACAGGATGGTCTCTCCTGTGTCCGGCTGTCTCTCTATTATTTCCAACTGTCCCTATTATTCCATATTACAGGACGGTCTCTCCTGTGTCCGGCTGTCTCTCTATTATTTCCAACTGTCCCTATTATTCCATATTACAGGATGGTCTCTCCTGTGTCCGGCTGTCTCTCTATTATTTCCAACTGTCCCTATTATTCCATATTACAGGACGGTCTCTCCTGTGTCCGGCTGTCTCTTCATCATTACTGACTGTCTCTATTATTCCATATTACAGGACGGTCTCTCCTGTGTCTGACTGTCTCTCTATCATTACTGACTGTCTCTATTATTCCATATTACAGGATGGTCTCTCCTGTGTCCGGCTGTCTCTCTATCATTACTGACTGTCTCTATTATTCCATATTACAGGATGGTCTCTCCTGTGTCCGGCTGTCTCTCTATCATTACTGACTGCCTCTATTATTCCATATCACAGGACTGTCTCTCCTGTGTCCGGCTGTCTCTCCATCATTACTGACTGTCTCTATTATTCCATATTACAGGACAATCTCTCCTGTGTCCGGCTGTCTCTCCATCATTACTGACTGTCTCTATTATTCCATATTACAGGACAGTCTCTCCTGTGTCCACCTGTCTCTCTATCATTAATGAATGTCTCTATTATTCCATAATACAGGACGGTCTCTCCTGTGTCCGGCTGTCTCTCTATCATTACCGATTGTCTCTATTATTCCATATTACAGGACAGTCTCTCCTGTGTCTGGCTGTCTCTCTATCATTACCGACTGTCTATATTATTCCATATTACAGGACGGTCTCTCCTGTGTCTGGCTGTCTCTCTATCATTACTGACTATCTCTATTTTTCCATATTACAGGATGGTCTCTCCTGTGTCCGGCTGTCTCTCTATCATTACTGACTATCTCTATTTTTCCATATTACAGGATGGTCTCTCCTGTGTCCGGCTGTCTCTATATCATTGCTGACTGTCTCTATTATTCTATATTACAGGACAGTCTCTCCTGTGTCCGGCTGTCTCCCAATCATTACTGACTGTCTCTATTATTCCATAATACAGGACAGTCTCTCCTGTGTCCGGCTGTCTCTATATCATTGCTGACTGTCTCTATTATTCTATATTACAGGACAGTCTCTCCTGTGTCCGGCTGTCTCCCAATCATTACTGACTGTCTCTATTATTCCATAATACAGGACAGTCTCTCCTGTGTCCGGCTGTCTCTATATCATTGCTGACTGTCTCTATTATTCTATAATACAGGACAGTCTCTCCTGTCTCCGGCTGTCTCTATATCATTGCTGACTGTCTCTATTATTCTATATTACAGGACAGTCTCTCCTGTGTCCGGCTGTCTCTATATCATTGCTGACTGTCTCTATTATTCCATATTACAGGATGGTCTCTCCTGTGTCCGGCTGTCTCTTCATCATTACTGACTATCTCTATTATTCCATATTACAGGACGGTCTCTCCTGAGTCCGGCTGTCTCTTCATCATTACTGATTTTCTCTATTATTCCATATTACAGGACGGTCTCTCCTGTGTCCGGCTGTCTCTCCATCATTACTGACTGTCTCTATTATTCCATATTACAGGGCTATCTCTCCTGTGTCCGGCTGTCTCTCTATCATTATCGACTGTCTCTATTATTCCATATTACAGGACGGTCTCTCCTGTGTCCAGCTGTCTCTCTATCATTACTGACTGTCTCTATTATTCCATATTACAGGGCAGTCTCTCCTGTGTCCGGCTGTCTCCCAATCATTGCTGACTGTCTCTATTATTCCATATTACAGGACGGTCTCTCCTGTGTCTGGCTGTCTCTCTATCATTACCGACTGTCTCTATTATTCCATATTACAGGACGGTCTCTCCTGTGTCTGGCTGTCTCTCCACCATTGCTGGCTGTCTCTATTATTCCATATTACAGGACGGTCTTTCCTGTGTCCGGCTGTCTCTTCATCATTACCGAATGTCTCTATTATTCCATATTACAGGACAGTCTCTCCTGTGTCCGTCTGACTCTTCATCATTACTGACTGTCTCTATTATTCCATATTACAGGACAGTCTCTCCTGTGTCTAACTGTCTCTCTATCATTACTGACTGTTTCTATTTTCCATAATACAGGACGGTCTTTCCTGTGTCCGGCTGTCTCTCGATCATTACTGACTGTCTCTATTATTCCATATCACAGGACTGTCTCTCCTGTGTCCGGCTGTCTTTCCATCATTACTGACTGTCTCTATTATTCCATATTACAGGACAATCTCTCCTGTTTCCGGCTGTCTCTATATCATTACTGACTGTCGCTATTATTCCATATTACAGGGCTATCTCTCCAGTGTCTGGCTGTCTCTCTATCATTATTGACTGTCTCTATTATTCCATATTACAGGACGATCTCTCCTGTGTCTGGCTGTCTCTCTATCATTACCGACTGTCTCTATTATTCCATATTACAGGACGATCTCTCCTGTGTCCGGCTGTCTCTCTATCATTACTGACTGTCTCTATTATTCCATATTACAGGGCAGTCTCACCTGTGTCCGGCTGTCTCCCAATCATTGCTGACTGTCTCTATTATTCCATATTACAGGACGGTCTCTCCTGTGTCCGGCTGTCCGTCCATCATTACTTACTGTCTCTATTATTCCATATTACAGGACAGTCTCTCCTGTGTCCGGCTGTCTCTCTATCATTGCTGACTGTTTCTATTATTCCATAATACAGGACGGTCTCTCCTGTGTCCGGCTGTCTCTTCATCATTACTGACTGTCTCTATTATTCCATATAACTGGATGGTCTCTCCTGTGTCCGGCTGTCTCTCTATCATTACTGACTGTCTCTATTATTCCATATTACAGGACGGTCTCTCCTGTGTCCGGCTGTCTCTCTATCATTACTGACTGTCTCTATTATTCCATATTACAGGACAGTCTCTCCTGTGTCCGGCTGTCTCCCAATCATTGCTGACTGTCTCTATTATTCCATATTACACGATGGTCTCTCCTGTGTCCGGCTGTCCATCCATCATTACTGACTGTCTCTATTATTCCATATTACAGGACGGTCTCTCCTGTGTCTGGCTGTCTCTCCACCATTGCTGACTGTCTCTATTATTCCATATTACAGGACGGTCTTTCCTGTGTCCGGCTGTCTCTTCATCATTACCGAATGTCTCTATTATTCCATATTACAGGACAGTCTCTCCTGTGTCCGTCTGACTCTTCATCATTACTGACTGTCTCTATTATTCCATATTACAGGACAGTCTCTCCTGTGTCTAACTGTCTCTCTATCATTACTGACTGTCTCTATTATTCCATATTACAGGACGGTCTCTCCTGTGTCTGGCTGTCTCTCGATCATTACTGACTGTCTCTATTGTTCCATATTACAGGACGGTCTCTCCTGTGTCCGGCTGTCTCTCTATCATTACTGACTGTCTCTATTATTCCATATCACAGGACTGTCTCTCCTGTGTCCGGCTGTCTTTCCATCATTACTGACTGTCTCTATTATTCCATATTACAGGACAATCTCTCCTGTTTCTGGCTGTCTCTCTATCATTAATGACTGTCTCTATTATTCCATAATACAGGACGGTCTCTCCTGTGTCTGGCTGTCTCTCTATCATTATTGACTGTCTCTATTATTCCATATTACAGGACGATCTCTCCTGTGTCTGGCTGTCTCTCTATCATTACCGACTGTCTCTATTATTCCATATTACAGGACGATCTCTCCTGTGTCCGGCTGTCTCTCTATCATTACTGACTGTCTCTATTATTCCATAATACAGGACGGTCTCTCCTGTGTCCGGCTTTCTATCCATCATTACTGACTGTCTCTATTATTCCATATTACAGGGCAGTCTCACCTGTGTCCGGCTGTCTCCCAATCATTGCTGACTGTCTCTATTATTCCATATTACAGGACGGTCTCTCCTGTGTCCGGCTGTCCGTCCATCATTACTTACTGTCTCTATTATTCCATATTACAGGACAGTCTCTCCTGTGTCCGGCTGTCTCTCTATCATTGCTGACTGTTTCTATTATTCCATAATACAGGACGGTCTCTCCTGTGTCCGGCTGTCTCTTCATCATTACTGACTGTCTCTATTATTTCATATAACTGGATGGTCTCTCCTGTGTCCGGCTGTCTCTCTATCATTACTGACTGTCTCTTTTATTCCATAATACAGAACGGTCTCTCCTGTGTCCGGCTGTCTCTCTATCATTGCTGACTGTCTCTATTATTTCATATTACAGGACGGTCTCTCCTGTGTCCGGCTGTCCCTCCATCATTTCTTACTGTTTCAATTATTCCATATTACACGACGGTCTCTCCTGTGTCCGGCTGTCTCTTCATCATTATTGACTGTCTCTATTATTCCATATTACAGGACGATCTCTCCTGTGTCTGGCTGTCTCTCCATCATTGCTGATTGTCTCTATTATTCCATATTACAGGACGGTCTCTCCTGTGTCCACCTGTCTCTCTATCATTAATGAATGTCTCTATTATTCCATAATACAGGACGGTCTCTCCTGTGTCCGGCTGTCTCTCTATCATTACCGATTGTCTCTATTATTCCATATTACAGGACAGTCTCTCCTGTGTCTGGCTGTCTCTCTTTCATTACCGACTGTCTATATTATTCCATATCACAGGACGGTCTCTCCTGTGTCCGGCTGGCTCTCTATCATTACTGACTATCTCTATTTTTCCATATTACAGGATGGTCTCTCCTGTGTCCGGCTGTCTCTATATCATTGCTGACTGTCTCTATTATTCTATATTACAGGACAGTCTCTCCTGTGTCCGGCTGTCTCCCAATCATTACTGACTGTCTCTATTATTCCATAATACAGGACAGTCTCTCCTGTGTCCGGCTGTCTCTATATCATTGCTGACTGTCTCTATTATTCTATATTACAGGACAGTCTCTCCTGTGTCCGGCTGTCTCCCAATCATTACTGACTGTCTCTATTATTCCATAATACAGGACAGTCTCTCCTGTGTCCGGCTGTCTCTATATCATTGCTGACTGTCTCTATTATTCTATATTACAGGACAGTCTCTCCTGTGTCCGGCTGTCTCCCAATCATTACTGACTGTCTCTATTATTCCATAATACAGGACAGTCTCTCCTGTGTCCGGCTGTCTCTATATCATTGCTGACTGTCTCTATTATTCTATAATACAGGACAGTCTCTCCTGTGTCCGGCTGTCTCTATATCATTGCTGACTGTCTCTATTATTCCATAATACAGGACAGTCTCTCCTGTGTCCGGCTGTCTCTATATCATTACTGACTGTCTCTATTATTCCATAATACAGGACAGTCTCTCCTGTGTCCGGCTGTCTCTATATCATTGCTGACTGTCTCTATTATTCTATAATACAGGACAGTCTCTCCTGTGTCCGACTGTCTCTATATCATTGCTGACTGTCTCTATTATTCCATATTACAGGATGGTCTCTCCTGTGTCCGGCTGTCTCTTCATCATTACTGAATGTCTCTATTATTCCGTATTACAGGACGGTCTCTCCTGTGTTCGGCTGTCTCTTCATCATTACTGACTATCTCTATTATTCCATATTACAGGACGGTCTCTCCTGAGTCCGGCTGTCTCTTCATCATTACTGATTTTCTCTATTATTCCATATTACAGGACGGTCTCTCCTGTGTCCGGCTGTCTCCCAATCATTGCTGACTGTCTCTATTATTCCATATTACACGATGGTCTCTTCTGTGTCCGGCTGTCCATCCATCATTACTGACTGTCTCTATTATTCCATATTACAGGACGGTCTTTCCTGTGTCCGGCTGTCTCTTCATCATTACCGAATGTCTCTATTATTCCATATTACAGGACAGTCTCTCCTGTGTCCGTCTGACTCTTCATCATTACTGACTGTCTCTATTATTCCATATTACAGGACAGTCTCTCCTGTGTCTAACTGTCTCTCTATCATTACTGACTGTTTCTATTTTCCATAATACAGGACGGTCTTTCCTGTGTCCGGCTGTCTCTCGATCATTACTGACTGTCTCTATTGTTCCACATTACAGGACGGTCTCTCCTGTGTCCGGCTGTCTCTCTATCATTATCGACTGTCTCTATTATTCCATATTACAGGACGGTCTCTCCTGTGTCCAGCTGTCTCTCTATCATTACTGACTGTCTCTATTATTCCATATTACAGGGCAGTCTCTCCTGTGTCCGGCTGTCTCCCAATCATTGCTGACTGTCTCTATTATTCCATATTACAGGACGGTCTCTCCTGTGTCTGGCTGTCTCTCTATCATTACCGACTGTCTCTATTATTCCATATTACAGGACGGTCTCTCCTGTGTCTGGCTGTCTCTCCACCATTGCTGGCTGTCTCTATTATTCCATATTACAGGACGGTCTTTCCTGTGTCCGGCTGTCTCTTCATCATTACCGAATGTCTCTATTATTCCATATTACAGGACAGTCTCTCCTGTGTCCGTCTGACTCTTCATCATTACTGACTGTCTCTATTATTCCATATTACAGGACAGTCTCTCCTGTGTCTAACTGTCTCTCTATCATTACTGACTGTTTCTATTTTCCATAATACAGGACGGTCTTTCCTGTGTCCGGCTGTCTCTCGATCATTACTGACTGTCTCTATTATTCCATATCACAGGACTGTCTCTCCTGTGTCCGGCTGTCTTTCCATCATTACTGACTGTCTCTATTATTCCATATTACAGGACAATCTCTCCTGTTTCCGGCTGTCTCTATATCATTACTGACTGTCGCTATTATTCCATATTACAGGGCTATCTCTCCAGTGTCTGGCTGTCTCTCTATCATTATTGACTGTCTCTATTATTCCATATTACAGGACGATCTCTCCTGTGTCTGGCTGTCTCTCTATCATTACCGACTGTCTCTATTATTCCATATTACAGGACGATCTCTCCTGTGTCCGGCTGTCTCTCTATCATTACTGACTGTCTCTATTATTCCATATTACAGGGCAGTCTCACCTGTGTCCGGCTGTCTCCCAATCATTGCTGACTGTCTCTATTATTCCATATTACAGGACGGTCTCTCCTGTGTCTGGCTGTCCGTCCATCATTACTTACTGTCTCTATTATTCCATATTACAGGACAGTCTCTCCTGTGTCCGGCTGTCTCTCTATCATTGCTGACTGTTTCTATTATTCCATAATACAGGACGGTCTCTCCTGTGTCCGGCTGTCTCTTCATCATTACTGACTGTCTCTATTATTCCATATAACTGGATGGTCTCTCCTGTGTCCGGCTGTCTCTCTATCATTACTGACTGTCTCTATTATTCCATATTACAGGACGGTCTCTCCTGTGTCCGGCTGTCTCTCTATCATTACTGACTGTCTCTATTATTCCATATTACAGGACAGTCTCTCCTGTGTCCGGCTGTCTCCCAATCATTGCTGACTGTCTCTATTATTCCATATTACACGATGGTCTCTCCTGTGTCCGGCTGTCCATCCATCATTACTGACTGTCTCTATTATTCCATATTACAGGACGGTCTCTCCTGTGTCTGGCTGTCTCTCCACCATTGCTGACTGTCTCTATTATTCCATATTACAGGACGGTCTTTCCTGTGTCCGGCTGTCTCTTCATCATTACCGAATGTCTCTATTATTCCATATTACAGGACAGTCTCTCCTGTGTCCGTCTGACTCTTCATCATTACTGACTGTCTCTATTATTCCATATTACAGGACAGTCTCTCCTGTGTCTAACTGTCTCTCTATCATTACTGACTGTCTCTATTATTCCATATTACAGGACGGTCTCTCCTGTGTCTGGCTGTCTCTCGATCATTACTGACTGTCTCTATTGTTCCATATTACAGGACGGTCTCTCCTGTGTCCGGCTGTCTCTCTATCATTACTGACTGTCTCTATTATTCCATATCACAGGACTGTCTCTCCTGTGTCCGGCTGTCTTTCCATCATTACTGACTGTCTCTATTATTCCATATTACAGGACAATCTCTCCTGTTTCTGGCTGTCTCTCTATCATTAATGACTGTCTCTATTATTCCATAATACAGGACGGTCTCTCCTGTGTCTGGCTGTCTCTCTATCATTATTGACTGTCTCTATTATTCCATATTACAGGACGATCTCTCCTGTGTCTGGCTGTCTCTCTATCATTACCGACTGTCTCTATTATTCCATATTACAGGACGATCTCTCCTGTGTCCGGCTGTCTCTCTATCATTACTGACTGTCTCTATTATTCCATAATACAGGACGGTCTCTCCTGTGTCCGGCTTTCTATCCATCATTACTGACTGTCTCTATTATTCCATATTACAGGGCAGTCTCACCTGTGTCCGGCTGTCTCCCAATCATTGCTGACTGTCTCTATTATTCCATATTACAGGACGGTCTCTCCTGTGTCCGGCTGTCCGTCCATCATTACTTACTGTCTCTATTATTCCATATTACAGGACAGTCTCTCCTGTGTCCGGCTGTCTCTCTATCATTGCTGACTGTTTCTATTATTCCATAATACAGGACGGTCTCTCCTGTGTCCGGCTGTCTCTTCATCATTACTGACTGTCTCTATTATTTCATATAACTGGATGGTCTCTCCTGTGTCCGGCTGTCTCTCTATCATTACTGACTGTCTCTTTTATTCCATAATACAGAACGGTCTCTCCTGTGTCCGGCTGTCTCTCTATCATTGCTGACTGTCTCTATTATTTCATATTACAGGACGGTCTCTCCTGTGTCCGGCTGTCCCTCCATCATTTCTTACTGTTTCAATTATTCCATATTACACGACGGTCTCTCCTGTGTCCGGCTGTCTCTTCATCATTATTGACTGTCTCTATTATTCCATATTACAGGACGATCTCTCCTGTGTCTGGCTGTCTCTCCATCATTGCTGATTGTCTCTATTATTCCATATTACAGGACGGTCTCTCCTGTGTCCACCTGTCTCTCTATCATTAATGAATGTCTCTATTATTCCATAATACAGGACGGTCTCTCCTGTGTCCGGCTGTCTCTCTATCATTACCGATTGTCTCTATTATTCCATATTACAGGACAGTCTCTCCTGTGTCTGGCTGTCTCTCTTTCATTACCGACTGTCTATATTATTCCATATCACAGGACGGTCTCTCCTGTGTCCGGCTGGCTCTCTATCATTACTGACTATCTCTATTTTTCCATATTACAGGATGGTCTCTCCTGTGTCCGGCTGTCTCTATATCATTGCTGACTGTCTCTATTATTCTATATTACAGGACAGTCTCTCCTGTGTCCGGCTGTCTCCCAATCATTACTGACTGTCTCTATTATTCCATAATACAGGACAGTCTCTCCTGTGTCCGGCTGTCTCTATATCATTGCTGACTGTCTCTATTATTCTATATTACAGGACAGTCTCTCCTGTGTCCGGCTGTCTCCCAATCATTACTGACTGTCTCTATTATTCCATAATACAGGACAGTCTCTCCTGTGTCCGGCTGTCTCTATATCATTGCTGACTGTCTCTATTATTCTATATTACAGGACAGTCTCTCCTGTGTCCGGCTGTCTCCCAATCATTACTGACTGTCTCTATTATTCCATAATACAGGACAGTCTCTCCTGTGTCCGGCTGTCTCTATATCATTGCTGACTGTCTCTATTATTCTATAATACAGGACAGTCTCTCCTGTGTCCGGCTGTCTCTATATCATTGCTGACTGTCTCTATTATTCCATAATACAGGACAGTCTCTCCTGTGTCCGGCTGTCTCTATATCATTGCTGACTGTCTCTATTATTCTATAATACAGGACAGTCTCTCCTGTGTCCGACTGTCTCTATATCATTGCTGACTGTCTCTATTATTCCATATTACAGGATGGTCTCTCCTGTGTCCGGCTGTCTCTTCATCATTACTGAATGTCTCTATTATTCCGTATTACAGGACGGTCTCTCCTGTGTTCGGCTGTCTCTTCATCATTACTGACTATCTCTATTATTCCATATTACAGGACGGTCTCTCCTGAGTCCGGCTGTCTCTTCATCATTACTGATTTTCTCTATTATTCCATATTACAGGACGGTCTCTCCTGTGTCCGGCTGTCTCCCAATCATTGCTGACTGTCTCTATTATTCCATATTACACGATGGTCTCTTCTGTGTCCGGCTGTCCATCCATCATTACTGACTGTCTCTATTATTCCATATTACAGGACGGTCTTTCCTGTGTCCGGCTGTCTCTTCATCATTACCGAATGTCTCTATTATTCCATATTACAGGACAGTCTCTCCTGTGTCCGTCTGACTCTTCATCATTACTGACTGTCTCTATTATTCCATATTACAGGACAGTCTCTCCTGTGTCTAACTGTCTCTCTATCATTACTGACTGTTTCTATTTTCCATAATACAGGACGGTCTTTCCTGTGTCCGGCTGTCTCTCGATCATTACTGACTGTCTCTATTGTTCCACATTACAGGACGGTCTCTCCTGTGTCCGGCTGTCTCTCTATCATTACTGACTGTCTCTATTATTCCATATCACAGGACTGTCTCTCCTGTGTCCGGCTGTCTTTCCATCATTACTGACTGTCTCTATTATTCCATATTACAGGACAATCTCTCCTGTTTCCGGCTGTCTCTCTATCATTAATGACTGTCTCTATTATTCCATAATACAGGACGGTCTCTCCTGTGTCTGGCTGTCTCTCTATCATTACTGACTGTCGCTATTATTCCATATTACAGGGCTATCTCTCCTGTGTCTGGCTGTCTCTCTATCATTATTGACTGTCTCTATTATTCCATATTACAGGACGATCTCTCCTGTGTCTGGCTGTCTCTCTATCATTACCGAGTGTCTCTATTATTCCATATTACAGGACGATCTCTCCTGTGTCCGGCTGTCTCTCTATCATTACTGACTGTCTCTATTATTCCATATTACAGGGCAGTCTCACCTGTGTCCGGCTGTCTCCCAATCATTGCTGACTGTCTCTATTATTCCATATTACAGGACGGTCTCTCCTGTGTCCGGCTGTCCGTCCATCATTACTTACTGTCTCTATTATTCCATATTACAGGACAGTCTCTCCTGTGTCCGGCTGTCTCTCTATCATTGCTGACTGTTTCTATTTTTCCATAATACAGGACGGTCTCTCCTGTGTCCGGCTGTCTCTTCATCATTACTGACTGTCTCTATTATTCCATATAACTGGATGGTCTCTCCTGTGTCCGGCTGTCTCTCTATCATTACTGACTGTCTCTTTTATTCCATAATACAGTACGGTCTCTCCTGTGTCCGGCTGTCTCTCTATCATTGCTGACTGTCTCTATTATTCCATATTACAGGACGGTCTCTCCTGTGTCCGGCTGTCCCTCCATCATTTCTTACTGTTTCTATTATTCCATATTACACGACGGTCTCTCCTGTGTCCGGCTGTCTCTTCATCATTATTGACTGTCTCTATTATTCCATATTACAGGACGATCTCTCCTGTGTCTGGCTGTCTCTCCATCATTGCTGATTGTCTCCATTATTCCATATTACAGGACGGTCTCTCCTGTGTCCACCTGTCTCTCTATCATTAATGAATGTCTCTATTATTCCATAATACAGGACGGTCTCTCCTGTGTCCGGCTGTCTCTCTATCATTACTGACTGTCTCTATTATTCCATATTACAGGATGGTCTCTCCTGTGTCCGGCTGTCTCTCTATCATTACTGACTATCTCTATTTTTCCATATTACAGGATGGTCTCTCCTGTGTCCGGCTGTCTCTCTATCATTACTGACTGTCTCTATTTTTCCATATTACAGGATGGTCTCTCCTGTGTCCGGCTGTCTCTCTATCATTACTGACTATCTCTATTTTTCCATATTACAGGATGGTCTCTCCTGTGTCCGGCTGTCTCTCTATCATTACTGACTATCTCTATTATTCTATATTACAGGACAGTCTCTCCTGTGTCCGGCTGTCTCCCAATCATTACTGACTATCTCTATTATTCCATAATACAGGACAGTCTCTCCTGTGTCCGGCTGTCTCTATATCATTGCTGACTGTCTCTATTATTCTATATTACAGGACGGTCTCTCCTGTGTCCGGCTGTCTCCCAATCATTACTGACTGTCTCTATTATTCCATAATACAGGACAGTCTCTCCTGTGTCCGGCTGTCTCTATATCATTGCTGACTGTCTCTATTATTCTATATTACAGGACAGTCTCTCCTGTGTCCGGCTGTCTCTATATCATTGCTGACTGTCTCTATTATTCCATATTACAGGATGGTCTCTCCTGTGTCCAGCTGTCTCTTCATCATTACTGAATGTCTCTATTTTTCCGTATTACAGGACGGTCTCTCCTGTGTTCGGCTGTCTCTTCATCATTACTGACTATCTCTATTATTCCATATTACAGGACGGTCTCTCCTGAGTCCGGCTGTCTCTTCATCATTACTGATTTTCTCTATTATTCCATATTACAGGACGGTCTCTCCTGTGTCCGGCTGTCTCTCCATCATTACTGACTGTCTCTATTATTCCATATTACAGGGCTATCTCTCCTGTGTCCGGCTGTCTCTCTATCATTATCGACTGTCTCTATTATTCCATATTACAGGACGGTCTCTCCTGTGTCCAGCTGTCTCTCTATCATTACTGACTGTCTCTATTATTCCATATTACAGGGCAGTCTCTCCTGTGTCCGGCTGTCTCCCAATCATTGCTGACTGTCTCTATTATTCCATATTACAGGACGGTCTCTCCTGTGTCTGGCTGTCTCTCTATCATTACTGACTATCTCTATTTTTCCATATTACAGGATGGTCTCTCCTGTGTCCGGCTGTCTCTCTATCATTACTGACTATCTCTATTTTTCCATATTACAGGATGGTCTCTCCTGTGTCCGGCTGTCTCTATATCATTGCTGACTGTCTCTATTATTCTATATTACAGGACAGTCTCTCCTGTGTCCGGCTGTCTCCCAATCATTACTGACTGTCTCTATTATTCCATAATACAGGACAGTCTCTCCTGTGTCCGGCTGTCTCTATATCATTGCTGACTGTCTCTATTATTCTATATTACAGGACAGTCTCTCCTGTGTCCGGCTGTCTCCCAATCATTACTGACTGTCTCTATTATTCCATAATACAGGACAGTCTCTCCTGTGTCCGGCTGTCTCTATATCATTGCTGACTGTCTCTATTATTCTATAATACAGGACAGTTTCTCCTGTGTCCGGCTGTCTCTATATCATTGCTGACTGTCTCTATTATTCTATATTACAGGACAGTCTCTCCTGTGTCCGGCTGTCTCTATATCATTGCTGACTGTCTCTATTATTCCATATTACAGGATGGTCTCTCCTGTGTCCAGCTGTCTCTTCATCATTACTGAATGTCTCTATTATTCCGTATTACAGGACAGTCTCTCCTGTGTCCGGCTGTCTCTTCATCATTACTGACTATCTCTATTATTCCATATTACAGGACGGTCTCTCCTGAGTCCGGCTGTCTCTTCATCATTACTGATTTTCTCTATTATTCCATATTACAGGACGGTCTCTCCTGTGTCCGGCTGTCTCTCCATCATTACTGACTGTCTCTATTATTCCATATTACAGGGCTATCTCTCCTGTGTCCGGCTGTCTCTCTATCATTATCGACTGTCTCTATTATTCCATATTACAGGACGGTCTCTCCTGTGTCCAGCTGTCTCTCTATCATTACTGACTGTCTCTATTATTCCATATTACAGGGCAGTCTCTCCTGTGTCCGGCTGTCTCCCAATCATTGCTGACTGTCTCTATTATTCCATATTACAGGACGGTCTCTCCTGTGTCCAGCTGTCCATCCATCATTACTGACTGTCTCTATTATTCCATATTACAGGACGGTCTCTCCTGTGTCTGGCTGTCTCTCCACCATTGCTGACTGTCTCTATTATTCCATATTACAGGACGGTCTTTCCTGTGTCCGGCTGTCTCTTCATCATTACCGAATGTCTCTATTATTCCATATTACAGGACAGTCTCTCCTGTGTCCGGCTGTCTCTCTATCATTAATGAATGTCTCTATTATTCCATAATACAGGACGGTCTCTCCTGTGTCCGGCTGTCTCTTCATCATTACCGAATGTCTCTATTATTCCATATTACAGGACAGTCTCTCCTGTGTCTAACTGTCTCTCTATCATTACTGACTGTTTCTATTTTCCATAATACAGGACGGTCTTTCCTGTGTCCGGCTGTCTCTCGATCATTACTGACTGTCTCTATTGTTCCACATTACAGGACGGTCTCTCCTGTGTCCGGCTGTCTCTCTATCATTACTGACTGTCTCTATTATTCCATATCACAGGACTGTCTCTCCTGTGTCCGGCTGTCTTTCCATCATTACTGACTGTCTCTATTATTCCATATTACAGGACAATCTCTCCTGTTTCCGGCTGTCTCTCTATCATTAATGACTGTCTCTATTATTCCATAATACAGGACGGTCTCTCCTGTGTCTGGCTGTCTCTCTATCATTACTGACTGTCGCTATTATTCCATATTACAGGACAATCTCTCCTGTTTCCGGCTGTCTCTCGATCATTACTGACTGTCTCTATTGTTCCACATTACAGGACGGTCTCTCCTGTGTCCGGCTGTCTCTCTATCATTACTGACTGTCTCTATTATTCCATATCACAGGACTGTCTCTCCTGTGTCCGGCTGTCTTTCCATCATTACTGACTGTCTCTATTATTCCATATTACAGGACAATCTCTCCTGTTTCCGGCTGTCTCTCTATCATTAATGACTGTCTCTATTATTCCATAATACAGGACGGTCTCTCCTGTGTCTGGCTGTCTCTCTATCATTACTGACTGTCGCTATTATTCCATATTACAGGACGATCTCTCCTGTGTCTGGCTGTCTCTCTATCATTATTGACTGTCTCTATTATTCCATATTACAGGACGATCTCTTCTGTGTCTGGCTGTCTCTCTATCATTACCGAGTGTCTCTATTATTCCATATTACAGGACGATCTCTCCTGTGTCCGGCTGTCTCTCTATCATTACTGACTGTCTCTATTATTCCATATTACAGGGCAGTCTCACCTGTGTCCGGCTGTCTCCCAATCATTGCTGACTGTCTCTATTATTCCATATTACAGGACGGTCTCTCCTGTGTCCGGCTGTCCGTCCATCATTACTTACTGTCTCTATTATTCCATATTACAGGACAGTCTCTCCTGTGTCCGGCTGTCTCTCCATCATTGCTGACTGTTTCTATTTTTCCATAATACAGGACAGTCTCTCCTGTGTCCGGCTGTCTCTCCATCATTGCTGACTGTTTCTATTTTTCCATAATACAGGACGGTCTCTCCTGTGTCTGGCTGTCTCTCTATCATTGCTGACTGTTTCTATTTTTCCATAATACAGGACGGTCTCTCCTGTGTCCGGCTGTCCGTCCATCATTACTTACTGTCTCTATTATTCCATATTACAGGACAGTCTCTCCTGTGTCCGGCTGTCTCTCCATCATTGCTGACTGTTTCTATTTTTCCATAATACAGGACGGTCTCTCCTGTGTCCGGCTGTCTCTTCATCATTACTGACTGTCTCTAATATTCCATATAACTGGATGGTCTCTCCTGTGTCCGGCTGTCTCTCTATCGTTACTGACTGTCTCTTTTATTCCATAATACAGTACGGTCTCTCCTGTGTCCGGCTGTCTCTCTATCATTGCTGACTGTCTCTATTATTCCATATTACAGGACGGTCTCTCCTGTGTCCGGCTGTCCCTCCATCATTTCTTACTGTTTCTATTATTCCATTTTACACGACGGTCTCTCCTGTGTCCGGCTGTCTCTTCATCATTATTGACTGTCTCTATTATTCCATATTACAGGACGATCTCTCCTGTGTCTGGCTGTCTCTCCATCATTGCTGATTGTCTCTATTATTCCATATTACAGGACAGTCTCTCCTGTGTCTGGCTGTCTCTCTATCATTAATGAATGTCTCTATTATTCCATAATACAGGACAGTCTCTCCTGTGTCCGGCTGTCTCTCTATCATTAATGAATGTCTCTATTATTCCATAATACAGGACGGTCTCTCCTGTGTCCGACGGTCTCTCTATCATTACTGACTGTCTCTATTATTCCATATTACAGGACGGTCTCTCCTGTGTCTGGCTGTCCCTCTATCATTACCAACTTTCTCTATTATTCCATATTACAGGGCAGTCTCACCTGTGTCCGGCTGTCTCCCAATCATTGCTGACTGTCTCTATTATTCCATATTACAGGACAGTCTCTCTTGTGTCCGGCTGTCCGTCCATCATTACTGACTGTCTCTATTATTCCATATTACAGGATGGTCTCTCCTGTGTCCGGCTGTCTCTCTATCATTGCTGACTGTTTCTATTATTCCATATTACAGGACGGTCTCTCCTGTGTATGGCTGTCTCTTCATCATTACTGACTGTCTCTATTATTCCATATAACTGGATGGTCTCTCCTGTGTCCGGCTGTCTCTCTATCATTACTGACTGTCTCTTTTATTCCATATTACAGGACGGTCTCTCCTGTGTCCGGCTGTCCCTCCATCATTTCTTACTGTTTCTATTATTCCATATTACACAACGGTCTCTCCTGTGTCCGGCTGTCTCTTCATCATTATTGACTGTCTCTATTATTCCATATTACAGGATGGTCTCTCCTGTGTCTGGCTGTCTCTCCATCATTGCTGACTGTCTCTATTATTCCATTTTACAGGACGGTCTCTCCTGTGTCCGGCTGTCTCTCATTACCGACTGTCTCAATTATTCCATATTACTGGACGGTCTCTCCTGTGTCCGGCTGTCTCTTCATCATTACCGACTGTCTCTATTTTTCCATATTATAGGACGGTCTCTCCTGTGTCCGGCTGTCTCTTCATCATTACTGACGTTCTCTATTATTCCATATTACAGGATGGTCTCTCCTGTGTCCGGCTGTCTCTTCATCATTACTGTCTCTATTATTCCATATTACAGGATGGTCTCTCCTGTGTCCGGCTGTCTCTCGATCATTACCAACTGTCTCTATTATTCCATATTACAGGATGGTCTCTCCTGTGTCCGGCTGTGTCTTCATCATTACTGACTGTCTCTATTATTCCATATTACAGGACAGTCTCCCCTTTGTCCAGCTGTCTCTTCATCATTACTGACTGTCTCTATTATTCCATATTACAGGACAGTCTCTGCTGTGTCCGGCTGTCTCTCTGTCATTACCGACGGTCTCTATTATTCCATATTACAGGACGGTCTCTCCTGTGTCCGGCTGTCTCTTCATCATTACTGACTGTCTCTATTATTCCATATTACAGGACGGTCTCTCCTGTGTCCGGCTCTCTCTCTATCATTACTGACTGTCTCTATTATTCCATATTACAGGACGGTCTCTCCTGTGTCCGGCTGTCTCTCGATCATTACTGACTGTCTCTATTATTCCATATTACAGGACGGTCTCTCCTGTGTCAGGCTGTCTCTCCATAATTACTGACTGTCTCTATTATTCCATATTACAGGACGGTCTCTCCTGTGTCCGGTTGTCTCTTCATCATTAATGACTGTCTCTATTATTCCATATAACTGGGTGGTCTCTCTTGTGTCCGGCTGTCTCTCTATCATTACTGACTGTCTCTATTATTCCATATTGCAGGATGGTCTCTCCTGTGTCCTGCTGTCTCTCTTTCATTACTGACTGTCTCTATTATTCCATATTACAGGACGGTCTCTTAGATGTCCGTATCTTTGGATCTCCATCAATGATAAATGTTATTTCTTCTCTGAGGACAAGAAGACACGATTATTCAGTGATAAAGATTGTGGAGAACGTGACTCCA
The DNA here is from genome assembly GCF_037356315.1 of Lithobates pipiens. NCBI lineage: Eukaryota > Metazoa > Chordata > Amphibia > Anura > Ranidae > Lithobates > Lithobates pipiens. The sequence continues at coordinate 5,400,654 of NW_027507870.1, read as the reverse complement.
GACTGGCCCAGGTGAAGGAGAAGACCCTACAGGTCAGTGTCGGAGTCATTGGGTTGGGTGTGGGGTGGACATTATGTTCTGTTTCTCAAGAGACATCCAGGAAGGGGATGAGATTATGGTGAATAATGTGTTGTGTATTGTGTTATCCAGAGACTGGTGACCATCACAGGGAAACAATTCTGGGTCGGATTATCCCCATATAACATCCATGGTGGAGTGTGGAAAGGAAAATGGCCAGATGGCAGCATGGAGTAAGTATCTCAGGATTATTTATATTAATCATTAGATACACATCTCTGGAGTTGTGCTTCCTCCTCCTTTCTCCTCCTCCTCAAAGATTTACACACAATGCAAACAGAACAGATTTTTTTCTCTAAACCCTGACAGCCAGCGTAAAATACATGTAAGTATGAATAAGTAGGGGGTATGATATATCTCCTATGGTACCCCACTTTAAAAAATCTCTTACATCTGCACTCTGATGCCGCATACACACGATTAGACAATCCGCTGGACAAACCGCCGGACTTTGCAGCGGAGGTCCGCCCGATTTTTCGAACGAGTGCACTTGTCCACACACGACCGGACTTTTCCGGCAGACTAAGGCCGCGTACACACGGGCGGATTGTCTGCCCAACTAAGTTCGTCAGACAATCCGACAGACAGTCCGTTCAAAATTTGAATGAACGGACTTGACCACACACGATGAGCAGACAGTCCGCTGAAAGCGTGCGCGATGACGTGTACAGCACGTACGACGGGACTAGAAAAATGACGTCCTATACACTGCAATGCAACCTTCGGCCGTGTAAATCCTTTCTGAGCATGCGCCATACTTAGTCCGTCCAACTTGCCTACACACGAGCGGACTGTCCGCTGAAACCAAGTTTGGACGGACAAAACCAAGTTAGAACAGACAAAATTACGGAAATTCCGTAAGACTTTGTTCGTCAGACAGTCCGCTGAAAAAGTCCGCTGAAGCCCACACACGAGCGGATTGTCCGCTGAAACACGGTTCAGCGGACTAAGTTGGACAGACAATCCTCCCGTGTGTACGCGGCCTAAGTGCAGCGGACATTCCGCCGGACTATAGCGGGAGTCCGCCAGACTTTTGAAATGAATGGACTTGCCCACTCACGAAAAAGTAATTTTGAACGCGGCTTCAGGTAGACGGGAATAGCGAAGGAAGTCAATGTCGCCGGTTCCATCGGCGAGATTGACACCTCGCTGGCCTCGTCACCTGGTATGGACTTAAAGGGGAAGCCCTACGCCAAAAAAATGGCATGGAGGTCCCCCCAAAGTCCATATTAGATTCTTATCCGAGCATGTAGCCTGGCCGGTCAGGAAAGAGGGTGGGGACGCGCGAGCGCCCCCCCCCCCCCCCTCCTGAGCCGTACCAGGCCGTGTGCCCTCAACATGGGGGGTGCTTTGGGCAAGAAGAACCGAAGACCCCGAAGTCGGAATAAGACTCCCGGATGGCGGCGGCGACAAAGAAGGAAGCCGGGCTCCTCCGCTAGTAAAAGAGCTAGCAAAAGAGCAGAAGATAGCGGAGGAGTCCAGCGAGAAGACCCCCCAAGACGGAAGACCACAGGAGCTGTCTAATAAATTATTTTAAAACCTTGTGTTGTGTTTTTTATTTACACTTTTTTGACCAGGTGAATGGGTAGGGGTACATTGTACCCCATACTTATTTACATAGGGTGGGGGGCTGGTATCTGGGGACCGATAAGCCCCCCGCCCGCAGACCCCGACAACCAACGGCCAGGGTTGTCGGGAAGAGGCCCTTGTCCTCATCAACATGGGGACAAGGTGCTTTGGCGTGGGGGGGCCGCAGTCCCCACCCCCTTTCCTGACCGGCCAGGCTACATGCTCGGATAAGGGTCTGATATGGACTTTGGGGGGACCCCCATGCCGCTTTTCAGCATAGGGCTTCCCCTTTAAGTCCATACCAGGTGACGGGACCAGCGATGTGTCAATCTCGCCGATGGAAGTGGCAACATTGCCTTCCTTCGCTAGTCCCGTCTACCTGGAGCCGCATTCAAAATGAACAGACTTTTCTCCGTGTGTGGGAAAGTCCGTTCATTTCAAAAGTCCGGTGCACCCCCGCTATAGTCCGCGGATTGTCTGCCAGACTGCCGAGTCTGGCGGACAATTTTGAGTCAAAACCTCTTTCTTAGTCCACCAGACTTTTGGTGTAAAAAAGTCCGCTGGAGCCCACACACGGGTGGATTGTCCGGCGGACTCTGGTCCGCCGGATAGTCCGATTGTGTGTACGAGGCATTATGGTCACTTTCTTAGAAAATATCCCCTACAGCAGTCCTCTAATGGCAGCTCTCCTAAGGCAGTTCTCTCTGTCGGGGGGGGGGGGGTGTTATGGTCACCGGTCACCCACCAGTTACAATCCCGTGACCACCTTCCCTTGTAATGGTTCTGGGCATGTTATATCTGTGCAGTGTCCTCCATGGAATCTCATCACCAGACACTCCAGTATGACAGCCGGTGTGTGCACCAACCCAACTACATAAATAGAGGCCATTGTATATATTTTGCCCAATGGTCTCCTCTATCTTCCCCCATCAATTACTGCTCATCTACAACGACTATGGGAATTCTCTCACCAGGCTTTGTCTCCCATCTAGATCTGTCACTGAGGGTAAAGGAACCTGTGCCAAGCTTGGATCTCATCTAACACTGGAGAACTGTTATACCGAACTGAACTATATCTGTGAGAGAGACGCTGTGTGACCGCACTGATCTGAGGAACACTGTGTGACCGCACTGATCAGAGGAACACTGTGTGACCGCACTGATCAGAGGAACACTGTGTGACCGCACTGATCTGAGGAACACTGTGTGACCGCACTGATCTGAGGAACACTGTGTGACCGCACTGATCTGAGGAACACTGTGAGACCACACTGATCTGAGGAACACTGTGTGAATGTTCTGGTATCTCTGCAATTATTCTGAATTGTATATAAAGTATGGATGAAGTCATAGTTGTTGCTCTTCCTTGTTAATTTCTGTATTGGTCAAGTAATAAAATGATGGATACCAATATGCGTGTACTGAATCTCGGAACATTAAAAGGTAAGAAGACCTTTCTGACTCCATCCTCAGATGTCTTCTCAGAACCGATCAAGTTTGTCATAGAATACAATGGGATGGTGATCCTTGGAGGTGGGTGGTGGGGCGAGTAGATGAGTTTTGAATTGAGGACAGAAGAGGAGTCTAGACAAATAGAAAGGAGAATAGGGAAAGATTCAAGAGACAAAGGGAGAGAAGGTTAGAGAGAGGAAGGGTGAGGAGGAGAGGGTTTAAGGGGGTTGTAAAGGTTTGTGTTTTTCACCTTAATACATCCTATGCATTAAGGTGAAAAAAACACCTGGCAGTCACTGCCACCTTACCCACCCATTTTACTTACCTGAACCCCTTCATTCAGTCGGAGCGGACGCGCTGTCTCTCTCCACAGGCTCCTGTCTCTATATTTGATAGATTGATAGCAGCACAGCCATTGGCTCACACTGCTGTCAATCAAATCCATTGAAGCGGGCAACGGGTGACGGGGCCGAGTCCGGTATTCTGTGTCTATAGATGCAAATGCTGGACTCGGGAGCGCGCCCGATAGTTCACCCCCGAGAGCTGCCAGGGGACCCCAGAAGACGAGTTTTGGGGCTACTCTGTGCAAAACAAGTTGCACAGTGGAGGTAAGTATGATATGTTTGTTATTTAAAACAAAAATGACCCTTACAATCACTTTAAGAGAGGAAGAGAAAGGTGGTTAGAGAAAGGGATTGTTTGGGGGGGGGGGGGGGGGGGTTAGAAGAATGGAGGGTTCAGGAGAGAAGATTAGAGAAAGGGAGGTTTCAGGAGAGGGTCAGGAGGAGGTTAGAAGAAAGGAGGGTATGGGAGAAGAGATTAGAGAAATGGAGGGTTCAGGAGAGGATGGGGGAGGAGGTTAGAATAATGGGGGGTTCAGGAGAGGACGAGAGAGGAGGTTAGAAGGATGGAAGGTTCGGGAGAGGGTGGGGAGGAGGTTAGAAGAATGGAGGGTTCCTGGAGAGGGTGGGGGAGGAGGTTAGAAGAATGAATAGTTCGGGAGAAGAGATTAGAGAAAGGGAAGGTTCAGGAGAGGGTGGGGAGAAGGTTAGAAGAATGAAGGGTTCAAGTGAGGGTGGGGAGAAGGTTAGAAAAATGGAGGGTTTGGGAGATGAGAGATGGTGGGGAGAAGGTTAAAAGAAATGAGGTTTCAGGAGAGGATGAGAGAGGAGGTTAAAATAATGGAGGGTTTGGAAGAGGGTGGGGAGGAGGTTAGAAGAATGGAGGGTTTGGGAGAAGAGATTAGAGAAAGGGAAGGTCCAGGAGAGGGTGGGGAGAAGGTTAGAAGATTGGAGTGTTCAGGAGAGGGTGAGAGAGGAGGTTGGAAGAACGGAGGGTCTGGGAGAAGAGATTAGAGAAGGGGAGGGTTCAGGAGAGGGTGGGGAGGAGGTTAGAAGAAGGGGGGGGGGGGTTCGGGAGAGGAGATTAGAGAAAGGGAGGGTTCAGGAGAGGGTGGGGGAGGAGGTTAGAAGAAGGGAGGGTTCGGCAGAGGAGGTTCGAAGAATGGAGGGTTCAAGGGAGGAGATTAAAGAAAGGGAGAGTTCAAGAGAGGGTGGGGGAGGAGGATAGAAGAAGGGAGGGTTCGGGAGAGGAGGTTAAATGATATTTCCCAGTCACTTTGTTCTGTTAGTGAAAAAAAGATCAGGATTACCTTCAGCATCTATATCAGGCTGATATCTTGGGTGAGGGTCTGCTATGGATTGTAATAGGGGACCCCAAAAACAGCACACAAAAAACTATGCACATATCCTTGATAAGGTGTCTGGTATGGATGTCAAGGGTGAAAATCAAAGGGGGAACCCACTTAAAAAAGAAAAAAAAACTGCATGTGATCCACCAAAATGTAACATCAGTTTCCCTTTATAAATAGAGGTCTTCATGCCGCCAACACAGAATTCACCTTTTTGCACATTTTGCTAAACACACGGGGGAACTAAAAATAAACAATGGGTTGTGGAAGTGGAACTATACTCATCTCCATTCCATGATGTGGCATCAACCAGCTCCCTCACCAGCTGTGACATCTTCTCAGATAATACCAGTGGATGGGGCAATTGTGCCCCATCACCACCCCATACCTTTCCCTGGGAATGGTAACACTCTTCTTACCCGCTTCTCTTCTCTCTGATTGGAGTAAAAGGAAGGCAAACGTCACCAAGATTTATAAATTAGAAAATCATAATTCCAGGGGTAATAACTGGAAAGGTGAAGAACAGTACTTCCAGTTGCCAAACACAACTATGGAAACCCCTTTTATAAATCGGTGAAATGCAGATGTGAGAGGAATGACAGAGGTACCAAACTTGGGATAAAAAGACCCATCTGACCCGATGTAAAATGTAAACACATTCCTTAGTAGAATAATGCCGCGTACACACGACCAGAGTTTTTCGAGGGACTAGGTCCGACGGTCTTTCCAACGGACTTTCGGCGGAGTTCGGACGGACTTTCCGAATGAACGGACCTGGCCACACACAATCACACCAACGTCCGACGGATTGGAACGTGATGACATACGACCGGACTAGAATAAGGAAGTTCATAGCCAGTAGCCAATAGCTGCCCTAGCGTTGTTTTTTGTCCGTCGGACTAGCATGCACACGAACGGATTTCTCAGTCCGGTGGAAAAATTTAAAACATGTTCTATTTCTAAAGTCCGCCGGATTTTTGGCAAGAAAAGATCCGATGGAGCCCACACAAGATCGAATTGTCCGACGGACTCATTCCTTCGGACCTTTGCTGTCAAAAAGTCCGGTCGCGTGTACGTGGCATAAGGAGTAGGAGGACCTTATAGAGATAGAAGACACAAAGGAGCATTATTTGGATGTTCTACACAAACAGTAAGCTAGGACCTCTCCGTACACATTGGACATCCCTGTACAATCAGATAGATGGATTCAGGGCTCATGTTTGCACTCTCATGTGAACCTCCGTCTCTTCTTCATATCCTTTAGTAAATCAGCCCCATCATCTCTATTAGACGTCACACTCTTGTTCCTCCTGTTCCCTTACAAGGCTGACCACAGTCTGGAGACACAGAGGAGCTCTCAGGTCTCATTACCTCTTCCCCGTCCAGCTGGAGAGACCACAGAGCATCATATGAGAGCAGAGACACCATGGAGGAGGACGCCGAGTCTGCACAGAGGAGCGCTCAGAGAGCAGGTGACCCGGGGAGGGATGGAGGAGAACAAAGTGAGGACATTTATTGAACCCATTGAGGCTCATACCACCAATCTGCATGTGCAAATATGTCAGCAGTTATCGTTGGGTCTTTTTAGCAATCAAATCAACAGGTTTTCTGTGGTAGTGCCACCAAATAGCCGATGATATTTTAATGTTTGTCACCAACCCTACAGTCACGCTAACCTTACAACCCTTTTGTCCCACTTTGGTAGTTTCTCTGGCAGTGGCAGTCTGTCCATTACAGGCACCTATGCGCCCCCCCCCCCCAATCTATGGCCGCCCCCATCCATGCATCCGTCCACTTTCAGGACGCCGGATGCATGAATTCCAATAGGGGTGTGGTTTTTTTTGAAGCACTTGATTAGAGGCAGAGGCTTTAATAGGCTTCAAAATAAGGTGGGCTTGGGGCACAGAGAATTGGGCTATGAGCCCAAACAGGTGTGTTACAATAGCAAATAAATATTCTCTATTGAAACACTGATCCTCCTCCCAGCCAATCAGGAAGCAGGTCTGAGACCCGTTTTCCCATTGGTCGAAAAAGGAGAAGTGCCCTGACTGTCGGGGAGGAGGGAGGAAACAGAAGTTGTCGCCGCCACCGGGATGCCCTGCAGAGAGCAAGGGAAGGGGAGCCGCCGTAAAGGGAAGCCGCCGTAAAGGGAAACCACCGTCGCTGCCATGATGACCGCAGAGAACAGGGGAAGCCATTGAGGAAGCCCGAGAGAAGCATTGCCCAACATAGATGGGATGAGTGACCCAACTGACCGGGGGATGGTGGTGGCACTGTTTGCTGCCCCCTCCAAAAAAATTACCACCATCCGCCACTGCTATCAACCACACCAAATCCAAGATTTTGAATGTTTACTTATCACCACATTTAGTGACCTCTTTCCCCTACTCGTTGGAACTGAAATGCCTCCCCTGACTGGGAATTAATCTCACCTCCTCTTGTGATACTCTTTATGAGGCTAATTACCCACCACTTTTTCATAAACGTAAGCACTTGTTAATTTTCTGGAACACCCTTAATCTGGGTTGGACTGTACTGCAGCACTTAGTATGAAGTCACTCAGTGCCAGGACAAGGTCTTCCAGCGCCCAGGGCAAAGATGCTAAACTGCCCCCCCCCCTTTCCCTTAGGGTTAGGCTACCCCTGCAATATACCATTGTGCCAGGGGCATCCGCCCCTCCTACCCACCCCCCCTTTTCCCGGTCCTGAAGTCACTATATTTCCCCGTACACATGGTCGGAATTTCCGACAACAAATGTTGGATGGGAGCTTTTTGTCGGAAATTACGACCGTGTGTAGGCTCCATAGAAACATTTTTGTCTGAATTTCCGACAAACAAAATTTGAGATCTGGTTCTCAAATTTTCAGACAACAAAATCCGTTATCGTAAACTCCGATCGTGTGTACACAATTCCGACGCACAAAATTCCACGCATGCTCGGAATCAAGCAGAAGAGCCGCACTCGCCATTAAACTTAATTTTTCTTGGCTCGTCGTACTTGTTGTACATCACCGCGTTCTTGACGTTCGCCATTTCCGTCAACATTTGTGCTACCGTGTGTATGCAACAAGACAAGTTTGAGCCAACATCCATCAGAAATAAATCCAGGATTTTGTTGTCGGAATGTCCGATCGTCTGCAATTATGCTTCTGGGCCCTACCTCTGTGAGTCCCCTCCCACATTTCACGTACACAACAAAACCAGATCATAATTTGATGCCATCACAATCCTGGACTTGATGGCTACACTCTTTTTTACAGTATTCCCCAAGGCAGTCTAGGAGTTCATATATCCATATATCCATATATATGTCCAAGCTGTTCAGTTGGCCTCTCTCCCCAAATACCATGTGACCACAGAAATCCCTCTTTGGGTCTCACTGGAGACAGATGATTGCACCCTTCTCTGCATAGATAATTTACTTTGGTTTCTCCAGGACAGAACATGTATACACAACCCTGTTATATTACATTCTCTGAAACGTTGGGATAATCTTAAGTACTCTGGGCAAATCCAATCCCCCCATCTGCCTTTATAGAATTTTGAACAAAGTCCTTTCTACTGGGTTTTTTGAGAATCCTTCCATTTTTAACCTCCTCAATACCGGGCACTTACACCTTCCTGCCCAGGCGCCATTTTTCAGCTTTCAGCGCTGTCACACTTTGAATGACAATTGCACGGTCATGCTACACTGTAACCATGTGAATTTTTTATCATTCTCTTCACACAAATAGAGCTTTCTTTTGGTGGTATTTAATCACTCCTGCTTTTTTTTTTCCTAAAAAAATAAATAAAAAAAAGACCAGACATTTTGAAAAAAAAAAGTTTTTCTTTAGTTTCTGTCAGTAAATTTTGTAAATAAGTAATTTTTCACCTTCACTGATGGGCGCTGATGAGGCAGCACTGATGGGCACCGATGAGGTGGCACTTATGGGCACTGATGAGGAGGCACATATATGCTGCACTTATGGCCACTGATAAGTGTCACTGATAGGCAGCACTGATGGTTGGCACTGGTGGGCACTGGGCACAGATAGGTGGCACTGGTGGGCACAGACAGGCGGTGCGGGTAGGCGGCACTAATATGCCTTCATGGGTGGCATTGATGGGAAGCAGTGATAGCCAACACTGACTGGCATGATGGGCACTGATTGCTGGCACTTGTAGGCACAGTTTGGTGCCAATTGTGGGCACTGATTGCTGGCAGTTAGTGATGGACGAACTTCCGACGGGACGTTTCGCGAACGCGGACCGCGAACGCGGCCGATAGTTCGCGAAACCGACCGTTCGCAGCGGGCCCCATTGACTTCAATGGGAGGCGAACTTCGCAAACCTTTAGGTCAAATTTGCAGCCACAAGATAATTATTAGCTGGGCAAACATAGTCCCACCACATGGCCAATGACATAACACACGTATGAGGTGAATTTGGGATCGACAACTACAAGCATTCTTTTTTTATATGGGAAATTGTTCTGACAATTCAGGACTGTGGAGCACATGAAGGCAATGGAGGAGAGGAAAGGTCAGGGACCAGGGTAGGCAAAGAAGAGGGTGCAGGAGATGATCACCAGCAGCATGACATACAGCAATGACACCTACACTGTGATAGAGTCATCTGACAGCAGCACCGTGATAGAGGGTACTGACATCAGCAGCGTGACATACAGCAATGACACCTTCACCGTGATAGAGGCATCTGACAACAGCACCGTGATAGAGAGCACTGACATCAGCAGCGTGACATAAAGCATTAACACCAGCACCGTGACATACAGCATTGACAGCAACACCGTGATAGAGAGCACTGACATCAGCAGCGTGACATACAGCACTGACATCAGCACCGTGATATACAGCACTGACAGCAGCACCGTGATAGAGAGCACTGACATCAGAAGCGTGACATACAGCAATGACACCTGCACCGTGATAGAGTCATCTGACAACAGCACCGTGATAGAGGGCACTGACATCAGCAGCGTGACATACAGCACTGACATCAGCACCGTGATATACAGCACTGACAGCAGCACCGTGATAGAGAGCACTGACATCAGAAGCGTGACATACAGCACTTACATCAGCACCGTGATATACAGCACTGACAGCAGCACCGTGATAGAGAGCACTGACATCAGAAGCGTGACATACAGCACTGACATCAGCACCGTGATATACAGCACTGACAGCAGCACCGTAAGCAGCCCCAGGAGGAAGTCAGCACAGCACAGGGATGGTGTGATCCCCTCATAATAAGCAGGCCCAGGAGAAACTCAGCACAGCACAGGGATGGTGTGATCCCCTCATAATAAGCAGGCCCAGGAGAAACTCAGCACAGCACAGGGATGGTGTGATCCCCTCATAATAAGAACCCCCAGGAGGAAGTCAGCACAGCACAGGGATGGTGTGATCCCCTCATAAGCATCCCCAGTAGAAATATGACACCGCTCAACCTCTTCAAAGAGGAGGGTAGGGGCATATAGTACGGTGTGCTTTTTTGGGACAAAGAAGTGAGCCAAATGAAGAAAGAAGGTCTGTGTGCTTGATTAAATAAACTGTTTATAGACATATACATGGTCTACTGGTCACATGTGTTGAATTCCTCCGAGATCCATGCCTCATTCATTTTTAGAAATGTGAGGTAGTTAACACTGTCGTGAGCTAGGCGAGTGGGCTTATCGGTCACGATCCCCCCTGCTGCGCTGAACGTCCTTTCGGACAGGACACTGGATGAGGGGCAAGCCAACAGTGCGATTGCAAATTGGGCAAGCTCTGGCCAGAGGTCAAGCCTGCCCACCCAGTAGTCCAGGGGTTCATCACTCCTCAGAGCATCCACATCGGCCGTTAACCCGATGTAGTCGGACACCTGATGGTCTAGGCGTTCCCTGATGCTGGATCCGGATGACACCTGTCGATGGGTCAGCTGAAAGAATGACCTCATATCCGAAGTCACCAACACATCTTCAAACCGGCCTCTTCTTGCAGGCGCTGTTGGATTGGTACCCGCAAATCCTTCTCTGGGAGTGGGAATTGCTCCTCTGCCAGCGCACGCAAAAGCAGAATGCAGCATTTCTCGAAGCAAGGCCTGGAAGTGCTGCATTCTGACAGCCCTCTGCGACGGCGGTAACATTTCCGCCATTTTGTGTTTGTACCGGGGGTCTGAGTACGTTGCCACCCAGTACTGGTCCTTGACCCTTATGCTTTTTATATGGGGGTCCCTATTAAAACACTGGAGCATGAAGGCCCCCATTTGCACTAAAGTGGAAGCGGTGTGGTGGCCTGGCTCCTGCTCATCATCCAGGATAATGTCGTCCTCTTCATTCTCCTCTCCCCATCCACGCACAACAGGGATCCCAGAAAGGTTTAAAGCATGCTCTTCTTGCTCCTCCTCATCCGCCCCGGCACCATCCTCCTCTGACTCCTCTTCAGACTCCTGTTGTTGACTTGTCTCAGATAGAGTAGCCCCCCCTGGGAATTCATCCAGCATTGCGACTTCCTCATCTTCCCGCTCCTGCTCCTCCACAGCCTGATCAATGACACGACGCAATGCACGCTCCATAAAGAAGGCATAAGGTACCATGTCACTGATGGCGCCATGGCTGCGACTGACCAGTTTGGTGATCTCCTCAAATGGCCGCAGAAGTCTGCATGCGTCGCGCATGAGCAGCCACTGGCGCGGTGAAAAAAACCCCAGCTCCCCAGAACCGTTTCTTTCGCAGAGTTCATACAAGTAGACGTTAACTGCACGTTTCTGCTGGAGCAGCCTATCAAGCATATAGAAGGTTGAGTTCCATCGCGTCGGGCAATCGCAAATAAGACGTCTGACCGGCAGATTGTGTCGCCGCTGAATGTCAGCAAGGGGAGCCATGGCCGTGTAAGATCTTCTGAAATGGGCCGAGATTTTCCTTGCCTGCCGCAAGATGTCCTGGACCCCAGGGTATTTGACAAGGAATCGCTGCACGACCAAGTTTAAGACGTGTGCCATGCATGGCACGTGCGTGATTTTGCCCTGTTTCAATGCGCTAAGCAGATTGGCACCGTTGTCACACACCACTTTACCAACTGTCAAATTGAGTGGTGCTAGCCACTGATCTGCCTGTGAACGCAAAGCTGAAAGGAGTGCCGGGCCAGTGTGGCTCTTGGCTTCCAGGCACAACAGACGCAGCACGGCATGGCAACGTCTCACCTGCCATGTGGAATAGGTTCTGGGGAGCTTGGGCGGTGCAGAGACGCTAGCAGCAGAAAAGGAGGAGGCAGCTGAGGAGGAGAGGGAGGAGGATGGAGTAGGAGGAGGAGGAGAAGAAGAGTCAGGCCTGCATGCAATCCGTGGCGGTAAAACCAAATCTACACGGGTGCCACGGGTTACATGCTTGACGGCCGTCAGAAGGTTCACCCAGTGGGCAGTAAAAGTGATATACCTTCCCTGCCCGTGTTTGCTAGACCACGTGTCTGTGGTCAGATGTATCTTGGCACCGACACTGTGTGCCAGAGATACATTCACTTGCCGCTGAACATGGCCATATAGCTCTGGGATGCCCTTCTCTGAGAAATACTTCCTTCCTGGGACCTTCCATTGTGGTGTTCCAATGGCCACAAATTTGCGAAAGGCCTCCGAGTCCACCAGTTTATATGGCAGTAGTTGGCTATGAGTTCTGACAAGCCAGCCGTCAATCGTTGGGCAAGAGGGTTATCCGGCGTCAGAATTTTTTTACGCTCGAACATTAGGCCCACGGAAGCCTGCCTTTTTGCAGAAAAATGTGAGCTTGGCGTGATGGAAGGTGGAGTGGAGGACAATTGTGAGGAGAGAGGAGAAGGAGAAGTAGAAGACGAGGCTGGATGGTGAGAGCCTGCAGTGTGGCTTTGTGTGTTCCGTTGCTCCCACTGGGCTCGGTGATGGCTGCTCATGTGCCTTCTTAAGGCGGTCGTCCCTAGGTGAGTGTTGGGCTTACCGCGACTAATGCGTTTACTGCAAAGATTGCAGATGGCAACGCTATTGTCAGCAGCGGACACGTTAAAAAAAGCCCACACTGCGGAGCCATGTGCCGGTGTCCTGGGAGCGCAAGATGTGACCGTACATGGTCGATGACTCGCTCCTGATACATTTGCAGTCTGCTTTGTCCCTCCTGTGCAATGTAAGTTATTCCTGCTTCTCCTCCCTATCTGCTGGTCCATATCTCCCTCTGAACTCCCCTCCTCTTCCTCTCTTGTGGGCACCCACGTGACATCACTAGACACGTCATCATCAACGTCACCTTCCCCGCCGCTATAAGTAGAGATCTCAGAGTAGGCAGCAACACCGGGGACCAACCTCCTCCTTGGGCTGATCTGGGTACTGTCGTCAGACTGCTGAGTAGCGGTTGTTGCTACCTCCTCTTCCTGATCCAATGCCAAGAGTGGCTGCGCATCAGAAATGTCCTCTTGATATGGATCGGAAAATAATTCCTGTGACTCAAGAGGAAGGTATGTGGTGGTGGTGGTGTTGTTGGTGGTAGTGTCTTTGGGGGTGCACATAGCAGAGAGTGAAGAAGAGGGTGCAGATCGAGAGGATGAGGAGGGTGCAGAAGAGTAAGGCTGAGTGAGCCACTCAACCAAGTCTGGTGCGTCCTTTAAAGTAATTGAACGCACCTTCTGCAACTTCCCACTTTGGCTCAAGGCTGGTGCTCCTGCCCTACCCCTACCACCCCTGCGGAAGGGCCTGCCTCTTCCTCTGCCTGTCATTTTTTAAATCACCCTGTGACAAAACTCTTAGGCCGCGTACACACGCGGGGACTGTTCGCCCAACTTTGTCCGCTGAACAGTGTTTCGGCGGACAGTCCGCTCGTGTGTGGGCGTTCAGCGGACAGTTTCAGCGAACAGTCCGCTGAACAAGGTTTTTCGGAATTTCCGAAAAACTGTCCGCTGAAACTTTGTTTCAGCGAACAGTTCCCTCGTGTGTAGGCTTGTTCGACAAACTAAGTTCCGCGCATGCTTAGAAAGGATTTACACGCCGAAAGTTATAATGCAGTGTATAGGACGTCGTATTTTTCGTCCCGTCGTACGTGCCGTTCACGTCATCGCGCACGGTTTCAGCAAACTGTTCGTTCGTCGTGTGGGGCCATGTCCGTCCATGCTAATTTTGAGCGGACTGTTTGCCGAAACTGTTTGACGGACAAAGTTGGGCGAACAGTCCCCGCGTGTGTACGCGGCCTTAGTCCATATACCGATGAACGACTGCTGCAGTATAGGGCAGCGGTCAGCAGTGGTGCACCTCAACCCTATCTATTGTGGACCGATAGCGGTCCTTACAGAACAACAGACTGTACCGCACTCAACCCTATGTACTGTAGCACCCTTAACCAAGTTACCAGTCCTGATAAAGACCTTTGTGGACCAAGTAGGTTGTGTGTGACTGATTAGCAGACTGTACGTCAGTCCCTATACTGCTGAAGGACTGCTGCAGTATAGGGCAGCGGTAAGCAGTGGTGCACCTCAACCCTATCTATTGTGGACCGATAGCAGTCCTTACAGAACAGCAGACTGTACCGCACTCAACCCTATGTACTGTAGCACCCTTAACCAAGTTACCAGTCCTTATAAGGACCTTTGTGGAACAAGTAGGTTGTGTGTGACTGATTAGCAGACTGTACGTCAGTCCCTATACTTCTGAAGGACTGCTGCAGTATAGGTCAGCGGTCAGCAGTGGTGCACCTCAACCCTATCTATTGTGGACCGATAGCGGTCCTTACAGAACAGCAGACTGTACCTCACTCAACCCTATGTACTGTAGCACCCTTCACCAAGTTACCAGTCCTTATAAGGACCTTTGTGGACCAAGTAGGTTGTGTGTGACTGATTAGCAGACTGTACGTCAGTCCCTATACTGCTGAAGGACTGCTGCAGTATAGGGCAGTGGTCAGCAGTGGTGCACCTCAACCCTATCTATTGTGGACCGATAGCGGTCCTTACAGAACAGCAGACTGTACCTCACTCAACCTTATGTACTGTAGCACCCTTCACCAAGTTACCAGTCCTTATAAGGACCTTTGTGGGCCAAGTAGGTTGTGTGTGACTGATTAGCCGACTGTACGTCAGTCCCTATACTGCTGAAGGACTGTTGCAGTATAGGGCAGCGGTCAGCAGTGGTGCACCTCAACCCTATCTATTTGGACCGATAGCGGTCCTTACAGAACAGCAGACTGTACCTCACTCAACCCTATGTACTGTAGCACCCTTCACCAAGTTACCAGTCCTTATAAGGACCTTTGTGGACCAAGTAGGTTGTGTGTGACTGATTAGCAGACTGTATGTCAGTCCCTATACTGCTGAAGGACTGCTGCAGTATAGGGCAGCGGTCAGCAGTGGTGCACCTCAACCCTATCTATTGTGGACCGATAGCGGTCCTTACAGAACAGCAGACTGTACCGCACTCAACCCTATGTACTGTAGCACCCTAGACAGACCAAGTTACCAGTCCTGATAAAGAGCTTTGTGGAACAAGTGAGTTGTGAATGATTAGCAGACTGCAGCAGATGGGCAGCAGTCAAGTATAATATTCTTTCTATATTTGGAAAAAAGAATATTATACGTGTACAAGCCTATTACCATACCACTGATACCAGTCCTGAAAAGAACCTTTGTGGAACTAATAGTAACAGCAACTGTTTAAACTGACCCTCACTGCCTGACACACTGCTTCCTTCCTTTCCCTATACAAACTGGCAAAACAGAGGAGACTGGAACAATTACTGGTTACTGGAATAGCTCTTTTGTGGACCTGATAGTAACAGCTAATGATGATGATGATGATGACTAATCTGGCTGTCCCTAAAATAGCAGCAGACACAGCGCCCTGTCCCTTTCTCTAAACTGACAAAAGACACTCAGGCTGCTGCAACAATCAGTAGCACAGCAAACCTATATACACCTAACACCTATACCAGTCCTGAAAAGAACTTGTGTGTACCAAATAGCTAATAGTTTATCTGTCCCTGCTCCAAACAGCAACCTTTCCCTATAGTGACAGAAGAAAGAATGTAAAATGGCCGCCGGATCGGGTGTATTTATAAGTTAGGGGGAATGTCCATGTGTCCATGTGCTGTCATGTCTCAATTGGCTGTCCTGTACCCCATGATGGATGTGTCATCATAGGTCAAAGTTCTTTTACACATTAAACACGTAAGTCCGCCGGGGCGAACGACGGCAATAGTCCGCCGCACGTGCGGACCGCGAACGACCGAAATTTGCCGCGAAACGACCGCCGGGCGAACCGTTCGGCCATCACTAATCATAGCTCCCGATCACAGGGAACTATGATCAGTGACAGTGTCACTAGGCAGAATGGAGAGATGCTTATTTAAATTAGCATTTCTCCGTTCTTCAGCTCCGCGAGACAATCACGAGTATCCCCACGGCGATTGAGTCCGTGGGACCCGCAATCCTACTCATAGAGCTCCCGGCAGGGTCGCGCGCGTGCCTCCGGCAGCGCACATGTGACCACACGGCGGCAAATTCAAATGGAAGTACCTGTACACTGGGGACAGATGTAAGAAGGGGCTCTGCTGGGGACACAGATGTAAGGAGGACTCTGCTCTTCTGACGGGGACACAGATGTAAGGATGTAAGGAGGGACTCCGCTGGGGACACAGATGTAAGAAGGGGCTCTGCTGGGGACACAGATGTAAGGGGGGCTCTGCTGATGGGGACACAGATGTAAGCAAGGGCTCCGCTGATTGGGACACAGATGCAAGAAAGGGCTCTGCTGATGGGGACACAGATGCAAGGAGGGGCTCCGCTGATGTGGACACAGATGCAAGGAAGGGCTCCACTGATGGGGACAAAGATGTAAGGAGGGACTCTGCTGGGGATACAGATGTAAAGAGGGGCTCTGCAGATGGGAACACAGATGTAAGGAGGGGCTCCGCTGATGGGGACACATATGTAAGGAGGGACTCCGCTGATGGGGACACAGATGTAAGGAGGGGCTCCTCTGATGGGCAGACAGATGTATGGAGGGGCTCCGCTGATGGGGACACAGATGTAATGAGGGACTCTAGTGGGGACACAGATGTAAGGAGGGGCTCCGCTGATGGCAGCACAGATGTAAGGATGGACTCCGATGGGGATACTGATGTAAGGAGGGACTCTGCTGATGGGGACACAGATGTAAGGAGGGGTTCCGCTGATGGTGACACATATGTAAGGAAGGGCTCCGCTGATGGGGACACAGATGCAAGGAAGGACTTCGCTGGGGACACAGATGTAAGGCTGGGATCTGCTGGGGACACAGCTGTAAGGAGGGGCTCCGCTGATGGGCACACAGATATATGGAGGGGCTCCACTGATGGGGACACAGATGTAAGGAGGGGCTTCGCTGATGGTAACACAGATGTAAGGATGGACTCCGATGGGAACACTGATGTAAGGAGGGACTCCACTGATGGGGACACAGATGTAAGGAGGGGCTCCTCTGATGGGGACACAGATGTAAGGAAGGTCTGCGCTGATGGGGACACAGATGCAAGGAGGGGCTCCGCTGATGGTGACACAGATGTAAGGAGGGACTTCGCTGGGGACACAGATGTAAGGGGGGCTCCACTGATGGGGACACAGATGTATGGAGGGGATTCGCTGATGGGGACACAGATGTAAGGACAGACTCCACTGGGGACACAAATGTGCGGAGGGGCTCCGCTAATGGGGGCACAGATGTAAGGAGGGACTCCATTGGGGACACTGATGTAAGGAGGGACTCGGCTGATGACACTGATGTAAGGAGGAACTCCGCTGGGAACACAGATGTATGGAGGGGCTCCGCTGATGGGGACACAGATGTAAGGAGGGACTCCACTGAGGACACAGATGTAAGGAGGGGCTCCACTTGGGACACAGATGTAAGGAATTTCTCCACTGGGGAGACTGATGTAAGGAGGGACTCTGTTGGGGGCACCTGACGTAAGGAGGAACTCCGCTGGGGGCACCTGATGTAAGGACGGATTCCGCTGGGGGCACCTAATGTAACTACAGACTCCACTGGGGGCACCTGATGTAAGGATAGACTCCACTGGGGAAACCTGATGGCATCTGGTGGCAGGTGACGTGGCAGGTGACATACTCAGGGCTCCACTGATTCTGCATTATGAGTTGAATGAGTTTATTTTATATTACAATGTAATAATAGAAATAATGAGCTTCAATCATCCTAACACCATAACAACCCATGGTTCCCGGGATGATTGAAGCACTAACACCAGGTGTTTGGAATATCTTTATCTGCTGATTGTTAAACTTTCTATAATACACATATTTCTATTGTTTTGTAGGATCTGGGCCTGCTGTCCCTCCCACTCTCCCTCCATCCCTTGTTCATCTCAGACGCTATGCCTCACCCACAATTTCTCTGAAACCACGCCCGTTTTCTCCAAGTGGAAGGGGTCAAAAAGGAAGGGCGGGGTCTGGCGCCCCCCATCCTAAAACTTCACCAGCCGCCACTGTTGCAAGTTATTGGCATAAAAAAGTGCTTGGGCACCTAGTTCCTGCCCCAGGGGACATATTTCAATGCAAAAATGACATGTATCAATGCAAACGGCAGTTTTAAAAACTGCAGTTTTTTCAGGAGCAGTGACTTTAATACTAAGTGAA